>NC_143199.1:18724391-19035353 GCF_051530095.1 Phoenix dactylifera | reverse complement strand
CATTGAGCTTCATGTATACATCGCTGAAAAATTGTGATTAAGAAATTGAATTCTATAAATACACGTACCTCAATGATCATCTATAAAAACTGTGATTTAGAAAATCTCTTTTGATATTCACTAATGAATCCTAATTGACTTGATCTTTAGAACTTAAATTGTGTGCCAATTCATATTTTTATGTATCAAATTGTGCTTATTTTCTAAAGGGATAAAAGAAAGTTTGTAAAAGAACTCTAAGATGTATCAAAAACTACATGAATTCACATTTTGGTACTTGTGCCCCAATGCTCTTTTTATCATAAAAGAACCTTGAAATCATTAAAAGTTAATGATCCAACATGATGATATGACTTTCAAGTATATAAGTTTTGATCTTTCACTCTGAAAATTAATTAAAATTACTCTCCTGTTGATAAAATACTTAATAAATTGGGCAAAAGGTCTTAAACGAACAAGCTTTCATACTTAGTGAAGAGAGAGTAGATTTCCACTCATGTCCTTCCTTGAATATCATTCATGGTACTTCTTGAATTAACCTAAGGAAGATTCCACCTACACTTGATTAGAAAACTATCTTTGGAATCTACATTTAGAAATCACTTCTGGCTTACATCCTAAATATCTCATTCCTAAAGACAAACACATAGAAATAAGATAAGGGATCATGTGCAAAATGGAAACATATGTATTGAGCATATATGCACTGAAAAACAATTAGCCGATATATTCACAAAATCCTTGAGTGAAGATAGATTCTGCACGCTAAGGAGAAAATTAGGCATATGTGATCCTTTTTATTGAAGAAATATAAAAGGGAGCAAGTAGTCTCATGATACATTCCTCCAATTTCTAAAAATCCATGAAACATGAGTCAAAACTTGTTATCTATAGATTCCTTACTCATGTATCATTGTCCCATAAAGAGTTTATAAGGATTGGAAGCAAGGAAAACATTTTAGAAGCAAAACGAAAAAGAAAAATTCTGCACTTGGGTCAACCCAACCCAGAATAGGGTCGACCCAACGTTGAGTCGACCCAAGAAATTTCTTGAGTCGACCCAACGTCGGGACCCCACTGTTAAAAGGGGGACCCGTGAGCTATCTAGGGCACTGTTTACCCTTTGTCCTCTTCCGAAAACCCTATTTTCCACTCTCAATTAGAGTCTCCCTAGGCTGATCTTAGCATCTATATTTAGAGCCTAGGCTAGAAATCTAGTTCTCGTATGTATCTTGCCTTTTCTCATATGTATCTTGCTTTTTCCCTTATGAATCTTGTCTTTCCCTTATATCTTTAAATCTTGATTGTGGAACATTGTACTTTTCATCATTTTGAGCATTAATATATGAAAATGTTCCTATTTTGATCAATGAAGTCTGAAGTTTGTTCTTTATTGCATCTTTTCCCATATATATGTTTTTGATGATAACAAAAAGGGGGAGAAGAGAAGGAAAGAGTATATAAAGGAGAAGAGAAGGAAAGAGTATATAAAGGGAGAAGAGGAAAGAGTATATAAAGGAGAAGAGAAGGAAAGAGTATATAAAAGAGAAGAGAAGGAAAGAGTATATAAAGGGGGAGACGAAAAGATAGAGTATTCACTCTAAGAAAAGAAAGAGTATTACTTTTGTGAGAAAGAGTGAGTAAAGAAGTTATGAAAAGAAAAGAGAAATAAATGGGCAAACAAATTGAAAATCATATAAGAAAGCTTACATATCTAAGGGCGAGCAATTTGTAACAATGAAAATCATCAAATCAAAAATTTTCTATCATAATTCAGAATTTGGCACATATAAATTCAGAATTTGGCACGCTCCTTTCGCACCCCGATACATAAGCTGAAACTCATATGTTATCTCAAATTTTTGAAGTTTCATTGCTAATGAATTATAAATGAAAGGGGGAGCCATTCAAAAAGTCAAATTGGCAACTTTTGAATGATATAGGGGGAGATTTCACAAGTATATATGAAAAGCTGAAATTCAGAAATTTAATCCCTCTTATAAAATGATTTTAAAGACAAGTATCAATAGGCTTATACTCTTTATTTTGTAATCATCAAAAAGGGGGAGATTGAGGATGATAGTGTTATTTTGATGATTAACAAGCAATTATCTAAAGCATGCTATAAGCTAAATTGATGCTTCATTTATAAGTTCATTACTCTCAGTACATTTATTTAATTGAGAATATATATATGGTCTTGTTCATTTGAGTGAATCTAACCTTAAGAATGCAGCAAAGTGTGGATTGAGTCGACCCATAGGTTGATTGGGTCGACCCCGGCACATCAAGGAATCATCTGGCACACTCCTGCAAAAACAGCACAAATGAACAGTGAGTTGGGTCGACCCAAGGTAGGCATGAGTCGACCCAACCTCCAAAGAACCTCAAAATGCAAAGGAAAAATGCTCTCTGGATTTACTGAGAGGGTCGACCCACACAGTGGTTGAGTCGACCCAAGCTTGAGTCGACCCAAACCCTGAGAGGGTCGACCCAAAGGCAAGACAGAAAGACAGACAGAAAATGGTTCTCTGGAATTACTGAGAGGGTCGACCCAAGAAGAAGTTGAGTCGACCCAAGTGAACTTTGAGTCGACCCAAACCCTGAGAGGGTCGACCCAAATGGAAGACAGAAAGACAGACAGAAAATGGCTCTCTGGAATTACTGAGAGGGTCGACCCAAGAAGAAGTTGAGTCGACCCAAGTGAACTTTGAGTCGACCCAAAGAATGGTTGGGTCGACCCAAGTGAAGGAAGTTTGAAATTCATGTTTCTGTGTTCTCTGAGAGGGTCGACCCAAGGAATGTTTGAGTCGACCCAAGGCCAAGTTGGGTCAACCCAAGGACAGGTTGAGCCGACCCAAACACGGGCTGAACATAACGGCTAGTTGTGCAGAAATGCTTTTTGGACTCCCAACGGCTATAAACGGCTAGTTTCTTCAATCCAACGGTCAGAAAGGACTATTTGGAGGTTGGAGAAGTATTTAAGAGGGAGTATTCATCAGAGGAAGTAAGCTTTTGGGGAAAATACATCAAGTGCATTCAAGAGAGAACCCTAGCAAGACAAGCTTCATCAAGAGCTTCATTCAAGAATCAAAGAAAGGGATTGAGCATATTCAAAGAGGCATTAAGAGCTCCTTCCCCCATTGAAGAGTGAAGCTTCCTTGACCAAGAAGAGCAAAGCGACTTCAAAGCGATAATTTCTTTCTAACTCTTCTTGTTGTTCATATTGCTTTATATGCTCATTTAGGAGTTTAAATCTTTTCTTTTCATTTGTTTAAACACTTTGTAAAGGTTCGTTGGTAAGCCCGCAAAACCAACAAAGGTTCGTTGGTAAGCCCGCAAAACCAACAAAGGTTTTTGGTGAATCCGAAAAACCAAAGTTGTATAGGTTCGTTGGTGAGCCCGCAAAACCAACAAGGTTCTTGGTGAGCCCGGAAAACCAAGTGTATAGGTTCGTTGGTGAGCACGTAAAACCAACAAGGTTTTTGGATTGTGAGCCCGGAAAATAATCCAACTGTAATCCGCAAGATTATAGTGAATTCCCAAGGGTACGCTTGGAGAGTGGACGTAGGTGCTAAGGAGAGCACCGAACCACTATATATTGGTGTGTTTGCATTGTGTTTGTGCTTTCATTTTTTCTTGCTTTATCTTCTCTTCTTGCATTAGATTAACTCACTTAAATAACCTAAGAGAGCATCCATCGCACTTAATTAAGAAAGTTTTAAAAGTACCAAAAATTTAGAAGAAACCAATTCACCCCCCCCTCTTGGATTGTCACCTTGGGCAACAGAGGGCACAAAAGATGTAGTCTAACCCATGACTTTTTATTGAAGCTAAGTACATAAAACTGAGATACGTACCCACTTTCGTAGAGCATCACGATTGCACTTAGCACGTGCAACAAGCCTTTAAACCCCTAGGTTATCCTAGTGGACGAGTTTTGTCTCGTGAGGGTTTGCAGTGAAGTTATCGACAAGCTTCATCAGTCAGAGATTTCCAATTTTTAACTCAAAATTTGAACAAGTATTACAGTATGAAACTAGAATTGAAAGGACAATGGAGACTTGTTACTATCATATTTAAACAGATTCTAACTCAAATTTCATTACACCCAATCTATCTGCTAATAAATCACGAATGTAGTGAGGTGCAAGATAGTATCATATAAATGAGTGGCTTTCACTTACTTCCAACATGATCACTCCAATTTTTAAGACTTTCTAGAGTTAAATGGTAATGAACACCCCAGATTCTTTTTTTTCAGACTAAATGCTAAGAAGAATGACTTGTGCAATATCTAGCCTTATTAAGCTTTCTAGCTAACCCATGTAGCGAGTGTTAGGCCAATGACTCCCGATCCAGATGGCTCAGGGCACTAGGTGTAAAGACACTCTAACAGGCTTAATAACTCAAGTCAACTAGGCTCCAAGGCCAAATTAGTCACTCAGAGTTTAATCTCAGTCATCCTCATCTTATTACGCGAACACTCGCTGCTTACCAAGTAAGAGGCCCGGTTACTCAGTGAGAAGACTTACGATAAACTCATTTTATTTAATTTATTTTTTTATTTTATTTTATTATTTTTTATCAATATATATATTTTTTTTGATTAGGATGTTCATCGCATATATAACTTTAAATTATCCAGAAGATTAAAAGTATTCATATTAGTTGCAAGTTTACATACCCCACTATTCATGTGTTTATGTGTAGGTACTAAATCATCTTCTATCATGTTAGCAGGAGACAGGTGGGATGAAAACTCAATCTAGAACTTCTATTATATTCCTTAACTCAAAGCTATTGTCAAAGCAATTCCTAGTTTATACAGCTAAAAAGATTAGAATTTGAGTTAGAAATTTGAAATCCCCTCTATTTTTTTTTAAAATCTTTTTAGGCAGAAAAATCAAAAATATTCTCACCCCATACCTAAATCTAACACTGTCCTCAATGTTAAAGAAAATTTAAAGTAGTAATAGAGGAGAAGTTACCTGATATGGGTAGGTAAATTGACAATTGGGGCAAAAACCCCCAAACCTGCATGTTAGTAATTTATTGAATTTTTTTAATTTATTATTATTATTTTTTTATAATATTTATATGTTGGGTTGCCTTCCAAGAGCACTAAGTTTTATGTCTTCAACCAGACAAAATGTAGATTCATTTTTTTTTCAACCATTATCTAAGAATGGTTTTGGAAAAGTCTGAGAAAAAACAGTCAGCTGATGACGATCTATGCTCATAAAGGAAACAGAATTAAGGAGCGCATGCTCGACCCCTTCCTCGGAATGGGCAAGGTAAGCCTCTAAAGGGTTCTTACTATAAGTTTGTAAGAAAGTCTTCTAAATCAGACTTTCAATCATGTCAACTTCATTGATTTCTTCATCGTCTGGTGGTTGTTTACTTATGTTGAAGACATTAAGCTCGACTTTCATGTTGCCAAAAGATAACTTCAGCATGCCATTTCGACAATTTATCACAGCATCTGCTGTGGCTAAGGAAGGTCTACCTAAAATTATAGGTGTGTGACTGTCTGGATGTATTACAGGTTCGGTCTCAAGGATAATGAAGTCCACAGGATAGTAAAACTCATTTACCTTCACTATTACATCCTCTACAATCCCCTTGGGATACTTCACCGTCCTATCTGCTAAGGAAAGGGTAATATTTGTGGGTTTTAATTCCTCCAAATCTAACTTTTGGTACACATAGTAGGGAAGTAGGTTCACACTAGCTCCCAATCTAATAGGGCTCTCTGGATGATCGTCTCTCCTATTTTTATTTTAATGGTGGGGCAACCAGGGTCTTTGAATTTCGGGGCAATCTGTTGTTGAATGAGAGATGAGGCTTGTGCAGCCATAACAGCTTGCCTAGAAATGCTGGTTTTTCTTTTGACCGTGGTGAGGTCTTTCAAGAATTTTGTATAGGAGAAAATTTGTCTTATGGCATCGAGAAAAGGTATATTTATTTGAACAGTTTTAAAGACTTCCATTTTTTCATCAAAGTTAGATTGTTTCTTAGAGTCCTGAAGTCTACTGAGAAAGAAAACCTTAGGTTTGTATGTTTCTATGGATTCTTCCTTTTTGTCTTGTTCTTGACCCCTCTTTTGAATAAGGTTCTTATTTGATTCATTCTTATTTTCTTTTACGTGTTCAGAAAGTTGGACTTTATTGTCCACTTGCTTGCCAGACCTTAAAGTGGTAATTGCCTGGACTTCATAGGTCGGATTTCCATTAGAATCGATTTGATACTGACCTCTCTGACCTTGATTTTGTTGTCTACTAGGGTTAGACACTGGTTGACTAGGTAGTTCACCTTTCTTCCTATCCCATAGTGAGTTTGCTATTTGGCTTAGACTAACCTCAAGTTTTGCAATTGCTTGCGTATGGAATTGGTTAGTCTGGGCTTGGGCTGCATTGGTCTGTTGTTGTTGTTTGATAAAATCTTGTTGTTGTTTCATCATATTAGCCATCATGGTTTCTAATAGTGAAGGTTGCTGTGGGATAGGGGCATATAAGAAGGTACAGATGGAACCAAAGGTTGGTTCATTTGTGATGGACCTATCCTGGGGAAGTTGTTCTGAAAATCTGGTAGACCACCTTGATGCTGAATAGGTTCATTTTGCTTGTATGAGAAATTTGGGTGGAAACTATTATCAGGATGGTAGACTAGGCCGAATGAATTGGGAGTGGGCTTCTTGAAGGCACTATATGAATTTAGAGCATTTGCTTGCTCGGCCTTTATGGTGGGCAAATTAGGGCAGCACTCCACTAGATGTTTCGGACTGTTACACAAGACACATAAACTATATGACTCGTGAGCCACTTTCATGATGGGATTTAACTCTTTATATGAGCTCGAGCTAGTGGAAATAGTGAAAGCGTCAAACTTTTTACTTAAGTTGTTCATTCCGGTCACCAGATTGGACATGACATTTTTGAGATCTGGGTCTGCTTTCATTTCATAATTACCTGGTTTTCTAGATCCGAACTCATCTCTATTTACTTTCTCACCATAGCTACTCCAATTTTGGACGTTCTCGGCTAAGTCAACAAGAAATTCATAGGCTTGATCCGGGGTTTGGTTCATGAACCAACCCTTGTGCATGGACTCAATCATGTTTCTATGTGTCGGAAGTAGTCCTTTATAAAAGAAGTGGACCAGATCAGCCTTATCAAGTCCATGGTGTGGGCATTTGACCAACAAGTCATGGAATCGTTCGCAAGTTTGGAAGAATTCCTCTTCAGATTTCCCTCTGAAAGTTCTTATGGCATCCTTAATTTTTTCTATTTTAATCATGGGGTAAAATTTTGCCATGAACTTCCTAGATAGTTGTTCCCATGTTGTGATGGAATTTGGGGCCAGAGAATATAGCCATGCCGCGGCTCGATTCACTAAGGTCATTGGGAACAATCTCAATTTTACACTTTCTTCATCTAAATTTTGATTTTTGAAAGTTTGACTTCTGTGCGCATCGATCGGATTTGCACGGGGCGTTGCGCGTCGCGTCGGAGATTGTCTTACATTGTCATGAATTTATTTAGATGAATATAGGGTTGCTCATTTTCAAACCCATGGAATTTGGGTAGCATATTTATTGTCGCAGTCCGAATTTCAAATTGGGCTGCGTTATTTATTAGCAACACTATGCATGTAGGTGGACTAGCGGATGCAGAAAATAATTCATTCAGGATTCTAATATGATCACCCATTGTAGAGATTGGTGGTTGATCAATAATTCGTCGGATATGACGATAAATTTTTCCAACCTCTGGGTTAAATGGTGTTAACTTACCCCTTAATGATCTTCTACCATGCATACATTATCCACAACTTAATTAGACTTGACTCTTAAACGAAATCCTAAAAGAGAAGAAGAAGGGCTAGACCAAGATGACCACAATCAACACCACACAATGGATTGGCTTTGTAATCTTGAGATTAAAGAAGGTTTAGTAGCTTTTAATCTAGTTGCACAGAGATTTATCAGGTTAAAAAGTTTCTGAAATTTTCTCCTAGATTAGACAGCTCATAATCTCCCTTTCAGATTAAGCTTGAGCTTACCAGTTAAGTGATCTAGTAACCAGTGACCAGGAAAGTCCCGGGGTGTGTGGTGGTGCCAGAAGGGATACACCGATACTATAATACCCATAACAGTTCTCACTGTTGTAAAACTTTTCTAGACATCACCAATTACTAAATTCTCACTGGAGTGGCTTTCAGCCGCTTCTTTCCAATAGCCTAATTGAGCTCGAAAACCCTAAGGCCAACGTCTAATTGATTTTAATTTAATTTGGCTTAGAATATGTATGCAAGGTGGTGATTTTTTTGGGTTAAGGACAGGTAATGACTTCCCAACCTTATCTTTTTAATGGGTTTTGCCCTTAAATTATTTTATGCAAATGCTTAATACTAAATGCAGCAAATATTCAATGATTTTTTTTTAAAGTTTATGGAATGTCATTAGGTTGTATTGATTAAATGAGCAAGCAATTTTTTTTTTAATTTTTTAATTTTATATTTTTTTTATTTAAATTTTTATAAAGGAATAACTTGAATGTAAACTAAAACTAATCCTTATGCGTCAGTCAATCTCCGAATGCCCGTTGAATAAGCTCTGGAGATTACTCCGTGAGGAGCCCCAATAAAGGTATGATAACCTCGGAGGATTGCACCCTATCAATTACTAGCAAAAATAATAAAAAATTTATTTTTTTATTTAATTAATTTTTTAACTTTTTTATTTCAAATTTTGAATTTCAGAATTCAAATTTGAATCTAAATTTTTGAATTTTAAAATTTTTTCACTTTTTTTCAAATTTCAGAATTTAATAACTACGAAGAAAATAGTCAAAACAAGAGAAATTAATAAAAATAAAAAAAATACTACCGGAGTGCATTTACTCCGGGCATCCAAAATTCGATTTGATCTTTGTGATCGTTCTTGCTTCTCGATTTGCCTCCCCGGCAACGGCGCCAAAATTTTGTTGTCTGATTTCTGTTTACCTAAAAATATGCTAAACAAATCGTTGTTAGAACCGACAAACAAAGTTTAATTTAATTATACTCTTACCTTTTCTACTCGAAGAATAGTGGTCGTAAGAGGTCGATCCACAGGGAGGCGATTGGAGTTGCATAAAAATTAAAACATTCACTCGGATTTGAAATCGATTTTTGAATGATAGAAGAAAAAATATTACTTTGAGGATGTTAAATGATTCTCTAGTTTATCAGAGAATGTTTTTTTTATTTAAAATTAACAAAAAGCAGGTACTTAGATTCAAAGAGCATTTATATATTTAACTAATCAAAGAAGAGCTTTGGCATAAATTAAAATGGATGAAAACAGTGCTAAGAAGATTAAAGCCTGGAACATAAATTGCATAAAAGAAAATTTAATGTATTGCATAAAAAGTAGAAATTAAACTGAACTTAGAACATGGATTGCATGAAAGAAAATTGATTGATTTCATAAAAAGAAACGATTACAAAAAGTAAAAAAATTTTGAAGATGAAGCCTAATGCTTCTTTCTTCTGAAAATAAAAATAAAATAAAAATAAGAAAATTTCATTTTCTCTCCCTTTCTCTCCCACAGTGGAACTTCAACATAAAATATTTTTTTTCTTTCTTCTTTCCAAGAATAGAGCATCCCTTGTTCTTTGGATGTGAACTCCCCTCCTTCCCTTGCACAGCCGAGGGCTCCTCTCTCCTCCCTTCTCGCCACAGCCGATGGCCCCCTTATATAGCTCGCCCCCACCTCTTGAAGCCGGCTGAGAATCGAAATGGTCGCGGGATCACGGACGCGGAAGGTGCCGGTGATGAAGCGAAAGAGGAAGACAGACGCGTGATCAATGGGAGGAAGGAGAGGGCGGACGCGATCTGTGAGGCGGATGCTTGGGATTTCAAATCCGGAAGAGAGCTGGACTGCCGGTGATGCGTGGGATGATGGCTCGCGGATGCTGGAACTCGGAAGAGGGGCTGGCCGCGGGATCACCCAAATGCGGATGGGTTGCTGGGATCACGGGATCTATGGAGGGAACGGCTGGATCCGGATGATTAGGCTGCCATTCCGCTGAGGACGGACGGCTGCGAGACGGGGATGATGCGGACGCTGGCTGGAGACGCTGCTGATGGCGGAATACCCGAGAAAGATCAGGAACGGAGCTGGCCGCGACGTGTGATACGCTGGGAAGATCACGGAAGACACCTCATGGCTGGGAGCGTTTTGAATCTGCGGACGCTGGAATTCTGCTGATGGGCGAACGGCTGAATGGCTG
Source organism: Phoenix dactylifera (assembly GCF_051530095.1). Taxonomy (NCBI): domain Eukaryota; kingdom Viridiplantae; phylum Streptophyta; class Magnoliopsida; order Arecales; family Arecaceae; genus Phoenix; species Phoenix dactylifera. The sequence goes on along the minus strand of NC_143199.1, from coordinate 19,025,075 downwards.
TGAGGCGCGGTGGGGACGCGCTGAAGACGCGGACGGCCTGACACGAAAGCTGGCATGCAGCTGGCACGGTCAAGTTGATGCTGCAAGGGCTGGGACACTGCGGGAGGAAGAAGAAGAACAGTGACATCAAAACATTTTCGTAATACTGTTCATATGAATAGTATTTTCACGTAACACTGTTCATATGAACAGTATTTTCACGTAACACTGTTCATTTGAACAGTATCATCTCGGAAACCCTGTTCATATGAACAGTGTCATCTCGGAACACTATTCATATGAACAGTGATTTCAGCATGAATAGTATTTTCAGCTATTCTTCATGGGATTGGAGGTTAAAAAGTTCTTTTTCTTTGTGATGAAGTGAGAGTGGAAATTTCTATTCCGAAAGAGTGCGGGTACTAATCTGGAAAGGAGGGAACGCGAGGATCACTGGGAGATCGCACGCGGGTTCGAATGTTTGGGTGCAAATGTGCTCGATCAGATCATGGCAGGATTGGGCCCACACGGTTTGGGGCCCTGATGCATCCCTCTAAACCCTACCAAATGCGCATTTAAACTTTAATTTATACTAACCTGTGCCAAACAAAAATATAATATTAACTTAGTGATTTTATCGTTATATGTTAGCAGTAATACTAATTTAAGCAGCATGTAGATCGCACTTTTGTGTTCTCATCAGACCCCTTCTAGAGGAGCTGATCTGATCGGCGACACAATCTCAACCTCATGGTCGAGCTCCGCATTTTTTTCCTGAGGTATGGGCACATCGGGGGAGACTCCAAGAATTGAGGCCTCAGCAACAACCTCAGCAGCAGCTTCAGCAGTGGGTGTCGAGGAGGATTCCCCCCTCAACTTCTTCTTCTTCCAGGGAGGCTCACCCCCAGACGCCGCGGTCGACCTCTTCCGCATCTTCTTGCAGATTAGTGCTAAGTTGATCTTTATCACTGCGACAGCTACAAAATCGGGGACAAAGTTTGATAAGAATTCCAAGGAGAAATGTTAGAAAAAATTCAGAAGAAGACAAGGTGGGGAGGCTGAGCAGCCAAGAATGGGTGCCCACCAGAAAGGGAGGAGTGTGGAGGATGCTAGAGCCGAGAGAAGGAACTTTGCCGAAGCACCGTTTAGGAGTTTAGGCACTTGGGCACTCAGGCAAATTAACAAATGAGACAGAATTTCGATCTGAAAGAGGATGGGGGGCGGGTTACCCTTATATAGGGGCGCAGACGGCTCGGATCAAAGCAATTGTTTGGCTATCCGAGCAGATGCAACCACGTGTCAGCTCAAGATACGACGTGAGCAATTCACTAGGATCGCTGCATTAATGACACCTCAAGATAACCCTATAATAATGGCGTCTTGAGATAGCCCAGATATGGTGACACTTTGAGAAGGACAACAACACATTTAAGGCTCTCTGACAAAAGTCCTATCCTCGATTGAGATGACAACATGACTTTCGTCGTTCGAACTGAAATACAACTCAGCCACAGCCATGAATATAGAGGGCAAGTGATAGAAAAAATATTGGACACCTTGACCTCGATCCGAATTGACCTCATTGGCCTCAGTATAAACCAGGGTGAACAACTTCGGCTCCAACCGAGGAGCTAATCAGCCGAGGAGCCAACTAGCATGTGCTGATAAGAACTGATAGCCCTGGTCACTAACAGATTCGGCAGTGCTGCAGTCAGCATGCGATCAATGCTGTACGCCATCCATGTGGAATGATACCTGAAAGCTAGTCGATGATGCTAGTAGTGATAGCATGCTAAAATTTAAAACTTTTTCAAAATCAATGGCTGTACCTATTTGGGTTGCCTACGTACCCCTTCATAAGGGGGATCAAGCCACACGTAGTTCTTTTAATTTTGAAATTCGCAGTAGAAAAAACCGAATTAAACATTTTAATTCTAACATGCATAAGAAATCAAATTTCAAAGTACCACTACAAGTATTCATGATCAATATGCCGGGATCGTTTAAACGATTATGCTAAAATCATTGCATGATTAATTTCAGATCTAAAATGAGATTATTAATTAAGTTCTAAACTCAATTAATCTAACATCCAACTAATCTTCGAACGCCCATCGAATAGGCTCTGAAGATTACTCTGTGAAAAGCCCCAAAAGAGGTTTAACCCTCGGGGATTGGAACCTATAAGTGATGCAACTTTGGATCTAGATTTATACCTTTATGAAATCTGAAAGAAATGGATCCGATGCTTGAGCTTCGTAGCCACACACTCGTCTGGCCTCTACGAGTAATCCATGTGAAGCTCCTGGAGTGATCCAATGCCACGGAAGTGCTAGCTTGCGCAGGATCGTCCTTTGCTAAACTTTGATCTTTCCGACGCTATCAACTTTTGATTTACCTTCTTGGAAGAACTTGGAGAAATGGCTAGTATGGATTGAAGAGGACTTAGATCTAATCTAAAGGCTCTTTAAGGGACTCCTACCAGCTATTTCGAAATGGACTTAGAGGAGAAAGAATGGACGAAATAAACTAGGCTGAATTCCTTTTTCCTTTCTTTCTTTTCTCTTGGTTTTTCTTATTTTTCCTTGGAAACTCAAGAACAAGGTAAGACAGAGAAGAAAGCTAGTACCAAGTTCGGCCACTCTGGAACTGGCTTGAAGAAATACCTAATTTTGGCGACACAAGGAACTCTTCCTCTTATAGTCACGCCATCTGATCATTTAAATTCGAAATTCAAATGAAAATCTGGTATCTTGTTGGCGCATGAAGGGGATGGTTGCAACAAGATAGATCTTATCTTGTTTGAATTCAAAATTCAAACAATATACGGTTCATGCAAGTAAGATAGGATCAAAATAGATGGTGATGATCTTCCATCATCATCTAGCTATTTTTCCACATGTTCCACGATCCAAATCCCACGAGATTTCATTGAAAGACTACTTCTAGATAAAATCCCGAAAGTTCAGAACGTCCGTGAGCTCTAGGATTTCCGGAAGGAGTCGACCTTCCCAATCTCGAGTCGACTCCAAGTCGCCTCGAGTCGACTCCTTCCCCTTCGAGTCGACTCCAAAGTCGACCTAAGTCGACCCCATAGCTTCGCAGGTCGACTCCGGCTGAGACGACAGAGAACCTTTTCCTTAATACGCCCAGCGAGTCGACCCCTTCATAGCTCGAGTCGACCCCAACTTGCTTCGAGTCGACCCTACCTAGGAAAACAGAAGAGGTCGTCCTCTGGACTCTCTGAGAGAGTCGACCCCAGCCAAGCTTGAGTCGACCCCATCTCGAGTCGACCCCTCTTTCCTTCAAGTTGCCCCAATCAGGTCTAAAACCCTGATTGAACCCAAAATTGAATCCAATTCAATTTGGCTCATCCTTAGTCCATTTACTCAATCAAATTGAGTTTATTAGTAATCTAATTACTAATTAATCCTCCAATAATTACTTTAATTATTTTATAGGATAATTTGCCAATCGAATTGACCAAATTATTCCTGAATGATTCTCAATCATTCATCAGCAATCTTGATCAATCAGGAAACTTCTATGCATGTGATCTCATAGGTTCAAATCTAACCCTGTTGCCCAAGGAGACAACCCAAGAGGGGGGGGTTGAATTGGGTTTTAATTAAATATTGATCAATTAAAAATATGATGAGTAATTAACTAAATCTATTGCAAGCGAATTAGTTAGATTACTAGATGCAGTGAGTGAAGAGAGTGAAAGAGACACGATGCAATACAAACACAAAAAATTTATAGTGGTTCGGAGCAACTCTTGCTCCTACGTCCACTCTCCAAGCCACACTTGGGAGTTTACTATAATCCCTAGGATTACAGCCGGTTGTTTTACAAGCTCATAACCCAACTTGTTGTTTTCACGAGATCACAATGAACTCGGTCGGTTTTGACACGCTCACCGATTAGGACCACCCAATTATTTTTCCGGGTCTACAATCAAACCCAGTTGGTTTTCCCTGGTTCACCAACCACAACCTTACACCGTTGGTTTTATCTTTGGCTCACCAACAAACCTTACAACCCTTGATTCAATCCCCTGATTGAATCAAGTACAAAAGCAAGAGTTTAAGGTTTATAAAGAAAGCTTCTAAAAAACAGATATGAAACAATATAAGTAAAGTTGAGTCGGGTCGGATTCGACTCGCGCGATCTGGAGTCGAGTCGGCTGTTGCTGGAGTCGACTCGCGCTTTACTGAAGACGACTCGCCCACTATTCAGGATTTGAATCAAAGTGCTTGTCTCGTCCTGGAGTCGACTCGGACCAAAACTGGAGTCGACTCGCCAACATCTGGAGATGACTCGGGCACTTAGGGGTCGGCTCGTTCTCAGGATTCCAGAAATCCATCTTTCTGTTTTTCTTCTTGGAGTCGACTCGGTTGTCATGAAAGGCGACTCGAGATCTTCGGAAGATGTCTCGTTCTCAGAGACCGTAAAACTGATTCTCTGTCTTTTGAACTGATCTACCTCGGAGTCGATTCGGACCTTGTTGGAGTCGACTCGGCTGACTTGGGAGTCGACTCGGGAACATTTGGAGTCAACTCGTTCACAGGGTCTCCGAGATTGGTTCTCTGCCTTTTAGACTGCTTTCCTCTGGGAGTCGACTCGGACAAACTGGGAGTCGACTGGCCAAACATCGGAGTCGACTCGCAATCTTCTGGAGTCGACATGGTAACAGGGTCTAAAATCCATTGTTCTGTCTTTCTGTCTGTTACCATCTGGAGTCGACTCGCTAAACATCGGAGTCGACTCAAAACCATTTGGAGTCGACTCGTTAACAGGATCCAAAACTCCAAGAACAAAGAATTAAATATATAAAATCCTTGTCCCTTTGTTAGGGCTGCATCCAGCCCTAGTGAAGAGATTAGCCTTCCATGAAGAGTTGAACAGTTGCAGCGCTGAGAGCTTCCATTTCTTCTTTTCTTCCTCCCGTCTTTGGTTCTCTCCTTCCTTCTCTGTCTCCCGTAAGAACTCCTCCGAAGGATGAATGGGATCCACCGGCTCCCTTGGAATGGTTGAGAAGAGAATACCCCCTCTGTTCACGTCTGGGCCTTTTATCGGCTGCAAACTCCCTCTTTCCTGATGCAGGAGCACGAGCCCAAATCATAATGGATGTACATCGAGTTTGGATTCTTGCTTGGGAGTGCCCGAAAACACATTGGGTTCGTAATTTCTAGCATTTAATTGGATTGAGTCTATTTTATTTTGGTCACGTTGAGTCCTTTTATTTTGGGTTTATTTGAGTTCTTATTTTGGATTTGCAATTTGCTGATTTATGTTTGTAATTGAATGCCAAGTGGCATCAAAAGAGTCCATGTTATGCAAGGATTGAGTCAAGTCATATTGGGTCATGTGTGGAGAATTTAGTTTAGTCGTATGAGTGAAATTGAGTCCTTATGTGAGAGGATTGAGTCCATGTGTTTAAGATTGAGTCCTTATAATTGAGTGCCATTAAGAAGGATTCCTAATGCCGTGAAGATCATCACTCATCACGTGGAGAAGTTCAACCATGAAGATCTCTCACATGTGGAAGAAATTCAGAGCTCAGATCCAGTTGAAATCCGTGACAGATTGAACACCATATGGTATTTTGAAGATTTTGGGAGCTACAGAAGTCTGATTAAGTTGATTCAAATTTTGTTGGAAAGTAGACATCCGTAGCTTTCCAATAACTATAAGAACTTAAAATTTGGAGATCAGATAAAATTTGACAAGTCTCCCGAACTTCATGCTGATGTTGGTACCCGAGAAGGAGTTCCACCTAGATTCTAACTCGTGGCATGCGGCTGAATTCCTTTTGATGGGTTTCAATCCACACGCCATAAGGAATGGATTCCTAGGTGTCTAGGCTTAGGTGTCAAGGCCTTTGATTGGTCAATTAGAAAATTTAAATTTTGAATTGAGTCCTCATGTAATTAGGAGTCCAATTTAAAATTCCGTGTAGTCCTTATCCTTATCCTTTGCCAACCTTTCTTTCTATATAAAGAAGGGTATGATGAATGAAGTTAGTTTCTTTTGGATTTCAAAATTCCCTTTGTTTACGTGAGGAGGGGCAAGTCCCTTGCTTGGTGCGATGCCAAGAGGTTGAAGAAAGAGGTGGGACGCCTCCCTTCAAGTCTTCAAAATTTGAATTAGTTTGGATGAGATTTCCAAAACTAATTCATCCTTATCCACTCTCTCTCTCCCTTGTTTCATGCTTGTTCCCGTAGGTGCACCTCCTTGAGTGCCACATCAGCATTTCAGCACCTCCCTCACGCCCAAGACTCCTTTCCCACGCCCTCCTCTAAGTCCTATTGCCATTAGGACTCCACACAACCCAATTCAGCCTAAAAAAATTGGTCTAGCCAATTTCAGCCCCACAAAAATTGGTGCCTAATTTTGGTCCATTGGCTGACCCTCCTTGAACCCAATCTCACCAACCAGCAACCCATCTTCTTCCTCCTTCCTTCCACCACAAAGAACCCTAGCCTCCATTGCCATTGCTTTGAAAAAAAAAAAGAGAAGAAAGATTCAGCCATCCTCAAGAAGAAAAATCTGCAGCCCACCCCGATTGCGTCAATTGGTATCAGAGCGAATCCCTGTCGCCATGAGTACCAGAAGTGGTCGCCCCTACAACAATGAACGACAACATGCTGAGATGATGGCCGAGCTCATCCGGCAAGTGGCGGCCTTGAATCAGAAGGTGGAAGTTGTTTGGGATCGTCTCTTCCCCGAGCCAAACAATCTTGAAGATGAACATGCTATCCCCGCGCAACCTGAAAATTCAGAAGTGCCATTTGGAGGAGACCCCGATGTTGAAGCATTCTCCCCCAGGGGTCTATCACCCCAAAGGCCACCTAGGGATCAGCGAATGCCCCCTCCAAACATTCCTCGTATGGGGAATAATTTCAGGAACCCCTATGTTCATCAAAATCAGTGGGAGCGCCATGATCTCGACGATGTCATGAAGCGGGTTCGTGTAGAAGTTGCTGATTACAGCGGAAGCATGGACCCAACCTACTTTCAGGATTGGTTGATGCCTCTCGAAGACTACTTCGAATGGTTCAGCAAGCCCAATGAAACCAAGGTGCGATTCGTGAAGATGAAGCTCAAGGGCCAAGCACGCATATGGTGGCATAGCGTTGAAGAGAAGCTTCATCGACTCCGACAGCCCCCTATCAATGATTGGGAGGAGATGAAACTTCGTTTGAAGGAAAAGTATCTTCCCCTTGATTATGAGGAGACACTCTTCGAAGAACTTCTGAAACTTCGTCAAGGAAGCTCTTCCGTAGAGGAGTATACGGCCCGATTCCATGAGTTGATGATCCGCAGCAACCTCACGGAGACGGATCGACAGTCCCTAACTCGGTACCGATCCGGGCTGAGGGATGACATCAAGAGGGAGCTAATGACAACACGCATCTTCAGACTAGAGGAGGCATACCAACTCACCATTCGAGTTGAATCACAGCTACGACAAAGACGCCCTGCGCAAGCACCAGTTGTACGACGATTTCCCGAGCGCAACACCAACCGAGGAGTTCCATTTCCTCGAGGTAACACCCCTGCTTTCAGATCTGAAACCTCTGTAAATAGAAGCACATATCAGGAAAGGGGTGCTCCAAGGGCTAATGAAAAGGGTAAAGGTCCTAAGCCACAATCCACACCGCAAGGGAAGAATCCTGTTGAATGCTACAAGTGCGGCGGGCAAGGCCATTTCGCCGTTGTTTGTCCTACCCGAGACCAACGATTTGCATTGGTATGTGAGGAGGATGAGATCATAGGACCCTCTGAAGTCACTCCTCCCTCTCAGCCCGCTGATGAAGAGGGAAATGAAGGAAACGAAGAACATGATGAAGAAGCCCCTGCGGTGGAGCTAGAAGCTTCAGATCTACCTGTGTGCGTCGTGCGGCGGGTTCTTACGGGTTGCAAGCTGGAGGAGAACGTGGAGGAAGATTGGAGGCGCACCAATATCTTCCACACTCGCGTCGAGCATGCCAACAAGTCTCTAAACCTCATCATTGATAATGAAAGCTGCATGAATATCATTTCCGAAGAAGTGCTGAAAAAGCTGAATCTGAAACCGGTACCGCATCCAAAGCCGTATCGGGTAAGTTGGATCGAAGACTCCTCCATCCCTATTCAACAAAGATGCTTGATCAGTTTTTCACTTGGTAAGGACCTCCGAGATGAAGTATGGTGCGATGTTCTGCCCATGAAAGCGTGCCATCTTCTTCTAGGAAGACCTTGGTTGTATGATCGTAGTGTCGAGTATGATGGTCGATCCAATTGTTATTCTCTATATTGTGCCAACAAAAGAGTTGTGTTAAAGCCCCTTAGGATCACTGATTTTACCTCTAAAAATCTGATAATCCAACGGGTTTTAACCATGAGAAAGTTTGAAGCTTGTAGCCGAGAGATTGGGGTCATGTATGCACTAATGGCTAGGGAAGTTGGGGCTGAAATTTCAGAAGTTGTTCCTCCTGATTTCAAGTCCATATTGGATGATTCCTCTAATATAACCCTTGAGAGTCTTCCCAAGAATCTTCCACTGATGAGAGACAACCAGCGCACCATAGATTTGGTGCCCAGATCAAGCTTGCCGAACCTTCCTGCATGCTGGTTGAACCCAAAAGAACACGAGGAGCCTCGTCGCCAAGTCCTGAAGCATGGGCCGCATGCAGAAGATTTTATTGCTGATGCCCTCAGTCAAAATTCATATGTTCTAACTCTTTTGAATGTTGAGGTAATGGGATTTGCCAATCTAAAATTTTTGTACCCCTCTGAAGTATATTTTCAGCCCATATATGCAGAAGTTTCAGCAGTGGATCAGTGGCAGCATTCAGAATTTTTGACCCATGATTGCTTTCTTTTATGTGTCCCGGAGACCTCACTTGGTGATCATATTGTTCGAGAGGTCCATGGCGGAGACCTTGGTGGTCACTTTGGCTATGTCAAAACAGCCACCATGGTGGAGGATAAGTTCTATTTGTCGACCCTACGCAAGGAAGCAAACTTTGTGTTGATGTGGTTGAGTGTTGAATGCAGAAATTTTCAGAAGCTTCAACCTTGCCAAGTCGAATTCTTCAAGGTGCTGAAGTGGATGGGACCCAAGGCCCTTGTGCTCAAGTTACCAGATGATTTGCAGGTTAGCCCCATCTTCTATGTTGAAGAGTTGCAGCCCTATGATGCTCACTATGTTGAAGATGAAGACATCCCATCTGTACCATCTTCACTTCTTCGACGATCAGCCCCGACGGCCATCATTGAGGACATCCTATTTGTTCAGATAGTGTCCACCCACCGAGGAGGATATCAGAAGTTTTTCATTGGAGGACCGACTAAATTCAGATCGCTCATGATTAAAGATGGAGGAAGTCCAATAGCTGAACCCAAACTTCCACAAGCTCTATCAGTTGTGAAACTCGACGGAGTCGAGTCTTTTTTCCAGAAGGGGGGAATTGATGCAGGAGCACGAGCCCAAATCATAATAGATGTACATCGAGTTTGGATTCTTGCTTGGGAGTGCCCGAAAACACATTGGGTTCGTAATTTCTAGCATTTAATTGGATTGAGTCTATTTTATTTTGGTCACATTGAGTCCTTTTATTTTGGGTTTATTTGAGTTCTTATTTTGGATTTGCAATTTGCTGATTTATGTTTGTAATTGAATACCAAGTGGCATCAAAAGAGTCCATGTTATGCAAGGATTGAGTCAAGTCATATTGGGTCATGTGTGGAGAATTTAGTTTAGTCGTATGAGTGAAATTGAGTCCTTATGTGAGAGGATTGAGTCCATGTGTTTAAGATTGAGTCCTTATAATTGAGTGCCATTAAGAAGGATTCCTAATGCCATGAAGATCATCACTCATCACGTGGAGAAGTTCAACCATGAAGATCTCTCACATGTGGAAGAAATTCAGAGCTCAGATCCAGTTGAAATCCGTGACAGATTGAACACCATATGGTATTTTGAAGATTTTGGGAGCTACAGAAGTCTGATTAAGTGATTCAAATTTTGTTGGAAAGTAGACATCCGTAGCTTTCCAATGACTATAAGAACGTGAAATTTGGAGATCAGATAAAATTTGAGGAGTCTCCCGAACTTCATGCTGATGTTGGTACCCGAGAAGGAGTTCCACCTAGATTCTAACTCGTGGCATGCGGCTGAATTCCTTTTGATGGGTTTCAATCCACACGCCATAAGGAATGGATTCCTAGGTGTCTAGGCTTAGGTGTCAAGGCCTTTGATTGGTCAATTAGAAAATTTAAATTTTGAATTGAGTCATCATGTAATTAGGAGTCCAATTTAAAATTCTGTGTAGTCCTTATCCTTATCCTTTGCCAACCTTTCTTTCTATATAAAGAAGGGTATGATGAATGAAGTTAGTTTCTTTTGGATTTCAAAATTCCCTTTGTTTACGTGAGGAGGGGCAAGTCCCTTGCTTGGTGCGATGCCAAGAGGCTGAAGAAAGAGGTGGGACGCCTCCCTTCAAGTCTTCAAAATTTGAATTAGTTTGGATGAGATTTCCAAAACTAATTCATCCTTATCCACTCTCTCTCTCCCTTGTTTCACGCTTGTTCCCGTAGGTGCACCTCCTTGAGTGCCACATCAGCATTTCAGCACCTCCCTCACGCCCAAGACTCCTTTCCCACGTCCTCCTCTAAGTCCTATTGCCATTAGGACTCCACACAACCCAATTCAGCCTAAAAAAATTGGTCTAGCCAATTTCAGCCCCACAAAAATTGGTGCCTAATTTTGGTCCATTGGCTGACCCTCCTTGAACCCAATCTCACCAACCAGCAACCCATCTTCTTCCTCCTTCCTTCCACCACAAAGAACCCTAGCCTCCATTGCCATTGCTTTGAAAAAAAAAAAAAGAGAAGAAAGATTCAGCCATCCTCAAGAAGAAAAATCTGCGGCCCACCCCGATTGCGTCATTTCCTCCCCTGTTTTGAGTACAAGATAAAGATGGAAGGCAGATATCTCTCGATCCTTGGACGCGGTGAACACGTGCGGCTCTGATCTAAAGGCTGGAAGATACGCATAACAGGGAAGATTTTGCGAACGGTGGATGGAATGCAATCCGTGGATGAAGGCTGATCTCGATCGTATCCCGGAATGAGTGCGGTTGTAGCTGGATCGAAAGAAATGTACGCTGCTTCAACACGGTGGTGATGCGGACGGTGGACGTTGAGAGGATCCTCGCTCTGTTCGAATGCATGGGAAATCAATGGGTGTTGAGAAGCTCGGGAGGATGAAGCCAGATCGCGGATAAAGCTGGGAATCCTAGGGATGATGTTCACGGCTGGGAGTGTGAACAGAAGAGTTTGTTTGTGGAAGTGAGATTCAACATGGAGCAAGGGGAGAAAATGCATGAATTCGGGACAGCCATGGGGTAAGGATGGATCGCGGGAAACTCGGAAGGAAGATTGGAATCGATCCAGGTTGGATGAAGGGTTGATTAGTTTGTTCGGTTTGAAGTAATTATTCAGCTGAGAAGAAGTTCATGTGGCTGGGAACAAGGGATGCTGGGATTTTGTTTGTGAACGGAAGGAGTCCAGAACAAGAGGAAGGTGATGATGCCGTTGGGATGAAGGTTGGTCGGTTTGGGATGAGGAGATTTGCTGGGGTGCTGTTTACGGCTGAGATGAAGACCGGATTGTTGCAGATGCAGGGGATGCGATCCACCGATGGGCAGCTGGACTCCGTTCCGAACGGGATGATGGGCAATCTAGGTGTTCAGAAGGCTCATCCCTCTTGACTACGGGATAAGGATGAAGCTTGGACGTGGGCTGATGAACGGGAAGGCTGGGAATGACCGGATTTAGCTAGAAGTGGTCCCAGAACTAGGGATTCCGTGAGGCTCGGTGTGATCCAAGAGAAGGTGATGTGGCTGAGAGGGGATATTGCTGCTGTTCCGAAATAGGGGAGGATGCGGTTGAAGCTTGGGAACGGTGGATATGGCTGATGTGAGCGGATGTAGCTGGGATCAAACGTGGGATGGTGTTCGGATGCGGAGAGAGCTGGGATGCTCATCCGGCTGGGAGGGAGGCCATCGTAAATGAGAAGAATCCGGAGAGGATGGGATCTGGGACTTGGAATGCGGAAGGGATGAAGTTAGGGATCCGGTTGATGGCTGGGTTCTGGCTAGGACACGGAGCAGGGAAGGAGACACGTGAACTTGGGGTGGCCATATGCTGAGAAAAGAACTTGATGGGTGAACGTGTGAAGAAAGGAAAAGAATTTGATGAAGTGCAGTGTGGGTTCAAGCATCATTCAATTGGATTTGACTTGACTTGCATACATAAGGCTTAATCAATAAATAATCAAATCAAACTCGAATTACCTTTGACAATTTAGTAAAATGCAATGGTGAAGGTAACACATTTTTTTATGGTTAAATTTACAAAATATGTGTATTAAAAATTATGATAAGTACTATGAGAAAGAGGTTAATTTATGCATTATTTAGCACTTATCACACCCCCCCAACCTACATTTTGCTAGGCCTCGAGCAAAATAATATTAATAAATTAAAAAAAAAACTAACTCACTTTCGCAGGAATCGCGATTGCATTTACCGTATGCAATAAGGCTTTAAACCCCTAGGTGGCCTTAGTGGACGAGTTTTGTCTCGTGAGGATTTCAGGCTCATATACCCACAAACTGCTGTCTCTACCCAAAGAATTTATCTTATTGTTTTATAAAATCTAATTTCAAATGCATAAGTTTCAAGAATTTCAAAAGCACACAAACTTTTAATTACTAAGTCAGCCCAAATCCTAGGTCAGTATGCAATTTAAGTTGAAGTCGTTAAGTTTCTGTTAGGAAATTGTAAGACTTATTTATATTTGGGTGCTCGGTGATATCTGGACCATACACAAGCTAAGGCTTTAGATCCTCCAAAATACTGCTAAAACTAGTAGTTTCCAAGAATTGGTCAGGTAAGACCTAATCACTGATTCAAAATCATCCAATCTTGCAGGATTTCGAGAGTTGTGGATGTTTACTTTAATACTTCATGGGCTTTATCTGTAATATTCCAGTTTACTCGAATTTTTACAACGATGTCTTTCACACTATTGTCTTTTTCAAGGTCAATATTATTTTCTCTTTTTTTTTTGATTTTGTATTTATAAATAAATTATGCACTTTTACTCTTATAATGATTCCTCCGTGTAGCGAGCATTCAGTCAACAACTCCCACACCAGATGGCATAAGGTGTTGGGCATCAAGACTCTCCTACGGACCTATGCTCGGGTTCCTCATACAAGCCCGCTGACCTTTGACAATAGGTAGCCCTTTTCGATGTACCTGACTAAATTCACTCTCTCTTTCTTTTTTTTTTTGAGATAAGATCATGGTGAATTAGATAGGTATGATTCATCAGGACTCAAGGTTGATACCAAACTTAATAACATAATGTTGAACCTAACTCTTAGAAGTGCAGGCCATGTGTGTTGTGAAATTCCAAAGTAAAAAAATTATCTTACAACTCACTAAAAGAACTTTTAATAAAAAGAACTCAAATTGTCTTACTCCTGACTAATGATTGGGCTTTTAGATTTTATATACTTTGTGTATTTATCATTTCAGCACTAAGGCATAGAAATTAGGAATTTTTTTTTCTTTTTCGAAAAACTTATTCAAAAATGCGAAAATGTGAAGAATTTCTTAAATAAAATTCGAATCTTATACCCCCCAACCTAGATCAGACACTGTCCTCAATATTTTTTTTAATATTATATTTTTTTATTTTACGTTATTTTATTTTGGACAAAAATATGATGCATATGGAGGATAGAAACATTTTACCTTAGTTGCATCAGTAATATGAGGACTTTTGAAAAAAAAATTGCAACAAGCAAATGTGTAAAAATGACCTATGAGAATTGGGTTGCCTCCCAACAAGCGCTAAGTTTAACATCTTCAGCCAGACGCAGTACATCCTTAATTATCCCGATAAATAGGGTCCATCAAATCAAGGGATTCAATCAATTGTCCATCTGCAACACACTCTATATAAGGTTTCAATCTTTGACCATTGACGTTCAGGATTCGACCATCACTGATGTTTTGAATTTCTACCGCACCATGAGGAAAAACCTTTCGAACTAAAAAGGGACCATCCCACCTAGAGTGAAGTTTACCAGGGAAGAGACGCAATTTAGAATTGAATAGACAAACCTTTTGATTAGGCTCGAAAGACTTACGGTTAATGGATTTGTCATGAAAAGCCTTAGTCTTTGCCTTATAAATTTTGGCATTTTCATATGCCTCATTGCGTAACTCTTCAAGCTCGTTGAGTTGAAGTTTCCGGTTAGAACCAGCTGCTGCCATATCAAAGTTAAACTTTTTAATGGCCCAAAAAGCTCTATGCTCAAGTTCTACCGGTAGGTGGCAAGCTTTACCAAAAATCAGTCGATAAGGAGATATGCCAATAGAAGTCTTATATGCAGTACGGTAGGCCCAGAGAGAATCGTTTAACCTCTGAGACCAATCTTTCCTATCGGGGCGTATTGTTTTCTCTAAGATGTATTTTATCTCCCTATTGGAAACTTCAACTTGTCCACTTGTTTGGGGATGGTACGGGGTGGCAACTTTGTGGGTGATGGAATACTTGCGAACTAAAACTTCAAAAGATCGGTTGCAGAAATGTGATCCCCCATCACTAATGATAGCTCGGGGTGTGCCAAAGCGACTAAATATATTTGTTGGTAAGAACTTAACCACAATCTTATGATCGTTAGTCCTAGTGGCAACTGCTCTACCACTTCGAGACATAGTCAACCCCGACAAGAATGTACTCAAAACCAAAAGAGCGCGGGAAACGACCCATGAAGTCAAAATTTCTATAATTAAAATGGTGTTAAGTGGCATCATATCTCTACGGGTGATTGTACCCATTCGCTGGCATCGCTCACAAGTCTGGCAAATATTGTGAGCATCTTTGAATAATGAGGGCCAATAAAATCCACCTTGTAAGACTTTAGCTGCAGTTTTTCTACCCCCAAAATGTCCCCCGCAGGCTTGGGTATAACAAAAATCAAAAATACTCTGAAATTCACATTCAGGCACACATCGACGGATTACTTGATCAGGACAGTATTTAAACAAATCTGGGTTATCCCAAAAGTAGAACTTAACTTGCGAAAAGAATCGGTCCTTGTCCTGCTTGAACCAGTGATCGAAAATTTGTCCTATGGCAAGATAGTTCACTATGTTGGCAAACCATGGTGTTCTCACTTGTTGTACCTCAAATAATTGTTCATCTGGAAAGGAATCCTGAAGTGGTGAAATGTTATGAGGAGGCTCGAGAAGGATTCTAGATAAATGGTCTGCTACAACATTTGTGGTACCTTTCTTATCACGAATTTCTAGATTAAATTCTTATAACAACAGGATCCATCGAATTAGGCGAGGCTTGGTGTCCTTCTTTGAAAGGAGGTACCAGAGAGCAGAATGATCAGTGAACACAATAACCTTGGACCCTAAGAGATAGGACCGAAATTTGTCCAGAGCAAATACTACTACTAGTAATTCTTTCTCAGTAGTAGTGTAGTTCAATTGTGCATCTGAGAGTATCTTACTAGCGTAGTAAATGACATGAGGTAATTTATCTAGCCATTGCCCTAAAACCGCCCCAATGGCATAATCAGAAGCGTCACACATAGGTTCAAATAGAAGGATCCAATTGAGAGGTTGTATGACAAGTGCTGTAGACAACTTAGATCGGAGCTTTTCAAAGGCCTCTTTACATGCTTCATCAAAGACAAAGGGTGTATCCTTGGCAAGGAGATTGCACAAGGGCCTAGAGATTTTGCTGAAGTCTTTTGTGGAGTGATTGATTGTAACCCTATTTGATTTTGATGAGCTCAAAGCATTTGAGTATATCTTATGGTTACTAATGAATTCAATCTAGTGTTTCAGTGAAAATCTTATAAATTTATGGTTAAGAGTCTCTAGATATGGTTCAAGATATTTTGGGATAAGTTAAGAAGTCAATTTGAACCAAAGTCTGAGACTCGAGTCGACTCCGGGATAGTACGAGTCGACTCCAAGCGTATCAGAAGCATTGGCACAGGCTCGAGTCGACTCCGGAATATTACGAGTCGACTCCGACTAAGAACAGACAAACAAACAGAAAGACCCAACTCAGAACCTGTCAGCGAGTCGACTCCTGAAGTGCGCGAGTCGACTCCGATGCTAGCCGAGTCGACTCCAGGGTAGTATGAGTCTACTCCAGGGAGTTACAGACAAAAAGTCAGAGAGCAGTTTTCGGACCCTGAGAGCCGAGTCGACTCCTGAGGAACGCGAGTCGACTCCGATGGTTGGCAGGTCGACTCCAAAGAAAGCGAGAGTCGACTCTCAGTGTTATGCAAGGCAAAAGTCAGAGACCAACTTTCGGGCACTGAGAGGCGAGTCGACTCCCGCAAAGCTCGAGTCGACTCCGAGACAGCGCAACCCCAAAAAGACAGAAGACAGTATTGTTGTCTCTGAGACGCGAGTCGACTCCAAGACAGTTCGAGTCGACTCCAAGGCAGCGCTACTCCAAAAAGACAGAAGACTGTTTTTCGGATACTGAGAGCCGAGTCGACTCCGGGATAGCTCGAGTCGACTCCAAGACTGGACGAGCCAAAAGACAGAAGATCGGGAGTTCAGGCTCTGAGCGCCGAGTCGACTCCCAGAATTTCCGAGTCGACTCGAGTGAGCCAAGTTGAAGAATACATCTATGGATTCCTTGGGATGAGCCGACTCCAAAAGTGCAAGGTCAGCTCCAGATTTTGGCGAGTCGACTCCGGGTTACGTCGAGTCGACTCCCAGTCGAGAAGACCACTTCAATTCAAATCTGGAACAGTTGCCGAGCTGACTCCAAAAAAGCATGAGTCGACTCCTGCTACAGCCGAGTCGACTGCAGATCGCGCGAGTCGACTCCGACCCCAACGGACACATTGTCAGGATGTGCAGAATATGCAGAACGGCTAGTAAAGTGTGTCTAACGGCTAGTTTCCGTGGGGAATGGCTTAAATAGCCACAGAGGACTGTAGCAAAGTAGAGAAGTAACATTCCACTCAAAGAAAACAAGAATCCTTCATCTGTAAACTGATTTCAACGAAAAAGAAGGAAGAGGGCCATTAACTCCAGTCAACCAACTCTTCCCAGCATTAAAGAAGTCTCCTCCCGCCTCCAAGTCATCCAGACATTCAAGAGGAGACCCAAAGTTCAAGAAGCCCTTCTCTACTTCATCTCAAACGTGTTTGAGGGCTCTTAACTTTTCTCTTATATATATCGCTGTATATCTGCTTTTTAGAAGCTCTATTTTTCTGTTTGTCCTTGTTCTTTCCATTTGGTTCTTACTTGATTCAATCAGGGGATTGAATCAAGGGTATATAGGTTTGTTGGTGAGCCTAGGTTGAAACCAACGTGTAAGGGTTCGATTGTGATTCCGGAAAAACAATCGGGGTGGTTCTAGTCGGTGAGCCTGGGAAAACCGACCGAGTTTGTTGTGACCTCGTAAAACAACAAGTTGGGTTGTGAGCTTGCAAAACAACCGGCTGTAATCCGAGGGTGATGGGGACATCAGCTAGGTCCCCATTTTATTTGCATATTTGCTTATTGTTATTTCTGGGTTTATTTGTGTTTTAGGATTTATTTGGGGTTTATTTTATTCTGGGCTTATTTGCATTTTAGGGCTTATTTGTGGGGAATTATTTTATGTAAGGGGTTTATTTTAATTTTTCTTATGGGGCCCTATTTAAAGGGAACTTTATGCTGATTAGGGTTTTAATGCAGAATTAAAGACTTCCTTCCCCCACGTTTTCCTCTTCTTCTCTTCTCCTCCCTTCTCCTTCTTCTCTTCTTCTTCCTCCTTCTCTTCCCCTCTTCTCCTGCTTTCATTTTAAATTTGGTCCGGCATCAACTTGGTATCAGAGCAAGGCTGGTTTTGCCCCTGCTGCCAAAGCCCCGATCCAACAACAGCCCTTCTTTCCCATTAGTTCTCACGGTGCTTCAAGGAGAACAGGGCCTTCCCTCTGTCAGCCTGTTCAAAAAAAAAAAAAAGGATCACTGCCGAGTCTGTGAAGGCCCAGATCGACAGCCACCCGCATCCGACCCTTCCTCTCTCTCGGTCTGTGTTTTCATCAGAGCAAAACAAAAAAAAAAAAGAGAGTCTTCCCCGTAGCCGAGCAGTTCCACTGTGCCCCTCCCTGCTGCAACCAGTTCTTTCCATCAGATCCTCCGGAGCCCTCCCTGCAGCACCGCCTCTGGTCCTCCACCGGAGCCTGCAACCGACGCCACCACCACCGGTGTATGGCCGAGCGCCAACAGATCCCCGATTTCCTGTGGCCGCACGAATACTACGCCGTACGTCGACCACGGACACCGGAGCGTGTCGAAGGGCCACGCGTGACTCCCGCTGCCGGAAAGAAGAAGGGCGTCGCCGATCAATTCTCAGCATTATCCCTCGGCACTGTCGACGCATCCGCCGACCACCGCCCACAGGGGAAGCCCAGCCGCTGCCACGACCGGCCGCCGCCTGTCGCCTCCGACCACGGAGCTGCGGCCGCAAGCTCCGCCGCCACGCCGTTCGGCCGCTCCGCAACCACCGCCGAAGCGACCGGGCCGTTCTCCCGAATCAATCGGGAGGTTGAAGACGGGTGGTAACGGGTAAGTTCTAAACCCGTTACCCCAAAACCCGATAGCCCGGGTTCACATCCAGTAAGTTAAAAAAAAAAAAAAAAAAATTCCGTAGGATCACGTGACCTACACGTGTTTCCAAAAAAAAAAAAAACTAACCTCTGTTCTGCCGAAAAGGAAACCCTAGGGTTTCCACCGTCTCCTTCGCCGCCGTCGCCGAGCTCCGCCTGCAGCGCCACCACCAGCCGCTCCGCCTTTCCTCCTCGCCGCCATCGTGCCAACCCCACTTCCGCCGCCTCGCCGAGCTCTGCCGCTGCTCATCTCTCGCGGCAGCCTTTTCATCCGTCCAGCCACCACCCCTCTCCCATTTTCCCTCCCTTTGTCCGCCTCCTCGTACATCCTTGCCATTTTTCCTCACCATCGGCCGACTCCACAGGCCGCGTCCCACCTACCTCCACCATCCACCACCGCACCCGCCGCTGGAAGACCGCCGCCGGTTCCGTGTCCGAGCGCCCATCAGCCAAGCTCTTCTCCCGTCGGCCGCTTTCGTCCCTCGCTGAGTACCATCGACTTCCCTTCCCCCTTCTTGCACTCAGTCGGGTCATCATTGTGGGCTTCATTAGACCCACTTTACACCCACCAAATTCACAGTTGGGCCCAACAGATCTGGCCCTGTTTTCACTTGCCCATCAGGCCACATCCGAGCCCGACCAGCCTGGTCCAGTTCCTTGCAGCAGGCCGCCAGCCCAGCCCGCGCGCTGTACTGTAGCACGGTCCAAGCCCAATTGACCACAGATCCTTTTACTGGCCCGATTCAGCATCTTCTTCAGCCCGTTCCAGAAATTCAGAAGGTTTTGTGCTGCAGCCCGAGTCCACGGTTCCAGCTAACTTCGCCCGGTACTGACTTCGTGTTCGAGACTCCACGAGCAGATGATTCTGGTCAACTGCATTCACCACAGGTAATAGGTTCTTCCTCCTTTGGGCTTGCTTATCTAAATATGTTCTAGTTCTCTTGCATGACAGCCCTATTTTGAAACTTATTTTCTTGTCAAACTGCAAAACCTAGAACATTTTCCACCACACCCGTCCTACCTACCAATTAAATCTAAATATTAAATTAGCACACCTTAGTGTCAGGACATCATCAACATCCATAGATCAGATTACTTTCAGATTTTGAATGACTGTAAAACGTGTTTGCAACCTAACTTCTTATAGTGACTAATTTTCTACTTTAATTCTGAAATAACCAAAGTACAAATTAGTAACATTTAATTTTAAGTTATTTTTGTAAAAAGTTGCTGATTTTCGAATTCATAGTAGGTTGCATTAGTGGGTTGCATCAGTAGGTTGTCCTGCATTACATTTGGACAATTAGGGTTCATTAGTAGTATTGCATATCATATCACCAATTAGAGTCGTTCCTGTATGCCCACCCGTAGTGGTAGAGAGTACCTCCTCACTGACTCTCAGACCCCTTTATCCACCATGGACCCCAGAGTTATACAAGATATTCTGGAACAATTAGCTGCAATACGAGCTGATCACGACGAATTCAAACGTGAGATCCGTGCTCTAGTACAACACCCTAGGACTCCGGAACCATCATCCCCAATCACAGCTTATCCCGAGTTTGGTTTGACCACACCGCCTGTAGCTTTTCCCCATCTCCCTAGGAACCAACATCATCCTGATCACCAGCGCGATCTTGACGAGCGACTACTTCGTACCGTGCGAGTAGAAGCCCCCACATTTGCTGGTCAATTAGATCCGAGCGTGTACCTTGATTGGAGAGCAGCTATGGATAATTATTTTGAGTGGTACGATATGACTGAAGATAGAAAAGTACGGTTTGCCAAAATGAAGCTTATTGGGCAAGCTCACTGGTACTGGCATAACGTTGAACATCGGCGTGAGACCCAGAGGCTTCCACGTATCACCACTTGGGAGGATATGAAAGAAAAACTGAATGAGAAGTATCTGCCATTCTCTTACCGACAACGCCTTATGGATAGGTGGCAGAAACTAACTCAAGGAACTTCAACTGTTGCCGATTACATTGCACAATTTGAGAAGTTTCACATGAGGTGTGGTGTAATCGAAGAGGAGACTGTTACTCTTTCTAGGTTTCGAGCAGGACTCCGTGAGGAGATCCAGAAAGAATTGATCCTCCGAGAGATTACTACCCTTGGCCAGGCATACCAATTGGCTCAAGACGTGGATAGTTTTTTACGAGTCCCTGTGGTGAGACGTACCGACTCTCGGTTTTTACCCCCAGGAGCCCGACCTAATCAAAGCCATCTCCCACAACCCAGACCACTCTCCAACCATCCCTCCCAACCCAGTTCTAGCCAAACACCGACTAGGACGTTCCCGGTGCCTGCTCAAAGTACATCAACTGATAAAGGAAAAGGCATATTAGGGTCCAACCCGCCCTTAAGAAACCAAACCCAGTGTTTCAGGTGCCAAAAGTTTGGCCATATTGCGTCCCAATGTAATGCCAAGACCTATTTAATGACTGAACTGGAAGCAGGAACCCAGGATACTGAATGTGTCTAAGAAGTCTATGAACCAAACATCGAGGATTTTGTAGATGACTTTGGAGACGAAAAGACCGGGTTAGAGTTTGTTCAGACTGAATACCAAAATGAGCCCACTGATAGGAATGACCAAAACCATAGGCTCCATGTGGTTAGGTGCACACTAGCCCAAACAAAGATCGAACAAGACTGGCGAAGAACCTCCCTATTTTATACACTTATTAAGATCAATGGTAAAACATGCAAAATCTTATTTGATAGCGGGAGTTGCATCAATGCCATTGCGTCTGGAGTTGTTTCTCGCCTTGGCCTGAAATCTACCCCTCATCCTAATCCATATAAAGTAGCCTGGGTAGATAAGACGTCCATTTCGGTTTCAGAAAGATGCCTTGTCCCGATTCAATTCCTATCTTATAAAGACGAGATTTGGTGCGACTGCCTTCCGATGGACGTAGGTCAAGTCATTCTAGGAAGACCTTGGTTATACGATAGGGACGTCACACTTCATGGTCGGTCAAATTCGTGTAGTTTTATGTTCCAGGGTCGGAAAATTATACTGAATTCATTGCCTCCTAGAGAACCCGGCCCTGAGAAGAAGGGTGCTACGCCACAAAAAGAAGAGTCACTTCACATCATTACTTCGAAAGAGGTAATGAAAGATATCGAAAGCCATTCACCTGTGTTCACCCTTGTGGCTAGAGTTATTAATGTGGAGTCAAATGTCGAACATCCGGCCGCCGTAGTTCCTCTGTTGGAGGAGTTTCACTCTGTCTTCCCAACTGATCTTCCAGAGGCACTCCCTCCAATGCGTGATATCCAGCACGTAATTGATCTCATTCCTGGAGCGTCACTGCCAAATCTTCCCCACCATAGACTCAATCCAAACGAGCACACTGAACTGAAACGCCAAGTTGACGAACTCGTCACTCGAGGGTATATTCGTGAGAGTTTGAGTCCCTGTGCTGTACCTGCACTCCTCACTCCCAAGAAAGATGGCTCTTGGAGGATGTGCATCGATAGCCGTGCTATCAATAAGATCACGGTTAAGTATCGTTTTCCCATTCCTAGGCTGGACGACCTTTTAGACTATATGTCTGGTGCTACAGTTTTTTCCAAGATCGACCTAAAGAGTGGGTACCACCAGATTCGGATTCGTCCTGGGGATGAATGGAAAACTGCATTCAAGACCAAAGATGGACTCTACGAATGGTTAGTAATGCCTTTTGGATTAACAAATGCTCCAAGTACTTTTATGAGGGTGATGACACAGATCTTTCGACCTTTCTTGAACAAATTTGTCGTTGTATACTTTGATGACATCCTCATTTATAGTCAAACTCAAGAGCTCCATCTCTCACACCTAAGGCAGGTTTGTGAAATCCTGCGGAAAGAAAGCTTCTTTGCAAACCCTAAGAAGTGTGCCTTCCTGACTGATCACGTCACTTTCTTAGGATTCATAGTATCTTCCAAGGGTGTCTCCGCTGATCCAGAAAAAGTAAGCGCGATAGTCGATTGGCCTGAGCCCAAGACCTTAGCCGAGGTACGTAGTTTTCATGGTCTGGCTACTTTCTATCGTCGCTTCATTAGGAATTTTAGTTCAATAATGTCTCCCATCACAGATTGCATGAAGAAAGGAGACTTTATCTGGACTAAGTCGGCATCCCAAGCATTTAAAGATATTAAACATAGGATGACCGAAGCATCTGTCTTGCGCCTCCCTGATTTCACTAAGGTATTCGAGGTCGCATGTGATGCCTCTGGCGTTGGCATAGGTGGTGTATTAAGCCAAGAAGGCCACCCTGTCGCGTTCTTTAGTGAAAAGTTAAGTGACGGCAGGTTGCGTTATTCCACCTATGATAAGGAATTCTATGCGGTAGTGCAAACTTTGCGACATTGGCGACACTATTTGCTACCGCAAGAATTTGTCCTGTATTCAGACCATGAGGCTTTAAAGTATCTCAATTCTCAAAAGAAACTAAACCTTCGACACGGCCGATGGATTGAGTTTCTACAAGCCTATACTTTTGTGCTGAAACATAAAGCTGGAATTGAGAATAAGGCTGCTGATGCGCTCAGTCGACGGATCTTCCTCCTATCCATGATGAGCATTGAAGTAATTGG
The DNA here is from genome assembly GCF_051530095.1 of Phoenix dactylifera. Taxonomy (NCBI): domain Eukaryota; kingdom Viridiplantae; phylum Streptophyta; class Magnoliopsida; order Arecales; family Arecaceae; genus Phoenix; species Phoenix dactylifera. The sequence continues at coordinate 19,001,797 of NC_143199.1, read as the reverse complement.
TTTTGAAAGGATCAGGGAACAATATGCCACCTGTCCCGATTTTAGTAATGTATACCTGACCTTACGAGATGGAGTAGAGAGAGAGCACGATGATTTCTTTTTACACGATGATTATCTCTTTCGCTCCGACTGATTGTGTATTCCTCGAACTTCTTTAAGAGATTTTCTAGTATGGGAAGTACACGCTGGAGGACTGTCTGGGCATTTCGAGAGAGACAAAACAATTGAGATGGTGGAAAGACGTTTCTTCTGGCCGAGTCTCAAGAGAGACGTGGCCAAGATCGTCGCTCAGTGCCGCACATGTCAATTAGCCAAACAACGTAAACAGAACACTGGGCTTTACACTCCACTACCTGTTCCTGATTGTCCGTGGCAAGATGTTAGCATGGATTTTGTGTTAGGGCTTCCACGTACCTCGACCAAACACGATTCCATTTTTGTAGTAGTGGACCGGTTCTCTAAAATGGCTCATTTTCTCCCATGTTCTAAGACTTCTGATGCTTCTAGGATTGCGAAACTTTATTTTGACGAAGTCGTTAGACTCCATGGTCTCCCTAAATCTATTGTGTCCGATAGGGATGTTAAATTTATGAGCTATTTTTGAAAAACTCTTTGGCACATGATGGGTACCAAATTAAAATTTTCCTCTGCCTATCATCCCCAAACTGATGGCCAGACCGAAGTTGTCAACCGAAGTCTAGGGAGTCTTCTCAGATGTCTGGTAGGTGAGCATACTAGGACTTGGGATCTCGTGTTACCAACTGCCGAGTTTGCATATAATAGTTCGGTCAATAGGACCATAGGCATGAGTCCTTTTGAAGTGGTGAATGGTTATAAACCTAGGCAACCCATAGACTTGATTCCCATGTCTCATCAACATAGAGTCTCTGAGTCTGCACAATCATTTGCTTCACACCTGCATTCATTGCATCAGGAGATCAGCAAACTTATTCACTCTAATAACTTAAAATATAAATCCTTTGCTGATTTGCACCGACGTTATAAAGAATTAAATGTAGGTGATTCAGTCATGGTAAGAATTAGACCTGAACGACTTCCTTTGGGGACGTTCAAAAAGTTGCAATCTCGTAGTGCGGGACCGTTCAAAGTCCTAAAGAAAATCAGTTCGAATGCGTATGTTGTAGATCTTCCTGAAGACTATGGGATTAGTGCGACATTTAATATTGAAGATTTAGTCCCATACAAGAAATCAACATTCATTCCTTCTGACCCTTTTGTTGATACATCCACTGTTGTTGATTACCCTGCTCTAGCACCTGCTAGTGAGCCTCCACCTCCACAGTTTCATGCACGCAGAGAACACATAGAACATATATTAGATGAGCAGGTTATACCTACCAAGAGAGGAAGCTACCAACGTTACCTTGTTCGGTGGAAAGGTCGACCCGAATCAGATGTGTCGTGGATTTCGCGAGCTGAGTTGCAGCGCCTTGACCCGGATCTTCTGGAGCAGTACGACAGCCGACCCGATTTACACTGGACGGGGTCGAGTTTTTCTCACCCGGGAGGAGTTGATGGGGACATCAGCTAGGTCCCCATTTTATTTGCATATTTGCTTATTGTTATCTCTGGGTTTATTTGTGTTTTAGGATTTATTTGGGGTTTATTTTATTCTGGGCTTATTTGCATTTTAGGGCTTATTTGTGGGGAATTATTTTATGTAAGGGGTTTATTTTAATTGTTCTTATGGGGCCCTATTTAAAGGGAACTTTATGCTGATTAGGGTTTTAATGCAGAATTAAAGACTTCCTTCCCCCACGTTTTCCTCTTCTTCTCTTCTCCTCCCTTCTCCTTCTTCTCTTCTTCTTCCTCCTTCTCTTCCCCTCTTCTCCTGCTTTCATTTTAAATTTGGTCCGGCATCAGAGGGGTTATAGTGAATTCCCAAGTGAGACTTGGGGAGTGGATGTAGGAGCAAGGGTTAGCTCCGAACCACTATAAAATCATTGTGTTTGTGATTATTTGTGTCTCTCTCTTACTTTCATTTCATTCACAGCACATAGCATCTAATTAATCATCTTGCAAAAGTATTAATTAGTCATCCACAAATGTTTTAATTGAAAAATTATTTTAAAACCCAATTCACCCTCCCTCTTGGGTTGTCTATCTGGGCAACAAGTGGTATCAGAGCCGGAACTCTTTTACCCTAAGAGTAAAAGATCAAAATGACAACCCCATTTGGATCTTCCCACATTGAGGGACAGTCCACCCAAAGACCCCCATTCTTTAATGGATCCGACTACTCATATTGGAAGGCTAGGATGAAAATATTCATCCAAGCACAAGACTATGAGATGTGGTCCATCATACTTAATGGACCATACGTCCCATCAATTTTTGTAGAGGGTGTAACCATACCCAAACTTGAAAAGGATTGGGATGACAATGATAGGAGGAAGGCACAACTGAATGCCAAAGCCATGAACGTGCTTTATTATTCTTTAGATAGAAATAAATTCAATAGAATATCTACTTGCAATTCTGCAAAAGAGATTTGGGACAGACTTGAAGTGACCCACGAGGGGACAAATCAAGTCAAAGAGTCCAAAATAAATATATTGGTTCATAAATATGAATTATTTAAGATGGACTCTAATGAAACAATCACTTGCATGTTCACTAGATTTACTGATATTGTCAATGGCCTAAAAAGCCTTGGCAAAAATTATACTAACAGTGAACTTGTCAGGAAGATTCTTCGCTGTTTGCCAAGGTCATGGGAAGCCAAGGTAACGGCAATCCAAGAAGCCAAGGATTTAAACAAGCTGCCACTCGAGGAGCTTCTTAGATCCCTCATGACGCATGAACTAACAATAAAGCAACACAGTGAAGAAGAGTCCACCCATAAGAAAAAGGTAATAGCTCTCAAATCTACATCTTCTAACAAAGACTTGTCTTGCAGTAGCAGCAGTGAAGAAGAAGATCATGAGGGAGATGATGATGAGGCACTTCTCGTGCGCAAGTTCAGAAAATTCATCAACCAAAAGAAGTCCTTTCATCAAAGGAGAGGCCCCTCAAGTTCCTATCACAAGGATAAGGGTAAGGAAAGGGAAAATGAGGGGATTGGATGTTATGAGTGCAAGAAGCCGGGGCACATCAGAGCTGAGTGTCCCTTGCTGAAGAAGGGGAGCAAGTACAAGAAAAAGAAAGCCCTTGTCTCCACCTTATCGGACTCCGACTCATCATCATCATCATCGGATGAGGAACAAGAAAAAAAGGCCAATTTCTGCTTCATGGCAAATGAAAATGAGGTATCATCCGAAACGCATCTAGATTTTACCTTTGATGAATTGTATGATGCATTTAATGAATTAATGGTTGAATATAAGGCTATAAATCTTAAGAATAAAGAGCTAAAACTAGCCAATCAATCTCACCTCCACAAATACGATAAATTAGTTAAGGATAAGGACTCTATCACTAAAGAAAATGTAGAACTTAAAACAAGGAATCAAATGTTGATTCAAAAATCTAATACCTTAACTAAGGATAATGAAAAACTAGCCAAGGAAATTTCTGAACTTAAAAAGGATAAACTAACTATTGGAAGTAACTACACAAAAGAATTAGATGATCTAAAAACAGAAAACCAAAAATTGACACTCGAACTTGAAAAGTACAAGCCTATTGTAGAAAAATTTACATATAGCTCAGAAAAATTAGAGATGATACTTAATAGTCAACGAGCTGTATTCAATAGAGCAGGTTTAGGGTATAAACCTAAAAATAAGCAAAAACTCCTTAGTAACTTCTTTGTTAAAGCAGGGAAAAGTAAAACTAAGAAAATAACCTGTTTTTGTTGTGGAACATTAGGACATAAAGCAAATGTATGTGATTATAGGAAAGGTAAAACTAAAAGAAAAATTAAAAGAATTTGGGTTCCAAAAGAAGTCAACATTACTAACCATGAAGGACCCAAGAAAACTTGGGTACCTAAATGTATATGATTTGCTTGTGTAGGAGTGTCTTGCAGCCAAGGTCGACAAAAATTGTTGGTACTTGGATAGTGGCTGCTCAAGACACATGACGGGTGATAAGGATCAATTCTTCACCCTTGAAGCTAAGAAGGGAGGTGCTGTGACTTTTGGAGACAATAACCAAAGTCACATCATTGGTATAGGTAAAATACAAATTACCCCTTCAACCTTTATTGATAATGTTCGATATGTTGATGGTCTTAAGCATAATCTACTGAGCATTAGTCAATTGTGTGATAGAGGTTATGATGTTATGTTCAAACCATCACTATGCATCATAACAAACTCAAATGACAATAGTTTAGTTTTTAAAGGAATAAGACGTGGGAATGTGTATGTAGTAGACCTTGAGGATCTTGCCAAACATAACCCATATTTAGTTGTTAATGAAACTAAGGATAATGATGCTAGTTGGTTATGGCACCGTAAGTTAGGTCATGCAAGCATGGACACAGTATCAAAACTAGTTAAAAGAGATTCCGTGATAGGTTTGCCAAAACTAAAGTTTGAAAAGAATAAAATATGTGAAGCATGTCAATTTGGCAAACAATCAAGGAACTCCTTTAAATCTATAAATTGTGTCTCTACCTCTAGACCTCTAGAACTACTACACATGGACCTATTCGGACCAACTAGAACCACAAGTCTAGGTGGAAATAAATATGGGCTAGTTATTGTAGATGATTATTCTAGATACACTTGGGTCATGTTCTTAGCTCATAAGGATCAAGCATTTTCAGTTTTCAAGAAATTTCATAAAGAAGTAACAAATGCTAGAGATACTTCAGTCATAGCTATTAGAAGTGACCATGGAACCGAATTTGAAAATCACTTATTTGATGAGTTTTGTAGTAAAAAGGGGATAACTCATAACTTTTCTGCACCTAGGACACCACAACAAAATGGAGTTGTGGAAAGGAAAAATAGAACTCTAGAGAAAATGGCTAGAACCATGTTATGTGAAAGTAACCTTCCTAAGTACTTTTGGGGAGAAGCCATCAATACCTCTTGTCATATATTAAATAGAGTTTTATTGAGACCCATTATAAAGAAAACACCTTATGAACTTTGGAAAAACAGAAAACCAAAGGTAAATTATTTTCATGTCTTTGAATGTAGGTGTTTTGTTCATAATAATGGGAAAGATAATCTAGAAAAATTTGACTCTAAATCTGATGAGGGTATATTCTTAGGATACTCTACAACTAGTAAAGCCTATAGAATCTTTAATAAAAAAACCCTAGTTATAGAAGAATCCATACATGTTGTTTTTGATGATTCTAGTGATACCTCTTCTAGTAAGAGAGTTAATCTTGATGATGATGCTGAAATTCTTGAAGAAAAGATAGATGAGATGACGTTACAAGATGATAATCAAAAATTAATTGGAGATGCATCATCAAGCCAAGAGGCTATTGTGGATCATGGGCTAACTAAGGCGTGGAGGTTTGCTCACGGGCATCCTAAGAAATTAATTTTAGATGATCCATCTCAACCTGTTAGGACTAGAGCATCCCTTAGGAACTTAAATAATCATCTAGCTTTTGTCTCACATTTTGAGCCCAAACACATAGAAGAAGCTGAAAAAGATGTAAATTGGATAAATGCAATGCAAGAAGAATTAAACCAATTTACTAGAAACAAGGTATGGAATCTAGTTGAACGACCTTCTGAATATTCAATTATAGGTACCAAATGGATTTATAAAAATAAACTTGATGAAAATGGAATTGTAATAAGGAATAAGGTTAGACTAGTAGCAAAGGGGTATAATCAAGGAAGGTATAGATTTTGATGAAACCTTTGCTCCAGTAGCTAGGCTTGAGGCAATTAGACTTTTACTAGCATTTGCATGCTCTAAGGACTTCAAATTATTTCAAATGGATGTAAAAAGTGCATTTTTAAATGGGTATATTAATGAGGAGGTATATGTAGAACAACCTCCTAGTTTTGAAAATCATCAATACCCTAATTATGTATATAAATTGAACAAAGCACTCTATGGTTTGAAACAAGCACCTAGAGCATGGTATGAAAGACTTAGCAAATTTCTACTAGATCATGAGTTCTCTAGGGGAAATGTAGATACAACACTGTTTCTTAAGAAGAAAAACAAAGATTTATTATTAGTACAGATTTATGTTGATGATATTATTTTCGGTGCTACTAACAATCGCCTCTGCGAAGAATTTGCTGACTTAATGCAGAGTGAGTTCGAGATGAGCATGATGGGAGAGCTGAACTATTTCCTCGGACTTCAAATCAAACAATCAAAAGAGGGGATCTTCATCAATCAAGCTAAATACATCAAGGAGATGCTTAAGAAGTTTGATATGGAGGGAAACAAGCCAATCAGCACATTCATGAGCTCATCATGCAAATTAGACCAAGATGAATCAGGTAAATCTGTAGATCAAAAGTTATATAGAGGTATGATAGGATCTTTATTGTATCTCACTGCAAGTAGACCAGATATCATGTTTAGTGTATGCATGTGTGCTAGATATCAGTCTAATCCTAAGGAATCTCATCTAATTACAGTAAAAAGAATCTTTAAATACCTAATAGGAACAAAAAGTATAGGTTTATGGTATTCTAAAGAATCTAGTCTGAATTTAATAGGATACACAGATTCAGACTTTGCTGGTTGTAAACTTGATAGAAAAAGCACCAGCGGGTCATGTCAACTCTTAGGAGAAAATTTAATCTCATGGTTTAGCAAAAAACAAAATTCGGTTGCTTTATCTACTGCTGAAGCTGAATATGTAGCTGCCGGGAGTTGTTGTGCTCAAATCATGTGGATTAAACAACAACTTGAAGACTATGGCATTAAACAAGACAAAATTCCCATTAATTGTGATAATACAAGTGCCATTAATCTCACTAAAAATCCAATTCAGCATTCAAGAACTAAACATATTGAGATAAGACATCACTTCATAAGAGATCATGTATTGAATGGTGATGTGACACTTCAATTTGTTTGCACTGATGATCAATTAGCTGATATTTTTACAAAACCCTTAAGTGAAGAGAGATTTAGTGTGCTTAGGAGGGGATTAGGAGTGATTGATCCATCCTAATGGTGTTCTCCTCTAGTTCATTGATTTTGATGATTAAATTGTGTTAAAAATAGAGTTTCTCAACTATGATCATCAAATTAGATCATAACTTAGTGAGTGTCCCTGGTTTGGTACGAAAATAGCATGATTTTTAGGTGCGTGCCAGAGTTCGAGTCGACTCGAGTAAGTTTCAGAGTCGGCTCATAAGGAAGAGTCGACTCGCACATAGACGGGAGTCGACTCGAGGACAATGGAAGCATAAGGGGAGTCGACTCGCGCATACTTCGAAGTCGACTCGAGGTCGAGTCGACTCGCGACTCAGTGGAGTCGACTCGAGGTCGGGATCCGAGTTTTTAACCCTAATCCAAGCATTTAATCAACACTTCTATTCACCGCCGCCACTGTTCAAAAAACCCTAGAGCCGTCTCCTAGATCGTCTCCAACCGTCCTTAGGACTTTTTCCGTCGACCTTCCTCCGTCCATTAGCGTTTTACCCCATTCTAGGTCTGTGGAGTGATTGATTAAAACCCCATTTGATTTTGATGAGCTCAAAGTATTTGAGTATATCTTTTGATTACTAATGAATTCAATTGAGTGTTTCAGTGAAAATCCTGTCTAAGTGTCCCAAGACTTGGTTCATAATTTTTGGATAAGTTAAGGAGTCTGTTTGAACCAATGTCTGAGACTCGAGTCGACTCCCGAGTATCACGAGTCGACTCCAAGCGTATCAAGTTCACTGGCACGAGCTCGAGTCGACTCCAGATAAGTACGAGTCGACTCCGACTGAGAACAGACAGAAGGACAGAAAACTTCAACTCAGAACCTGTCAGCGAGTCGACTCCCGAAGTGCGCGAGTCGACTCCGATGTTCACCGAGTCGACTCCAAGGAAGTAAGAGTCGACTCCAAGCAGTCACAGGCAGAAAAGTCAGAGAACAGTTTTCGGGTCTGAGATTCGAGTCGACTCCAGTGGAACGCGAGTCGACTCCGATAGGTGGCAAGTCGACTCCAGAGAAAGCAAGAGTCGACTCTCAGCGGTACACAAAGAAAAAGTCAGAGAGCATTTTATGGACTCTGAGATTCGAATCGATTCCCGCAATACGCGAGTCGACTCCAAGACACCGCGACCCCAAGACAGACAGAAAACCAAGTTACTGCCTCTGAGATTCGAGTCGACTCCCAGACAGCTCGAGTCGACTCCAAGACAGCTTCACGTCAAAAGGCAGAAGACCATCTTTCGGAAACTGAGAGCCGAGTCGACTCCAAGGAAGTTCGAGTCGACTCCAAGACTGGACAAGCCAAAAGACAGAGGATCGAGAGTTTGGGCTCTGAGATTCGAGTCGACTCCCAGGACAGTCGAGTCGACTCGAGTGGACAAAATTCAAAATTGGATCCACGGACTTCAGTGGATGAGCCGACTCCAAAATTGCCAAGTCAGCTCCAGAAGTTGACGAGTCGACTCCAGGTCAAGACGAGTCGACTCCCAGTCGTGAAGGCAACTTTTGGAACAGTTGCCGAGTCGACTCCGGAAAAGCTTGAGTCGACTCCCACTACAGCCGAGTTGACTCCTGATCGCGCGAGTCGACTCCAACCCACCAACGGTCATATTGTCAGGCTGCGCAGAGTGTTCAGAACGGGCAGAAAAAGCACTCTAACGGCTAGTTTCCGTGGGGGTTGGCTTAAATAGCCACAGAGGACTGTAGCAAGGCAGAGAAAAACCATTCCACTCCAACTAATCAAGCATTCAAGCTCTGCAACGTGCTCTTCAACGAAAAAGAGGAAGATCTGCATTTACTGCTTCCAACTACATCTTTCCAGCAATTAAAGCCTCCTTCTCCTGCATTCAAGTCGACTACTCTTTCAAGAGGAGACCAGAAGTTTAAGAAGCCATTTTTCATCTCCAATCTAAAAGCGTTTGAGGCTTCTTAACTTCATTTATTGTTCATATTGTTTTCATCTGCTTTTTGAGAAGCTCATTTTCTGTTTTCTTTCTACAACTTGTATTTACTTGGTTCAATCGGGGATTGAATCAAGGGGATTGAGGTTGGTTGGTGAGCCGAGTTAAAACCAACGTGTGTAAGGGTTTGATTGTGATCCCGGGAAAACAATCGGGGGGGTTCTAGTCGGTGAGCCTGGGAAAACCGACCGAGTTCGTTGTGAGCTCGTAAAACAACAAGTTTGGTTGTGAGCTTGGAAAACAACCGGCTGTAATCCAAGGGGGTTATAGTGAATTCCCAAGTGAGACTTGGGGAGTGGACGTAGGAGCAAGGGTTAGCTCCGAACCACTATAAAACCTTGTGTTTGTGTTGGATTGTCTCTCTTCTTCTTTCCCTCACATCACTCACAGCACTTAGCATTAATTAAATAACTTGCAATAGTTTTTAATTAGTCAACCACATCGTTTTAATTATTCAAATTATTTTAAAACCCAATTCACCCCCCCCCCCCTCTTGGGTTATCTATCTGGGCAACAAGTGGTATCAGAGCCTAAACTCTTCCACCCAAGAGTTAAAAGATCAAAATGACAATCCCATTTGGATCTTCCCACATTGAGGGTCAGTCCACCCAAAGACCCCCTTTCTTTAATGGATCCGACTACTCATACTGGAAGGCTAGGATGAGAATATTCATCCAAGCCCAAGACTATGAGATGTAGACCATTGTAGTAAATGGCCCATACATCCCATCCATATATGTAGAGGGTATCAACGTACCCAAACTAAAGGATTGGGATGAACATGACATGAGGAAGGCACAACTAAACTCTAAAGCTATGAATATGTTTTATTGTGCCTTGGATAGAAATGAATTCAATAGGGTCTCTACTTGCAACTCTGCAAAAGAGATTTGGGATAGACTTGAAGTGACCCATGAGGGCACGAATCAAGTTAAAGAATCCAAAATTAATATATTGGTTCATAAGTATGAACTATTTAAAATGGATTCTAATGAGACAATCACTAGCATGTTCACTAGGTTTACTGACATTGTCAATGGCCTAAAAAGCCTTGGCAAGAGCTATACTAACAGTGATCTTGTCAGGAAAATACTTCGCTGCCTACCAAGGTCATGGGAAGCCAAGGTGACGGCAATCCAAGAAGCTAAAGACTTGAACAAGCTTCCACTTGAAGAGCTCCTTGGATCCCTAATGACTCACGAGCTAACCATGAAGCAACACAGCGAAGAGGAGTCCTCCCACAAGAAAAAGGTAATAGCTCTTAAGTCTACTTCATCTAACAAGGACTTGTCTTGCAGTAGCAGCAGTGACGAAGAAGAGAATGAGGAAGATGATGGTGAGGCTCTTCTTGTGCGCAAGTTCAAGAAATTCATCAACCACAAGAAGTCCTATCATCAAAGGAGAGGCCCCTCAAATTCCTACCGCAAGGACAAAGGTAAGGAAAGGGAAAATGAGGGGATTGGGTGTTACGAGTGCAAGAAGCCGGGTCACATAAGAGCTGAGTGCCCCTTACTGAAGAAGGGGAGTAAGTACAAGAAGAAGAAGGCTCTTGTCACAACACTATCCGACTCCGACTCATCATCCTCCTCATCAGATGATGAACAAGAAGAGAAGGCCAATTTCTGCTTCATGGCCAATGAAAACGAGGTAACTTCCGATACGCATCCTGATTTTTCTTTTGATGAACTTTATGATGCATTTAATGAATTAATGGTAGAATATAAGGCCATAAATCTTAAGAATAAAGAACTAAAAATAGCTAATCAATCATACCTACATAAATACGATAAATTAGTTAAGGATAAGGATTTAATCATCAAAGAAAATATAGAACTTAAGACAAGCAACCAACTTTTAACTCAAAAGACTAGTACCTTAACTAAAGATAATGAAAAACTAACTAAGGAACTTTCAGAACTTAAAAATCATAAACAAATCTTAAATAAGGATCTCACAAAAGAACTTAATGACCTAAAAGCAGAAAATCAAACTCTAACTAAAGAACTTAACAAATACAAACCCTTAGTTAAAAAATTTACATATAGTTCTGAAAAATTAAACATGATACTTAATAGTCAACGAGCCGTATTTAATAAAGCGGGTTTAGGGTATAAACCAAGAAATAAACAAAAACTTCTTAGTAACTTCTTTGTTAAAGCTGGGGAAACTAAAACTAAGAAAATAACTTGCTTTTGCTGTGGTACTATAGGTCATAAAGCGAATGTGTGTAATTTTAGGAAAAATAAAACAAAAAGGGAAATTAAAAGGGTATGGGTTCCAAAAGGAACCAACTTGACTAACCATGAAGGACCCAAGAAAACTTGGGTACCTAAGATGACATGATTTGCTTGTGTAGGAGTGTCTTGCAGCCAAGGTCAACAAAAACTGCTGGTACTTGGATAGTGGCTGCTCAAGGCACATGACGGGTGACAAAGATCAATTTTTCACCCTTGAAGCTAAGAAGGGAGATGCTGTGACTTTTGGAGACAACAACAAAGGTCACATCATTGGTATTGGTAAAGTTCAAATCACCCCTTCTACTTTTATTGATAATGTTAGATATGTTGATGGTCTTAAGCATAACTTATTAAGCATTAGTCAATTATGTGATAAAGGGTATGATGTTATGTTTAAGCCATCACTATGCATTATAACAAACCCTAATGATAATAGTTTAGTTTTTAAAGGGATTAGACGTGGAAATGTATATGTTGTAGACCTAGAAGATCTTGCAAAACATAACCAATGTTTAGTTATGAATGAAACTAAAGATAATGATGCTAGTTGGTTATGGCACCGTAAGTTAGGTCATGCAAGCATGGACACAATAACTAAACTAGTTAAAAGAGACTCCGTGATAGGTTTGCCAAAATTAAAATTTGAAAAGAACAAAATATGTGAAGCATGTCAATTTGGCAAACAATCTAGGAACTCTTTTAAATCCATAAAATGTGTCTCTACCTCTAGGCCTCTAGAATTATTACACATGGACCTATTTAGTCCAACTAGAACAACAAGCCTAGGTGGAAATAAATATGGTCTAGTTATAGTAGATGATTACTCTAGGTACACATGGGTCATGTTCCTAGTGCATAAGGATCAAGCATTTTCTATGTTTAAGAAGTTCCATAAGGAAGTAACAAATGCTAGAGAGTCTTCAGTCATAGCCATTAGAAGTGACCATGGTACCGAATTCGAAAATCAGTCATTTAATGAATTTTGTAGTAAGAAGGGGATAACCCATAATTTCTCAGCACCTAGGATACCACAACAAAATGGAGTGGTGGAAAGGAAGAATAGAACACTAGAGGAAATGGCTAGAACTATGTTATGTGAAAGTAACCTCCCTAAGTACTTTTGGGGAGAAGCCATTAATACCTCTTGTCACATACTAAATAGAGTTCTATTGAGACTCATTATAAAGAAAACACCTTATGAACTGTGGAAAAACAGAAAACCAAAGGTTAATTATTTTCATGTGTTTGGATGTAGGTGTTTTGTGCATAATAATGGGAAAGATAATCTAGGGAAATTTGACCCTAAATCTGATGAAGGAATATTCTTAGGTTATTCTACAACTAGTAAAGCCTATAGAGTCTTTAATAAAAGAACCTTAGTTATAGAAGAATTTATACATGTTGTTTTTGATGACTCTAGTGACATCTCGTCTAGTAAGAAGGTTAATTTTGATGATGATATGGAAATACTTGAAGAAAAGATAGATGAGATGGGATTACAAGATGATAATCAAAAGTTGATTGAAGGAGAATCATCAAGCCAAGAGGCTATTATGGATCATGGGCTAACTAAAGCTTGGAGGTATGCTCATGGGCATCCTAAGGAACTAATTCTAGATGATCCATCTCAACCCGTTAGGACTAGAGCATCCCTTAGGAATTTGAATAACCATCTAGCTTTTGTTTCACACTTTGAGCCCAAACATATAGAAGAAGCCGAAAATGATGTAAATTGGATAAATGCAATACAAGAAGAACTAAACCAATTTACTAGAAACAAAGTGTGGAATCTAGTAGAGAGACCTTCTGAATATCCAATTATTGGTACTAAATGGATTTATAAAAATAAACTTGATGAAAATGGAATTGTTATAAGGAATAAGGCTAGACTAGTAGCAAAGGGGTATAATCAAGAAGAAGGTATAGATTTTGATGAAACCTTTGCTCCCGTAGCTAGACTTGAGGCGATTAGACTACTATTAGCATATGCATGCTCTAAGGACTTCAAACTATTTCAAATGGATGTAAAAAGTGTATTTTTAAATGGGTATATTAATGAGGAGGTATATGTAGAACAACCTCCTGGTTTTGAAAATCATCAATACCCCAATCATGTATATAAGCTAAATAAAGCACTTTATGGTTTAAAACAAGCACCTAGAGCATGGTATGAGAGGTTTAGCAAATTCCTATTAGAACATGAATTCTCTAGGGGAAATGTAGATACAACACTATTTCTGAAAAAGCAAAATAAGGATATGTTATTAGTACAGATTTATGTTGATGATATCATTTTCGGTGCTACTAACAATCGCCTCTGCGAGGAATTTGCTGATTTGATGCAGAGTGAGTTTGAGATGAGCATGATGGGAGAGCTGAACTACTTTTTCGGGCTTCAAATCAAACAGTCTGAAGGAGGCATCTTCATCAATCAAGCCAAATATATCAAGGAGATGCTCAAAAAGTTTGACATGGAGGGAAACAAGTCAATCAGCACCCCCATGAGCTCATCATGCAAGTTAGACCAAGATGAATCAGGTAAATCTGTAGATCAAAAACTTTATAGAGGTATGATAGGATCTTTACTGTATCTTACTGCAAGTAGACCTGATATTATGTTTAGTGTGTGCATGTGTGCTAGATATCAGGCTAATCCTAAAGAATCACATCTAGTTGCAGTTAAGAGAATTTTTAAATACTTAATAGGAACTAAGAACATAGGGCTATGGTACTCTAAAGAATCTAGCCTAAACTTAATAGGGTACACAGATTCAGACTTCGCTGGATGTAAGCTTGATAGAAAAAGTACCAGCGGGTCGTGTCAATTTCTAGGAGAAAACCTTATCTCATGGTTTAGCAAGAAACAAAACTCGGTTGCATTATCCACTGCAGAAGCTGAATATGTTGCAGCCGGGAGTTGTTGTGCTCAAATCTTATGGATTAAACAACAATTAGAAGATTATGGCATTAAACAAGATAAAATTCCCATTAATTGTAATAATACAAGTGCCATAAACCTAACTAAAAATCCAATTCAACATTCAAGAACTAAACACATTGAGATAAGACATCACTTCATAAGAGATCATGTATTGAATGGTGATGTGACACTCCAATTTGTTTGTACTGATAATCAATTAGCAGATATTTTTACAAAACCCCTAAGTAAAGAGAGGTTTAGTGTGCTTAGGAGGGGATTAGGAGTGATTGATCCATCCTAGTGGTTCCACTAGATACATTGATTTTGATGATTACAATGTGGTTAAAAATAGAGTTTCTTTCCAATGATCATCAAATCAGATCTTAATTAAGTGATTTTCCATCATTCGGCACGATTATAGCATGAGTTTTAGGTGCGTGCCAAAGTTAGAGACGACTCGAGTAAGTTTCAGAGCCGGCTCCTAAGGGGGAGTCGACTCGCGCATTGGCGGGAGTCGACTCGCAAAGATGGCAGCAGAGGGGGAGTCGACTCGAGGTCCACAGGCGCATAAGGAGAGTCGACTCGCGCATATTCTGGAGTCGACTCGAGGTCGAGTCGACTCGCGACTCAGTGGAGTCGACTCGCAGTCGGGATCCGACTTTTTAACCCTAGATTTGTCGTTTCGAAAACACTTTTCTTTCAAGCCGCCACTGTTCAAAAAGCCCTAGAGCCGACTCCTAGGTCGTCCCCGATCGTCTCCAAGCCATTTTCCCATCGATTCTTCGCCGGACATTGAGTTCTCCTCCCTTCCTAGGTCATTCCCGGTCGGTTCCGAGTCTTTTCCGTCGGTCCTTCACCGTCCTCTAGGTTTTTCCTCTCAGTTTAGGTCAAAATGCCGCGTAAGACCGTAGTTAGGAAGAGGTCCCGACCCGAGGCCGGTCCCGAGCGGCGCTCCAAGGCGCGGCACGATCCCGCGAGGCAACCACCTCCGGCTCGTTCCCCGCCTAGGGCGGTTCCCGCGAGGCCATTGGCCGGGAAGGTCGTCTCCACCGGGAGGTATGTCGATTTCGACTTCCTCTCCCGGGAAGGGTTCACCATAGGTGATAGACTTAGGGCCCAGGGCCTAGAGTACTTCCTTACACTGGACCTCCCCACATACCCGGGCCTTATTAGAGAGTTCTATGGTACCGTCCATCGGGGAGATGGAGGTATCGAGGGCACAGTAGCCGGTGTCCCTTTGCGTGTCACGGAGGATCTTATTGCCCACATCCTCCACCTTCCATTAGCAGGGGTGGCTCCCGCACACCCTGAGGATAGGGTTGAGGCCCTTACGGCCGTTCTAGGACATCCACCCCAGTCACCTCTAGACGAGGTATCCGCGAGCTCACTACCGATTGAGGTGCGGATCCTCTTGAGTATTTTGTCTAGATCCATCTTCCCTAAGACAGGGAGATTTGATTTTGTAAATGAGAGAGACCTAGCTCTTATGTTCTATATCCTTCAGGACACCCCAATCAACTTTCCTAAGCTCATCTATAGGTATATGTGTGAGCCCCTAGATAGACCTAGGCCACCCTCCCATACGGCATGATTTTCACCCTTCTTTTTAGGGAGTACGAGGTTCCCATTCCTGAGGGGGAGCCCTTTCGCGCTTTGCGATGGACTGATCGCACGCGTGCGGGGACCCTACACAGGATGGGGTTTCGGAAGAGAGAGGGGGTATGGGTTAGAAAGTCTACCCTCACCGCTCAGACCACCAGACCTTCACCCAGTCCTGAGCCCGATTCAGACTACCCAGACCTTCCAGACCATCCAGACCTTCCATCCACTCCTCCTGCTCCTACCACCTCCGCCGGACCTTCCTCCTCGGCTCCACCATCCATGGAGGTCCGGATTGATCCTGAGCAGCTCCGGGAGCTGCGACAGGAGATAGTCAGAGATGTGAGGGATGAGCTGCTTCGGGAGCTCCGAGGTGCGGTGCCTGCTCCCACTCCTGCACCCGTATCTTCTCAGTTGGTCCCTTCCTTGACAGCCGTGACTGACATGACGGCTCATGTACGGAAAGAGATCTACAATGTCCGGAGTTTGGTCCAGGCCCAGTTCCACAGCATGAGTGAGGTCACGAGCACCACTCGACAGATGCGAGAGGACATAGGTCGTGACATGCACACCACCACCGAGGGGGCCGAGCGCTTGTCGAATGTACTCATCGACAAGCTGGACGCACTTCAGACATCGGTGACTGGGCTTCAGACGTCGGTGACTGAGCTCTCCACTACACATAGCAGAGCCACTACGTCTATTATCACGCAGCTTGGCCATGTTACAGATGCAGTCACCCTCCTCATGGAGCAGAGCCGATTGAGAGGAGGAGCCACATCCACGAGAGGAGGACCCACATCCTCGAGAGGAGGTGCCTCATCCTCGAGGAGGCCATAGATGTTTTTGTGTTTTGTCTTGTTTTACTTTACTTATTGTATTCTCACATGTATTCACATTCATATCAATACAATGAGTAGACATTTTATCTTCAATTATGTGCCATTTGATGATTGGTTGTGCCATTGATTGTGTGTGATTGCCTCCTTTTTAATATGATGACAAAAAGGGGGAGAAATAAAATATGTAAAAAAAAAGGGGAGAAATATGTATAAAGTATGTAAAAGGGGCGAAATATGTAAAAGAAATCAATGGAAATCAATAAAAACATAAAACTCTTAAAAACACACAAATTTGTTCTAAGTGGATTCGGTACCTCGAGGCTCATTATCTCTCTTTTGGGGCTCCTAATGGAGTAATCTCCAGAATCTATTCAAGGGATATTCGGAGATTAGCTGAATCCTACACAAGAACAAATTGACAGATTTTCCCTCTAAATACAAAAAAATTCAGTTCAAAAACTTCAAAGCATTAAAAAGAAATTCAGAGAATCAAAACATAGTTGAATGCATATGTTGAGGGGGAGAATCTGAATTTTAATCAAACTAAATCATTAATGACATATAAGCCAAACAATTGATTGCATAATATGAAGGCTTATATAATTCCAAATGAAAGGGGGAGCTTTAACTCCGAAATTTATTGTTTCACTCCTTTCAAGCTTGGATAAATTGAATTACCAGACATTTGAATTCATTTATGGATTTTATTTCATTATTTATTGAGCAATTCATTTTACATATACTCAAAGTTTTGTCATCATCAAAAAGGGGGAGATTGTGGAGTGATTGATTAAAACCCCATTTGATTTTGATGAGCTCAAAGCATTTGAGTATATCTTTTGATTACTAATGAATTCAATTGAGTGTTTCAGTGAAAATCCTGTCTAAGTGTCCCAAGACTTGGTTCATAATTTTCGGATAAGTTAAGGAGTCTGTTTGAACCAATGTCTGAGACTCGAGTCGACTCCCGAGTATCACGAGTCGACTCCAAGCGTATCAAGTTCACTGGCACGAGCTCGAGTCGACTCCAGATAAGTACGAGTCGACTCCGACTGAGAACAGACAGAAGGACAGAAAGCTTCAACTCAGAACCTGTCAGCGAGTCGACTCCCGAAGTGCGCGAGTCGACTCCGATGTTCACCGAGTCGACTCCAAGGAAGTAAGAGTCGACTCCAAGCAGTCACAGGCAGAAAAGTCAGAGAACAGTTTTCGGGTCTGAGATTCGAGTCGACTCCAGTGGAACGCGAGTCGACTCCGATAGGTGGCAAGTCGACTCCAGAGAAAGCAAGAGTCGACTCTCAGCGGTACACAAAGAAAAAGTCAGAGAGCATTTTATGGACTCTGAGATTCGAGTCGACTCCCGCAATATGCGAGTCAACTCCAAGACACCGCGACCCCAAGACAGACAGAAAACCAAGTTACTGCCTCTGAGATTCGAGTCGACTCCCAGACAGCTCGAGTCGACTCCAAGACAGCTTCACGTCAAAAGGCAGAAGACCATCTTTTGGAAACTGAGAGCCGAGTCGACTCCAAGGAAGTTCGAGTCGACTCCAAGACTGAACGAGCCAAAAGACAGAGGATCGGGAGTTCGGGCTCTGAGATTCGAGTCGACTCCCAGGACAGTCGAGTCGACTCGAGTGGACAAAATTCAAAATTGGATCCACGGACTTCAGTGGATGAGCCGACTCCAAAATTGCCAAGTCAGCTCCAGAAGTTGACGAGTCGACTCCAGGTCAAGACGAGTCGACTCCCAGTCGTGAAGGCAACTTTTGGAACAGTTGCCGAGTCGACTCCGGAAAAGCTTGAGTCGACTCCCGCTACAGCCGAGTCGACTCCTGATCGCGCGAGTCGACTCCAACCCACCAACGGTCATATTGTCAGGCTGCGCAGAGTGTTCAGAACGGGCAGAAAAAGCACTCTAACGGCTAGTTTCCGTGGGGGTTGGCTTAAATAGCCACAGAGGACTGTAGCAAGGCAGAGAAAAACCATTCCACTCCAACTAATCAAGCATTCAAGCTCTGCAACGTGCTCTTCAACGAAAAAGAGGAAGATCTGCATTTACTGCTTCCAACTATATCTTCCCAGCAATTAAAGCCTCCTTCTCCTGCATTCAAGTCGACTACTCTTTCAAGAGGAGACCAGAAGTTTAAGAAGCCATCCCTCATCTCCAATCTAAAAGCGTTTGAGGCTTCTTAACTTCATTTATTGTTCATATTGTTTTCATCTGCTTTTTGAGAAGCTCATTTTCTGTTTTCTTTCTACAACTTGTATTTACTTGGTTCAATCGGGGATTGAATCAAGGGGATTGAGGTTGGTTGGTGAGCCGAGTTAAAACCAACGTGTGTAAGGGTTTGATTGTGATCCCGAGAAAACAATCGGGGCGGTTCTAGTCGGTGAGCCTGGGAAAACCGACCGAGTTCGTTGTGAGCTCGTAAAACAACAAGTTTGGTTGTGAGCTTGGAAAACAACCGGCTGTAATCCAAGGGGGTTATAGTGAATTCCTAAGTGAGACTTGGGGAGTGGACGTAGGAGCAAGGGTTAGCTCCGAACCACTATAAAACCTTGTGTTTGTGTTGGATTGTCTCTCTTCTTCTTCCCCTCACATCACTCACAGCACTTAGCATTAATTAAATAACTTGCAATAGTTTTTAATTAGTCAACCACATCGTTTTAATTATTCAAATTATTTTAAAACCCAATTCACCCCCCCCCCCCTCTTGGGTTGTCTATCTGGGCAACAAGGTCGACCATGCCTCGTAAAGCCGTTGTCCCAAGCCGGAAGAGGCCCCAACCCGCGACCGGCACCGAGCGACGGTCCAAGGCTCGGAACGATCCCGTGAGGCCACAACCTCCGGCTCGTTCCCCGCCGAGGCCCGCTCCCTCGCGTCCGTGCGCCGGAAAGGCGGTCTCCACCGGGAGATACGTCAACTTTGACTATCTCTTCCGGGAGGGCTTCACCATAGGAGAAAGGTTAAGGGCCCAGGGTTTAGAGTTCTTCTGTACCCTAGATCTCCCCACATACCTAGAGCTAGTTAGGGAGTTCTACGGTACCGTGCATAGGGGCCATGGTGGGATAGAGGAAACGGTAGCCGGTGTCCCATTGTTCATTTCGGAGGATATCATTGCTCAGATCCTCCATCTTCCCCAAGTTGGGGTATCTCCTACACATCCAGAGGACAGGACTGAGGCCCTTACGGCCATTTTAGGGTGTCCACCCCAGTCCCCATTAGATGAGGTGTCCGCCAGCTCACTGTCAGTTGAGATGCGGCTCCTCTTGAGTATCATCTCTAGGACCCTCTTCCCGAAGACTGGCCGCTTCGATTTTGTTTCTGAGAGGGACCTAGCCCTTATGTTCTACATCCTCCAGGACACCCCAATCAACTTCCCGAAACTCATTTACAGATACCTATGTGAGCCACTAGATAGGCCTAGGCTCACCCTTCCCTATGGTATGCTGTACACATTGATCTTTAGGGAGTCTGGGATCCCCATTCCTGAGGGGGAACCCTCTCGCGGTCTGCGATGGACAGATCGCATGGGCGAGGGGACCATGCACCGGATGGGTTTTCATAAGGTAGAGGGAACCTGGGTTAGAAAACCATCTACCTCCACACATACTACCAGACACTCCCCCAGTCCTAACCCTGATTCGGACATTCCTACCTTTCCCTCCACTTCAGTACCCTCCACCTCAGCCGGACCCTCCTCCTCCGCTCCACCCACTCAGCTGATGGAGGTCCGGATCTCTCCTGAGCAGCTCCAGGAGTTACGACAGGACATAGTGAGGGATCTTCGGGACGACCTGCTGAGGGAGCTCCGAGGTCCAGCGACTGCTCCCTCCCCTGCACCCTCTTCTGCATTGGTTCCTTCCCTGTCAGCCGTGACCGAGATGACGGCCCATCTGCGGGAAGAAATCTACAATGTCAGGAGCCTGATACAAGCCCAGTTCTCTAGCATGAGTGATGTCACACGCACCACACGGCAGATGCGAGATGACATCCGACAGGATATGGGCACCACTAGTTAGGGGGCCGAACTCTTGGCGAAGGTGCTGATCGCCAAGCTGGACACACTTCAGCAGACTGTGACCGAGCTCGACACGACACACAGCAGGGCCACCTCGGCCATTATCAGACAGTTAGAGCACGTCACCGATGCGGTCACCCTACTCGTGGAACAACAGTCCAGACAGCCCAGGGGAGCCGCATCCTCCTCGAGGAAGCCTTAGCTCTTTTTATATTTTGACATGTATTTACGTCTTTACTTATTGTATTCACAAATGTACTTACATATACATCAATACAATGAGTAGACAATTTTCTTCAATATTGTGCACATTGATCTCTACTTGCTTGTGTGTTCTGCTTACCTCCTTTTTGATACGATGACAAAAAGGGGGAAAAATATCTAATAGATATGTAAAAGGAATCAAAATGAAAATCAAAAAATTAAAACAAACAATAATTTGTTCGTAGTGGATTTGATACCTCGAGGCTCATTATCTCTCTATTGGGGCTCCTAATGGAGTAATCTCCAGAATCTATTCAAGGGATATTCGGAGATTAGTCGAATCCTACTCAAGAACAAATTGACAGATTTTTTCTCTAAAAACCAAAAATTTCAGTTCAAAAGCTTCAATGCACTAAAAGAAAATTTAGAGAATCAAAACAAAGTTGAATGCATATGTTGAGGGGGAGAATCTGAATTGTTAAGAAAGCAAAATCATTAAATATATATAAGCCAAACAATTGATTGCATGATATGAAGGCTTATATAATTCCAAATGAAAGGGGGAGCTTTAACTCCAAAATTTATTGTTTCACACCTTTCAAGTATGGATAAATTAAATAACCAGACATTTGAATTCATTTCGAAAATGTTTTGTAAATTTCCTTGTTTGTTTGAGCAATTCACTTTACATATACTCAATGTTTTGTCATCATCAAAAAGGAGGAGATTGTGGAGTGATTGATTGTAACCCTATTTGATTTTGATGAGCTCAAAGCATTTGAGTATATCTTATGGTTACTAATGAATTCAATCTAGTGTTTCAGTGAAAATCTTGTAAATTTATGGTTAAGAGTCTCTAGATATGGTTCAAGATATTTTGGGATAAGTTAAGAAGTCAATTTGAATCAAAGTCTGAGACTCGAGTCGACTCCGGGATAGTACGAGTCGACTCCAAGCGTATCAGAAGCATTGGCACAGGCTCGAGTCGACTCCGGAATATTACGAGTCGACTCCGACTAAGAACAGACAAACAAACAGAAAGACCCAACTCAGAACCTGTTAGCGAGTCGACTCCTGAAGTGCGCGAGTCGACTCCGATGCTAGCCGAGTCGACTCCAGGGTAGTATGAGTCGACTCCAGGGAGTTACAGACAAAAAGTCAGAGAGCAGTTTTCGGACCCTGAGAGCCGAGTCGACTCCGATGGTTGGCAGGTCGACTCCAAAGAAAGCGAGAGTCGACTCTCAGTGTTATGCAAGGCAAAAGTCAGAGACCAACTTTCGGGCACTGAGAGGCGAGTCGACTCCCGCAAAGCCCGAGTCGACTCCGAGACAGCGCGACCCCAAAAAGACAGAAGACAGTATTGTTGTCTCTGAGACGCGAGTCGACTCCAAGGCAGCGCTACTCCAAAAAGACAGAAGATTGTTTTGCGGATACTGAGAGCCGAGTCGACTCCGGGACAGCTCGAGTCGACTCCAAGACTGGACGAGCCAAAAGACAGAAGATCGGGAGTTCGGGCTCTGAGCGCCGAGTCGACTCCCAGAATTTCCGAGTCGACTCGAGTGAGCCAAGTTGAAGAATACATCTATGGATTCCTTGGGATGAGCCGACTCCAAAAGTGCAAGGCCAGCTCCAGATTTTGGCGAGTCGACTCCAAGTTAAGTCGAGTCGACTCCTGCTACAGCCGAGTCGACTCCAGATCGCGCGAGTCGACTCCGACCCCAACGGACACATTGTCAGGATGTGCAGAATGTGCAGAACGGCTAGTAAAGTGTGTCTAACGGCTAGTTTCCATGGGGAATGGCTTAAATAGCCACAGAGGACTGTAGCAAAGTGGAGAAGTAACATTCCACTCAAAGAAAACAAGAATCCTTCATCTGCAAACTGATTTCAACGGAAAAGAAGGAAGAGGGCCATTAACTCCAGTCAACCAACTCTTCCCAGCATTAAAGAAGTCTCCTCCCGCCTCCAAGTCATCGAGACATTCAAGAGGAGACCCAAAGTTCAAGAAGCCCTTTTCTACTTCATCTCAAACGTGTTTGAGGGCTCTTAACTTTTCTCTTATATATATCGCTGTATATCTGCTTTTTAGAAGCTCTATTTTTCTGTTTGTCCTTGTTCTTTCCATTTGGTTCTTACTTGATTCAATCAGGGGATTGAATCAAGGGTATATAGGTTTGTTGGTGAGCCTAGGTTGAAACCAACGTGTAAGGGTTCGATTGTGATCCCGGAAAAACAATCGGGGTGGTTCTAGTCGGTGAGCCTGGGAAAACCGACCGAGTTCGTTGTGACCTCGTAAAACAACAAGTTGGGTTGTGAGCTTGCAAAACAACCGGCTGTAATCCGAGGGGTTATAGTGAATTTCCAAGTGAGACTTGGGGAGTGGACGTAGGAGCAAGGGTTAGCTCCGAACCACTATAAAATCATTGTGTTTGTGATTGTTTGTGTCTCTCTCTTACTTTCATTTCATTCACAGCACATAGCATCTAATTAATCATCTTGCAAAAGTATTAATTAGTCATCCACAAACATTTTAATTGAAAAATTATTTTAAAACCCAATTCACCCCCCCTCTTGGGTTGTCTATCTGGGCAACATCTTTAATGAAGCGATGGTAAAAACCAGCATTGCCTAGAAAAGAACGGATTTGTTTCACAGATTTGGGTGAAGGAAGATTAGAAATAAGATCAACTTTAGCTTTATCCACCTCAATACCCCTTTTGGACACAATGTGTCCCAAGACTATACCCTCTTGAACCATGAAATGGCTCTTTTCCCAACTCAGCACTAGATTGGTCTCCTTACATCTTTTCAGAACCAGGGCTAAATTACTGAGACAATCATTAAATGAGAGGCCAAAAACTGAAAAATCATCCATGAATACTTCCAGAAATTTTTCTACCATGTCAGAAAAAATTGTCATTATGCATCGTTGAAATGTCGCGGATGCATTGTAGAGTCCAAATGGCATTCTTCTATACGCAAATGTCCCAAATGGACATGTGAAAGTGGTTTTCTCTTGATCATCGGGATACACGGCCACTTGGTTATATCAAGAATAACCATCTAAGAAACAGTAGAAACCCTGACTGGCTAGCCTTTCTAATATTTGGTCATTAAAATGCAAAGAAAAATGGTCCTTCCTAGTCATGGAGTTAAGCTTTCTATAGTCAATACAAACACGCCAGCTAGTGGTCGTGCGTGTGGGCATCAACTCTCCTTCTACATTTTCGACCATAGTAATGCCCGACTTCTTTGGTACTACTTGAGTCGGACTTACCCTGTTGCTATCAGAGATAGGATAAATGATTTCGGCATCTAGCAACTTTACTACTTCTTTCTTGACCACCTCTTTTATATTAGGATTGAGTCTCCTTTGCATTTCACGGGTCGGTTTTGCATCTTCTTCTAGGTGAATTCGATGCATGCAAATAGATGGTCAATCCTCTTCAGATCGATTACAGACCATCCAATTGCATGTTTGTATTCTCCTAGCACGCTCAAAAGTTGACTTTTCTGTTTGTCAGATAGGTCAGCCGCGATGATTACAGGTAGGGTGATAGAGATCAAGGGGCTGGCCGAATGGTTCAAGCTAATTCCAAAGATCCATTACAAGGAATTGGAGGTCCAATGACTAGAGCAAGGGCAAAACAAATGAAAGAAGCTTTATATGGACTAGTCATGGAAATTCAAGAGAAGGAGGCTGCTCTAGAAGACTCTAAGGCTTCACCAAGATTGATCACTTATCTTTACATAGTAAATGCTGAAGAACAAAGCTTGGAGCCATTAAACAAGGCTGATCCACGTGGAGATGCTATTTAGGCCCATTTTTCGTGGGTACTTTTGGGCTTGAGTCTTGTTGTGTTCCTAATTACTTGTACATGAAGTTTTGACTTGTCAACTCGTTTTTCCTAAGTTATTCATGTACTTCGTAGTTAGGAACCTTGAAAGTTGTGTCATTTATTATTTTGAAGTTGTAACTTGGAAGTTGTGACTTGGAAAACGTTTTTTACTTATTGCCTTGGAAAGGGGATGGTGTCCTTTCCAATAGCTTAGTTTGAAGCCTATATAAAGGCTGCCATATGTAACCAAGGGATGATTATGAATGAATTAAAGTGTTGGCAAGCTTTGCTATGCTCTTTTGTGTTCTTGGATTAGAATACAAAATTCTGACTTATCAAAGGGAGTGATCAACCTTTGTGGCGTCTTCAAGGATTAGGGTTTTAAGGACTTAGTTTCCTTAGAGTTCTAATCTGATCTCCTACAACTTGTTTTTCTAGCGATCTCGGGGCAAGTATAGCAAATTGATTCAAGGGTTCCTAGGGCAGGTCTCCTGGTGGGTTCTTGTCATAGGGTATCTTCGAGTCCTAGAAATGCATACTTAAGGGTTACCGGAAGTGGCTTTAACTCAAGTTTGGGAGGGGACTCGATGGAGGGGCACTGTGGCGCACTAGAAAGGGTAGGAAGAGGTTCATATCGGATTCGCCAAGGATGAGAATCCGTGGAAGGCGGATTGTCGAGCAGGACATTGACTTCTTCTATGGCCTTGTCTAAATCAAAGTTATCAATGTCAAAATTGGCTAAACATGCTTCCAAAGGGTCATCTGCCAGAATATAGGGAAGGGCTTCTTCTACAAGATCATCTATTTTGTCAACTAGGAAGCACTCATCTTCCCTTGTACGTTGATTAGAGGCGTAGAATACATTTAATTTGACTTTCATGTTTCCAAAAGATATATCCATCACCCCAGTTCTACAGTTAATACACGCATTGGTTGTAGCTAGGAAGGGACGATCAAGAATCATAGGGATCTGTTTCTTAAGATTCGGCACAGGTTCCATATCAAGGACAATGAAGTCGACTGAAAAATAAAATTTGTCTACTTTGACTAGGACGTCTTCAATTGTTCCTCGTGGTATTTTAACAGATCAATCAGCCAATTGCAGGAACACCGAAGTAGGCTTTAATTCACCTAATCCGAACTTTTCATATACTAAATAAGAAAGAAGGTTAACACTTGCTCCTAAATCTAATAGTGCTCGATTAATAGAATTGTCTCCTACCACACAAGAGATGGTAGGGGCACCAGGATCTTTGAACTTAGGAGGAATTTTGTGCTGGAGGATGTAGCTTACTTGTTCAGTTAAGAAGACCTTTTTAGGCACATGTGTCCTAGATTTTTGTTTTTGGGTACAAAGATCTTTAAGAAATTTGGCATAGGCTGGAACTTGTTTTATGGCATCAAGGAGGGGGAGGTTGATTTTGACTTGTTTGAAGACCTCCATTATTTCTTCCAACGGAGTTCCTTTCATGCCAAAGGGAGAAGGTGCTTTCAGACATTGAGGGAAAGGGACCTTTGGTGTAAAAGGTGTGGTCGATACTGGACTAGATGGTGACAAAGAAGAGTTTGGATTTTCTTTAGGCACAGTCACACTCCTGTCTTCATTTTCCTTATGTTCTTTTTCTCCAACCTTATTGTCCACTACGCGTCCGCTTCTTAAGGTAGTCATGGCATTAGCTTGTTCATGGTGAACATCATTCGGGTGAGTGTCTTGAGCCATGTACTGCCCCCTCGGGTTACTCACTGGTTGACTCGGAAGCTTGCCTTCCTCTCTCTTATTTAGTGCACTCACTAGCTGCCCTAGCTGGGTTTCTAATTTGGCAATAGACTGGGTATGGGAGTGCAACAATTGTGTATTGGCTTCCAGTCCTTGAAGAGCAGTTAATACTTTCTGCTCAAAAGCAGTATCTCTCTGGGATGGTGGAGGAGGGACATGTTGAAATTGTGAATAGTGAGTAGGAGGACGGTTCGGATGAATATTCTGAAATGGTTGAAAGTTTTGGAAATAAGGTTGGAAGGTATTGGAAGTCTGCTGCTTCCAAGAGAAGTTTGGATGGTTGCGCCATCCCCGGTTATAAGTAGTGGGATATGGATCATTACCTGGTCGGAACTGTGTTTGGGCAGCATTAACTTGTTCTTGCACAAATTTAGGAAATTGAGCTGCCGAAGGGCACTCAAAAATAGGATGAGACGGGCTAGAACAAAGAGCACAAACTTGTGCTTGGGGAATGTTTGGAAGCTGTTCTCTAGACATTAGCTGGTCCAACTTGCGGGATAGTGCATCTACTTTGTCAGATAGACCTATGGACTGGCTAACTTCATTTATGGTCCCTTTTTTTGAGAACGCGGGGGTGCTTGACGAGCGGCGGAGGCATGGTGGAGGAAATTTTCATTAAGGTTTTCAAACAACTGCCATGCCTCATGCTCACTCTTAAGCATGAAAGTGCCCCCACAAGAAGCATCAACTATCTGACGGTTTTGTTCAGATAACCCGTCATAAAAGCATTGCACTAATTGCCATTTGGGTATTTGATGATGCAGGCATTTTTGGAGTAAGTCTCTAAATTTTTTCCAGGTTTCATAAAATTCTTCTCCGTCAGATTGGGAGAAGCTCATGATCGCACGCCTAAATTGGTTCGTTCTTCCTATGGAAAAATATTTTTTCAGAAATTCATGTTGCATTTGAGCCCAAGAGAGAATGGAATTGGCTTCTAATGAATGGAGCCACTGCTTAGCTCTATCCTTAAGGGAAAAACGAAACAGCCTAAGTTTCAGAGATCATCGTAAAGTTCTGAATTTTGACAGTAGTGTAGATCTCAAGGAACTCATCTAAATGTTTGTATGGATCTTCATTGTTAAGTCCATAAAAAGAGGGAAGCATTTGGATGACACTAGACATAATTTCAAATTGTACTGTAGCAGTGGTATCAGGTAGTCGAATACAAGATGGAGAGGTATAAATGGAAGGAGTAAAGTACTCCTTTAATAGCTTGGATTGTTCTTCAGCCATCTCGATAGGTGGAGCAGATCCTATGGTTCTATAGGTACGAATTTCGGCTCGAAGGGTCCTAATAGAACGCTCTATTTCAGAATCAAAAGGTACTAATTCAGAAGATCTGGAACGACACCCTAGCATACACTAATACCCTTCTGATCAGTCAAGTACAGTCAAGCATGCACTAAAAGAAAAAACACGTCAAGTCCTTGTATTTGCCCTAAAATCACTAGACAACTCCTAATTGGTTTGAAGAGGGCACCTAAGCCTCCAATCCGGTCTAATGAACTGAGTTGACCAGGTAAGCTCCCAGGTAAGTAGGGGGGTCACGATGCGTTCGCAAAGATCCCACTTAAAAATCACTTGCCTCGAACAGATGAATTGTCTCCCTTATAGGGACAAAGCTTGCCTAGATATCAACTAAGCCACAAAGCGAAATTGGTGCAACTTTCGGTGATCTTTGTCCTATTGAGCTCGAATGTCTCTAGGGGCCAACGTCTAATTAATTTTAATTAAGGTGATAGCTATGTGCGAATTGGTTCACCTAATTTGAGTAAGAATCTGGTGATGAAATCCAGTTCTTATCTTGTTGGGGTGATTGCCCTTACTATGTGCGGATTAATTGGTGTATGTGTATCAAGCATGCATTCACACTTTTACTGAAATTAAAATCAAACAATCACTACAAAATTTCAAGCTAACTAGGAATCAATTTAAATAAGAAAGGTTTAGAGGTTACCAAAGGAAATTTTCCTAGCAATTTTTTTTTATTTTTAAGCAAACCTCTACATCATTCCTTTTTCAGCAGTTTCCTTTTTGATCGTTCCAGATTTCCTCTTCGATTCCTGATCAAATAATACCAAGAGAAAAATCAAAAATTAGTAAGAGAGAAAAAAGAGATAAGGAAAATAACAAAAATAGAAAATATTTTTTTTTATTTTAGATATATATATATTTTTTGAAAATTTTTTTTATGAAGAGAAAAATAACTATGCTAGCAATCCCCGGCAACGGCGCCAAAAATTGATAGTCAACTTTAAAGACCACGCAATAGCACGTATCTAGTAGGATAGTGATTACGGGTATCGATCTACAGGAATTGGAATACAGTTATTTTCTTAAAAATATTTAAAAAGAAAGTTTGTGAAGACTATTGAACTAAATAATTTAGAAGAAATGCAATTAAAAATAATATCAGTTTGAGAAAACCTAGGGCAAAAAATTCACCACTAACAAAGTAACAAGGATTAATTGTATTTTAATTTATTCTTGGATTAACATGCAAATTGGCTACAAGCCTAATAAGCATTCAAATAAAATTTCACAAAAGTAATTTAGGAACATCCATCTTCGATTGGCATGAAATGTCTACCCTAAACTAATGTGGCAGGACACTGCATCTTTCCTAAGCATGGGTGATCTTTTTTATTTACTTAGTGACCATGAAAACCAGTTGTATAAACGTCATATTTAACATCACAGAAATTAAATATGAGATGAAAGAAGATATTCATTAAAAGCATTAAATTCATACAACTCCAAGAACAAAGAATTAAATATACAAAATCCTTTTCCCTTTATTAGGCCTGCATCCAGCCCTAGTGAAGAGATTAGCCTTCCATGAAGAGTTGAACAGTGGCAGCGCCGAGAGCTTCCATTTTTTCTTTTCTTCCTCCCGTCTCTGGTTCTCTCCTCCCTTCTCTGTCTCCCGTGAGAACTCCTCCGAAGGATGAATGGGATCCACCGGCTCCCTTGGAATGGTTGAGAAGAGAATACCCCCTCTGTTCACGTCTGGGCCTTTTATAGGCTGCAAACTCCCTCTTTCCTCCCCTATTTCGAGTACAAGATAAGGATGAAAAGCAGATATCTCTCAATCCTTGGACGCGGTGAACACTTGTGGCTCTAATCCGGATGCTGGAAGATACACGTAACAGGGGAGATTTCATGAACGGTGGATGGAATGCAATCCGTGGATGAAGGCTGATCTCGATCATATCCCGGAATGAGTGCGGCTATAGCTAGATCGGAAGAAATCTACGCTGCTTCAACGCGGTGGTGATGCGGACGGTGGACGTTGAGAGGATCCTCGCTCTGTTCCAATGCATGGGAACTCAATGGGTGTTGAGAAGCTCGGGAGGATGAAGCCAGATCACGGATAAAGCTGGGAATCCTAGGGATGATGTTCACGGCTGGGAGTCTGAACAGAAGAGTTCGTTTGTGGATGTGAGATTCAACATGGAGCAAGGGGAGAAAATGCATGAATTCGGGACAGCCATGGGGTAAGGATGGATCGCGGGAAACTCGGAAGGAAGATTGGAATCGATCCAGGTTGGATGAAGGGTTGATTAGTTTGTTCGGTTTGAAGTCAATATTCAGCTGAGAAGAAGTTCATGTGGCTGGGAACAGGGGATGCTGGGATTTTGTTTGTGAATGGAAGGAGTCCAGAATAAGAGGAAGGTGATGCTGCCGTTGGGATGAAGGTTGGTCGGTTTGGGATGAGGAGATTTGCTGGGGTGCTGTTTACGGCTGAGATGAAGACCGAATTGTTGCAGATGCAGGGGATGTGATCCACCGATGGGCCGCTGGACTCCGTTCCGAACAGGATGATGGGCAATCTGGGTGTTCAGAAGGCTTATCCCTCCTGACTACGGGATAAGGATGAAGCTTGGACGTGGGGTGATGAATGGGAAGGCTGGGATGACTGGATTTAGCTAGAAGTGGTCTCAGAACTGGGGATTCCGTGAGGCTCAGTGTGATCCAAGAGAAGGTGATGCGGCTGAGAGGGGATATTGCTGCTGTTCCGAAATAGGGGAGGATGCGGTTGAAGCTTGGGAACGGTGGATATGGCTGATGTGAGTGGATGTAGCTGGGATCAAATGTGGGATGGTGTTCAGATGCGGAGAGAGCTGGGGTGCTCATCCGGCTGGGAGGGAGGCCATCGTAAATGAGAAGAATCCGGAGAGGATGGGATCTAAGACTTGGAATGCGGAAGGGATGAAGTTGGGGATCCGGTTGATGGCTGGGTTCTGGCTAGGACACGGAGCAGGGGAGGAGACACGTGAACTTGGGGTGGCCATATGCGGAGAAAAGAACTTGATGGGTGAACGTGTGAAGAAAGCAAAAGAATTTGATGAAGTGCAGTGTGGGTTCAAGCATCATTCAATTGGATTTGACTTGACCTACATACATAAGGCTCAATCAATAAATAATCAAATCAAACTCGAATTACCTTTGACAATTTAGTAAAATGCAATGGTGAAGGTAACATATTTTTTTATGGTTAAATTTACAAAATATGTGTATTAAAAATTATGGTAAGTACTATGAGAAAGACGTTAATTTATGCATTATTTAGCACTTATCAGGTATGAGTCAGTAAACTTTGAAATTAAAGCTCTTCCTTTCATTTGGAATTATATAAGCCTTCAAATCATGCAATCAATTGTTTGGCTTATATGTGTTTAATGAATTTGCTTTCTTAGAATTTTAGATTCTCCCCCTCATCATGTACATTCAATTTTGTTTGAATTTTGCTCGAATTTTCTGAATTTTCGTTTAATGTTTTAAACTTGAGCTTAAGTTCTTAATTATAGAAGGAAAAATCTGACGATTTGTTCTTAAATATGATTCAACTAATCTCCGAATATTTCTTGAATAGATTTTGGAGATTACTCCTTAAGGAGCTCCAACAGAAAGATAATGAGCCTCAAGGTATCGAATCCATAAAGAACAAATCATATTTTGCTTAAAAAAAAAAATTGTTTAGTGATTCCCTTTACATACAATGTATCATATTTTCTCCTCCTTTTTGTCATCATAGCAAAAAGGTGGAATATCAATGAATCAATGACAATGCTCATAACACAATACTCATAACACGGAAAGCACAATGTACACAAGTTTTTAGTAAAAGACTTCAATTCATTGTAAGTATTACAAAATTTGAGTACAATGATTGAAAGTCCAAAAGGACTTTAAATGATAATAAAAACAAAATACAAGTCTAAGGACGTCTAGTAGTAGAAGATAAAGCTCCCAGATTTCTTCACTGACACTGCAAAACCAAACTAATTGCTTCAAAGAGATTCCCCAGTTGCGCAATTATTTCTGAAGTAGTCCTAGCTTGAGTCTGGGTCAGTTGGGTTACGCTTTCATTGATTGTATCAAGCTTATCTATCACTACATTTGCAAGCCTTTCTGCTCCTTGATTCAGGCTTTGGAGCTCGGACCTCACCGAGTCTCGCATTTGTTTGGTAGCTTCCTGAATTTTGGAGAATCTCATATACTGACCCTGAACTAGATTCCTCAGACTGGACAGCTCCTCGTTAACTTCAGCTACCATGACTGATACTGCTACTGTCAAGGGGGTCAACGCAGTGGAGGGTGTGCTGATGGTAGCTCTGAGTTTCCTCACAATGTCATCCCTCAAGGTTCTAAGGCTGCTCAGGAGAAATTCGGACCTCTAGAGGCTGCTGAGGTGGTGGCACTGTGGATGAAGGTCCAGCAGAGGATGATGGGCCGGCAGTGGATGAGGGACCAGCTGTGGATGGAAAGGTGGAAGGATCTGTGGAGATGTCCTGGTCATGATCAGAGATGGGAGAGTGAGGAGCAGTGGGGTCAGATGGTATGGTAGAGGAACCTTTTCTAACCCAAACACCCTCAACCTTGTGGAAACCCATTCGGTGGAGAGTCTCCTCGCCTATATGGTTAGTGAAACGGAGTGAGCGAGAGGGTTCCCCCTTAAGGATAGGAATCTCTAACTTCCTAAATATCAGTGTGAAGAGCATGCCGTAGGAGAGACTCAATCTAGATTTGTCTAATGGTTCACTAATATAACTATAAATGAGTTTTGGGAAGTTGAGAGGAACGTCATGTAAGATATAGAACATTAAGGCTAGGTCTTTTTTAGAGATGAAATCAAATCTACCGGTTTTGGAAAAGAGGGTGCGAGAGATGATACTAAGGAGGAGGCGCATTTCAGCGGAGAGCTGATTTGCAAAAACCTCCTCAATGGGCAATTGGGGTACTCTCCCTAGGATGGTTGTAAGGGCCTCAGACCTATCGGAGGGATGAGTGGGAGCTATCCCCTCTCGAGAGAGGTGGAGGACTCATGCAATGAGGTCCTCCGAAATGCAAATAAGAGTGTTGGCTACCCTCTCTTGAATACCACCGCCACCCCATGTGACGGTGCCATACAATTCCCTGACTAACCTAGGGTATGTAGGAAAGTCAAGGGAACAAAAATATTCTAAACCTTGGGCCCTAAGATGATGCCCTAATGTGAATCCTTCAAGGGAGAGGAAGTCAAAATCGACTTTCCTCCCAGTGGAGACAACCCTCCCGGTGCACGAACGCGAGGGAATCGACCTAGGCGGAGAGGAAACCGGAGGTTGTGGCCTCAGGGTTCATTCCGCGCCTTGGACCGTCTCTCGGCGCCGCTCGCTGTGAGAGGTCTCTTCCGGCTAGGGACAACGGCTTTCCTAGGCATCTTGACCTATCAAGGACGGAGAGACGTGAAAAAGGGAGGAAAAAATGGAGAAAAAATGAAGAAGGGAGTCAGAGACGACCGTGGGAGACGACTCTAGGGTTTTTGGAACAGTGACAGCCGAAAATAGGTTTTGGGAAAAATCATTTTGTTTAGGGTTAAAAGACGGATTTCCGACCTCGAGTCGACTCCTGAAAATTCGCGAGTCGACTCGCCCTCGAGTCGACTCCTGAACATGCGCGAGTCGACTCGCCCACGAGTCAACTCTTAGATTCATTCGAGTCGACTCGAACTCTGGCACATACCCAAAATCTCAGTTAATTCCGTTCCAAAAGAGAGAGATATAGAAATCTTTAAAACTTAAGGAATGATTTGATGATCACAGACGTGAAATCCTATATCTAACATAAACTAATCATCAAAATCAATGAATTAGAGAAGAGTATCACAGGAATGGATCAATCACTCCTAACTCTCTTCTAAGAATACAAAATCGATCTTCACTCAAAGATTTTGTGAAGATATCAGCAAGTTGATCATCAGTACATACGAATTCAATCATCACATCACTATTTAACACATGATCTCTTATGAAGTGATGTCTTATCTCAATGTGTTTAGTTCTTGAGTGTTGAATTGAATTTTTAGTTAGATTTATAGCACTTGTGTTATCACAGTTTATAGGAATCTTGTCTTGTTTAATGCCATAATCTTCAAGTTGTTGCTTGATCCACAAAATTTGAGCACAACAACTCCCGACAGCAATATATTCGGCTTCCGCCGTAGATAGTGCAACCGAGTTTTGTTTCTTACTAAATCATGAGATTAAGTTCTCTCCTAAAAATTGACATGACCCGCTGGTGCTTTTTCTATCAAGTTTACAACCAGCGAAGTCGGAATCAGTGTACCCTATTAAGTTTATGCTTGATTTTTTAGAGTACCATAAACCTATGTCTTTTATTCCTATTAGATATTTAAAAATTCTCTTAATTGCAATTAGGTGTGATTCTTTAGGATTAGATTGATACCTAGCACACATGCATACACTAAACATGATATCAGGTCTACTTGCTGTAAGATATAATAATGATCCGATCATACCTCTATACAGCTTTTGATCTACTGACTTACCTGATTCATCTTTGTCTAGTTTGCATGATGAGCTCATGGGAGTGCCAATTGACTTGTTTCCATCCATATCAAATTTTTTTAGCATTTTCTTGATGTACTTAGCTTGATTGATGACAATTCCTTCCTTAGATTGTTTGATTTGAAGTCCGAAAAAGTAGTTCAATTCTTCCATCATGCTCATCTCAAATTCACTCTGCATTAATTCAGCAAATTCTTCGCAAAGACGATTGTTAGTAGCACCGAAAATAATATCATCTACATAAATCTGCACTACTAACATATCTTTGTTTTTCTTTTTCAAAAACAAGGTTGTGTCAACATTCCCTCTAGAAAATTCATGGTCTAATAGAAATTTGCTAAGTCTTTCATACCATGCTCTAGGGGCTTGTTTTAGACCATAAAGTGTTTTATTTAATTTGTAAATATGGTTGGAGTATTGATGATTTTCAAAACTAGAAGGTTGTTCTACATAAACCTCCTCGTTAATATACCCATTCAAGAAAGCACTTTTTACATTCATTTGAAATAATTTGAAATCTTTAAAATATGCAAATGCTAGTAACAATCTAATTACCTCATTCGAGCCAGAGGAGCAAAGATCTCATCAAAATCTATACCTTCTTCTTGATTATAGCCCTTTGCTACTAGTCTAGCCTTGTTCCTAACCACAACTCCATTTTCATCAAGTTTATTTTTGTACACCCATTTAGTTCCAATTATTGAGTATTCAGAGGGTCTTTCAACTAAGTTCCATACTTTGTTTCTTGTAAATTGGTTAGTTCCTCTTGCATAGCATTTATCCAATTTACATCACTTTCGACTTCTTCAATATTTTTAGGTTCTAGATGTGAAACAAATGTAAGATGATTATTTAAGTTTCTAAGAGAGGCTCTAGTTCTAACAGGTTGAGATGGATCATCTAAGATTAACTCTTTAGGATGACCGTAAGCATACCTCCAGGCCTTTGTAAGCCCATGTTCAGCAATTACCTCTTGGCTTGTTGAAGTCTCTTCAATTTGCTTCGGTTCATCCTCTTGTAAGGTCATGTCATTCATATTTTCTTCAAGTATCCCTGCATCATCATCAAAAGCTACTCTCTTGCTAGAGGAAGCATCATTAGACTCATCAAAAATAACATGAATAGATTCTTCAATAACAAGGGTTCTTTTGTTGAAGACTCTATATGCCTTACTTGATGTAAAATATTCCAAAAAGATACCTTCATCAGATTTGGAATCAAATTTACCTAAGTTATTTTTGTCATTATTATGAATGAAACACGTACAACCAAAAACATGAAAGTAGTTTACTTTGGACTTTCTATCTCTCCAAAGTTCATAAAGTGTTTTCTTTATAATTGGTCTCAATAGAACTCTATTTAGAATATAACATGATGTGTTAATAGCTTCATCCCAAAAATACTTTGGGAGATCACTTCACACAACATGGTCCTAGCCATTTTCTTTAGGGTTCTATTCTTTCTTTCCACCACTCCATTTTGTTGTGGAGTCCTAGGTGCAGAAAAATTATGAGTTATTCCCTTTTTACTACAAAATTTTTCAAATAGATGATTTTCAAATTTCATTCCATGGTCACTTCTAATAGCTATAACTGAAGTATTTTTTACGTTTGTTATTTTCTTATGGAATTTCTTAAACATTGAAAATGCTTCATCTTTATGAGCTAAAAATATGACCCATGTGTATCTAGAAAAATCATCTACTATGACAAGACTATACTTGTTTCCACCAAAGCTTGTGGTCCTAGTTGGTCCAAAAAGGTCCATATGAAGTAGCTCAAGAGGTCTAGTAGTAGAGACACAATTTATGGACTTAGAAAAACTTCTAGATTGTTTGCCAAATTGACATGCTCTACAAATTTTATTTTTCTCAAATTTCAACTTTGGCAAACCAATCACTGAATCTCTTTTAATTAATTTAGATAGTGTGTCTATGCTTGCGTGACCTAATTTACGATGCCATAACCAACTTGCCTCATTGAGCTTAGTATCATCAGCTACAAGCAACAGTTATTTTTAGCAAGATCATCAAGATCTACTACATAAACATTGCCACGTCTTAGTCCTTTGAAAACTAAGCTATTGTCAACTGAATTAGTTATGATGCACATAGATGGCTTAAACAAAACATCAAAACCTTTATTGCATAATTGACTAATGCTAAGTAAGTTATACTTGAGACCATCTACAAACCGAACATTATCAACAAAGGTTGAAGGTGTGATTTGTATTTTACCGATACCCATGATGTGACCTTGGTTATTGTCTCCAAAAGTCACCGCACCTCCTTTCTTAGATTCTAGGGTGAAGAATTGCTCCTTGTCACCCGTCATGTGTCTTGAGCAACCACTATCCAAGTACCAACAGTATTTATTGAGCTTGGCTGCAAGACACTCCTACACAAGGAAATCATACAGTCTTAGGTACCCAAGTTTTTTTGGGTCCTTCAAGGTTAGTTATGTTGGTTCCTTTTGGAACCCAAACCTTTTTAATCTTTCTTTTAGCTTTTATTTTTCTATAGTCACACATATTAGCTTTATGTCCTACTTTACCACAACAAAAATAGGTTACATTTTTAGCTTTACTTTCATCGGCTTTTACAAAGAAGTTTTAAGAATTTTTTGCTTGTTCTTAGGCTCATACCCTAAACCGGCTCTATTAAACACAGCTCTTTGACTATTAAGAATCATTTCTAGTTTTTCAGAACTATAGGTAAACTTCTCAACAATAGGTTTATATTTTTCAAGTTCTTTTGTTAAGTTCAGTTTTTCTGTTTTTAGTAAGTTTAAATCTTTTGTAAAGTTATCTTTTAGAGTTTGATTACTATTTTTAAGTTCTGAAATTTTCTTAATTAGTCTTTCTTTATCTTTAATTAAGGTACCAGTTTTTTGAGTTAGCAATTGGTTGCTTGTTTTAAGTTCTAAATTTATCATTTTATGAATGTAGGATTGATTAGTTAGCTTCAATTCTTTGTTTTTAAGGTTTATTGACCTATATTCATCCATTAGTTCATTAAAGGCATCATACAATTCTTCAAAGGTAAAATCTAAATGTGTTTCAGATATTACCTCATTTTTATTTGCCATAAAGCAGAAATTGGCATTTTTCTCTTGTTCCTCTTCCGATGATGATGATGATTTATCGGAGTCAGTCCAGGTGGTGACAAGAGCTTTCTTCTTCTTGTACTTGTTGTCCTTCTTCAGCAAGGGACAGTCGGCTCTGAAATGACCCGGCTACTTGCATTCATAGCATCCGATTCCCTCACTTTTCCTTTCCTTACCTTTATCCTTGTTGAAGGAACTCGAGGGAACTCTCTTCTTATGGAAGGGCTTCTTCCGATTGATGAATCTTCTGAATTTTTGCACAAGGAGAGCCTCTTCTTCATCTTCCTCATTGTCTTCTTTTTCACTGCTGCTACTGCAAGAAAGATCCTTGTTAGAAAAAGTAGACTTGAGGGCAATTACCTTTTTCTTATGGGAGGATTCCTCTTCGCTGTGTTGTTTCATTGTGAGCTCATATGTCATTAGAGATCCAAGAAGCTCCTCGAGTGGCAGCTTGTTCAAGTCTTTTGCTTCTTGGATTGCCGTGACCTTGGCTTTCCATGACCTTGGTAGAAAGTGAAGGATTTTCCTGACAAGATCACTATTAGTATAACTTTTGCCAAGGCTTTTTAAGCCGTTGACAATATCAGTAAATCTTGTGAACATTCAAGAAATGGTTTCATTAGATTCCATTTTAAATAGTTCATATTTGTGAACTAGCATGTTAATTTTAGATTCTTTGACTTGATTTGTGCTCTCGTGGGTCACTTCAAGTCTATCCCATATCTCTTTTGCAGAATTACAAGTAGAGATTCTATTGAATTCATTAGGATCCAAGGCACAATAAAGAATATTTATTGCTTTGGCATTTAGTTGTGCCTTCCTTCTATCATTATCATCCCAATCTTTTTCAAGCTTGGGTATAGCAATGTTATCAACATAGATAGAAGGAATATATGGTCCATTAATTATGATGCTCCAAACATTATAATCTTGGGCTTGGATAAATATCCTCATTCTAGCCTTCCAATAGGTATAGTTAGCTCCATTGAACAATGGAGGCCTATTGGTGGATTGCCTCTCACTAAGGGAAGATCCAAAAGGGGTTGTCATCTTAATCTTTTACTCTTTTTAAGGATTGGAACACCAATCGATATGAGAGCACCTGCTCTGATACCACTTATTGCCCAAAGAGACAACCCAAGAGGAAGGTGAATTGGGTTTTAATTAAATATTGATCAATTAAAAATATGATGAGTAATTAACTAAATCTATTGCAAGTGAATTAGTTAGATTACTAGATGCAGTGAGTGAAACAGACACGATGCAATACAAACACAAAAGATTTATAGTAGTTCGGAGCCAACTCTTGCTCCTACATCCACTCCCCAAGCCACACTTGGGAGTTCACTATAATCCCTAGGATTACAGCCGGTTGTTTTACAAGCTCACAACCCAACTTGTTGTTTTCACGATGTCACAACGAACTCGGTCGGTTTTAACAGGCTCACCGACTAGAACCACCCTATTATTTTTCCGGATTCACAATCAAACCCAATTGGTTTTTTCGGGTTCATCAACCACAACCTTACACCGTTGGTTTTATCTTTGGCTCACCAACAAACCTTACAACCCTTGATTCAATCTCCTGATTGAATCAAGTACAAAAGCAAGAGTTTAAGGTTTATAAAGAAAGTTTCTAAAAAGCAGATATGAAACAATATAAGTAAAGTTGAGCTAGAAGCCCTCAAACAGATTTGAGTTGAAGAAGTGGGGGCTTCTCGATTTCTGAGTCTCCTATTGAATGTTTCGAAGTATGGAGGACAGTAGTAGAGCCTTGAATGCGAAGGAAAAACTTTTGGATTGAGTTGAATGCACTTCTTCCTTCTTTTGCTTGGATTCACTCTACGGAAGCACTTGGTGGTTGAAAGACTTCAATGCTCAAATGGAATTCCTCTCTACTACTTTACTACTGTTTACTCTGGCTATTTAAGTGATTCCTTTCGAAAACTAGCCGTTAGAGAGTGATTTGGAGCTGTTCTATCCCGTCTGCACATCTTGACAATGTATCCGTTGGGATCGGAGTCGACTCGTGTGATCTGGAGTCGACTCGGCTGTTGCTGGAGTCGACTCGCGCTTTACTGAAGACGACTCGCTCACTGTTCAGGATTTGAATTAAAGTGCTTGTCTCGTCTTGGAGTCGACTCGGGTTTTCTTGGAGTCGACTCGGGTTTTCTTGGAGTCGACTCGAGATCTTCGGAAGACGTCTCATTCTCAGAGACCGGAAAACCGATTCTTTGTCTTTTGAACTGATCTGCCTCGGAGTCGACTCGGGCCTTGTTGGAGTCGACTCGGCTGACTTGGGAGTCGACTCTGGAATACTTGGAGTCGACTCGTTCACAGGGTCTCCGAGATTGGTTCTCTGCCTTTCAAACTGCTTTCCTCTAGGAGTCGACTCGCCAAGCGTCGGAGTCGACTCGCAATATTCTAGAGTCGACTCGGTAACAGGGTCTAAAATCCATCGTTCTGTCTTTCTGTCTGTTACCCTTTGGAGTCGACTCGGGACCATCTGGAGTCGACTCGCCAAGCATCGGAGTCGACTCGAAACCATTTGGAGTCGACTCAAGCTTGTGCCAGAACCTTTAAACCACCCGGAGTCGACTCGCAAAGTTCCGAAGTCGACTCGTGATGCAAACTTTGGTTCAAATTGAGTCCAACACTTAGCTAAATTACTTTGAACCAAAGCTCGAGGCACTTAAACAGAAATTTACACATATTTGCCTGAAACACTAGATTGAATTCATTAGTACAACATAAGATATACTCAAAATGCTTTGTGCTCATCAAAATCAATTAGGGAATACTCAATTACTCTACAAAATCGGTAGTACAGAAACGACTTTTTGCACTAATCGATGTGACCATCTAGCAATGGTACCCAACATCCGGATAGGACGAATATATGCGAAGCAAATATTCTGAAACCCCAGACTATGGTTACTGTATAATTCATCCCTTTGACTCCTAATGCTAGGATGACCTCAGAGTTTTGTCAACTCTCTAATCAGCACATCCACTAAGTGATCAACTTTAGAAATCCTGTGACTCATCACAAGGATTACCCTAGCCAAGGTTTTGCTAAATTGAACACAAAGCATTATCTCCTGTTTTTAGGAGGGGTCAATTCCATCTCGACTCATGCACCGATTTTGCAAGTACTTGATTGCACCCAGTAACCTTCCGTCCCAGAATTAGAAATTCTGCTAGTCCGGTACCAAAGTACAGTGAGTTGCTTGCTAATCACTGTGGTGATCTCAGATCTGAGGGATACTTATACCCATATCCACTCGGAACATCTCTTGACAGTAGAGTGTTCCGAAATTGGTCATGTTCAGTGAAATGTACTCCTACATTTCACCTGTGTAACATATCAGTGTCTCCACACTCCTTGGTTAAGAGGACAACCAACGTATATATCACATAACGACCTAATCTCGATAATGCTGTCGTCCTAGTAACAACATATCATTTGGTCGCAAACAGGTTTAAGGACTTGAAGATAAATCCTCCTTTATCATAAAATAAGTCCTAAGGACTTCATCATATAAGAGTTCATTTGGAGATGTACAATAAAATGATGAATAAATGCCAAATAACACTTTATTAATTTATCAATTTATTTACAAAATTCAATTATCAATATACTGACGATTGACATTTAGGATACAATTCCCAACAATACCCATGCCATAAATGTACACTGGCTTTTAACGCACGTCGCATTAGCTCAAGTAATGACAAAATGAACTACCCTATACAAAGAGAGCTCTACTTAGAGAGCTCTACTCTACTGAAATCTCTTCTTTTCATACTATTGCTTCTCTATTTTAACTTTGGCATCGGAAGGTCTCCTGTCGGAAATTCTTCGGCCTATGGACTTTTTGCAAACCATCCCTGGAGGAGATCAACATGCCTGTACCTTGGACTCCTTGCCTTAGTTCGTTTCCTACTGATCTCATGATCATCCAAGCTACACTCCGACTTCGATCTGGGATTCAGTGGCAACAATATTCATCAAACTGATTGTGGATCACAACCATCCATCAACCTTAATATCCAAACAAACCCATTTACCAAAGGGGACGTTTGGTATGGGGTAATCGTCCCAGGATCAAGGGTGATGTGGGTGGAAGTAATGAGATCACTGCATTTGGTTGTACCACGGTGATCCTACGTGGCGGTGATCCTAAATTACCTCCACTTCTCAAATTACCGCCCAACTCGGTGATGGGATACCTGTCCTTGAGGTCAGAAATCAAAGATCACCCTAAGGCAGTGATCCTAGGTTGAAAGTTAAAGACAAAAATACTCCTCAATTTAGCAGAAAAATTAATATATCAATATACCATCAATATATTATGTCAATGTTATATATATAAATATAAAATATTATGTTGATATTATATATATTATATTAATGATATATATTATATTATAATATACTACTAATCATATTATTATCATATTATTATTGAAGGATAATTTTAAATTATAGTAGAAATATATTATTATATTTTATATTTATATAATGAAAATATTTAATATATTACTCCTATTTACCTTATTTTTCTAATCAAAATAATTATTAATATTAAAAAATCTATTATAAGTATAAATAAAAATATTAATTCTATAATGAAAAATAACATATTTTTATAAGATTAATAATTTATAGGAGTAATAAATATATTTT
The DNA here is from genome assembly GCF_051530095.1 of Phoenix dactylifera. Taxonomy (NCBI): domain Eukaryota; kingdom Viridiplantae; phylum Streptophyta; class Magnoliopsida; order Arecales; family Arecaceae; genus Phoenix; species Phoenix dactylifera. The sequence goes on along the minus strand of NC_143199.1, from coordinate 18,959,694 downwards.
TATAGAATATATTAATAATTAATATATTGATAAATATATTAATATTTTATTATAATATATTTTATATGATTAATAAATATATGATAAAGGCTATTAAAAGTAGAATATGTGACAAAATTATGGAGTTATTATAAAAATTAACATATTGACTTATATTTTTGATTTATAAAAATTAAAAACGCATAAAAAATTCATCTAAGATATATCAGGAGTATTTATGGTATTATGTGGTCGGTGATTTTGAATCTCTATATCATACCAAATAAGTTACTCATGGATACCTAAAAATTTTAAATCACTGAACTATAGCCTACCAAATACATTAATTTTAGATTACCGGGATCAAATTACTCTAGCATTTGGATTACCAAGAATTTTAGATCACCGTGGTGATCCCGTTGGGCTACCAAATGCCCCCAAAGGGGAAAGATATGGAAACGGGGAACTTGGGTCCTTCCAGGCGCGGATCACGTGCTCTGGCTTTAAAAACCCGAGCTTTATTCTCCTCAATTTCCCCTCCGATTTCCGACTCCCCTTGCTCACCCGTCCTCTCACTCTTCTCGATGCGATGAGCTTCGAGGGGATCGACGAATGGGACGAGAACTTCCTCGACGAGGCGATCCGAATCGAGCTTGGGGCTATCTCGTCTCGAAACCCCTCATCGGATCCCTCCTCCTCGTCCAGAGACCACAACGCCGCGGTCTCCTCTCGGCCGGAACCGGAGCCGGAGCCCATCCCTCCGAGAAACCCAGCCCCGGTTCGGTCGGACCAGGAGTACTTCCCTCCCATCCCATCCTTTGTGTCTGGTGCCGGTTGGGGGGCCCACGACGGCGGTTTCAGCTTCTCGCCTCCTCGGGAGCTCTCCCAGAGGTTCCCGGAGAGGCCTAACTTGGAGGTGGATTTCGAGATTATCGAGCCTTTGGTTTTGAACAATGTTGGGTTTAGTGACCGCGCCGGGAGTGGGGGTGGCGGGGCTAGGAAGGACAAGGAGGTTGAGAGATTAAAGGTGAGGTCTTTTATGTGATTTCTGGAAGATGGTTATGTTTAAAGATTTCATCTTGTTTTACTTTTGATGATCTTTTTGGTTTTTGTCTTGCGTTTCTTTGGAACATCATCTTTTTGGTTGCATTTTGATGATCTTTTATACTTTTGAATAGAAATATGACATCTATTGCGACAGCATTTTCGTGAAAAAAAAGGAATTCTTTATTTCTCAATGTAGGGAAAAAGATTCTTTGCTTATGGTAATCCAAACCACAAAGGATATAGCTATCAAGAGACTAAGGTCTGCAGACTGGTTCTTGGTGTAAGATTTCATGACATTTTTTTTTCTGTATTTATCATGCAAGAAGTCCTACAGCGACTAAGCAAGAACATCTTGCCTTTCTTATTCAATCCAAGAGCAGAAATGATACCACACTGAGCATCTGAGTTTTCTTAATCTTTAATACTTCAGTCCAACCCTGAACATTATCACACCCTTATGTTTACCTTTGCCTATGCCCGTTTTGGTGGCCATAACCTTTCTCCCCTTAACTAGTGGAATTAACATTTTTCATTGGTGTTAGTTTGTATGGATCATGTTTCAAATTTGACTTTATCCGTTTCCCTATATTTAGCATTGTCATCTTCCCTCTTCATCTACGCTCTTTCCATGTAAGCAATAGAATAGGCTGCCAACCTGCCAACCGACAAATGTGATTCCCCGATCTTTCTTAAAGTTTTCTTACCAAGGAATTTAGTACTAATATTAAAAGGTTGATACCACCTTGACAATTTGGCACAAAATCTTGTCAGTTTGTCAGTACAGCTTGATTTTGAGCTGTGCTCCACTGATGGCCCCATTGTGATAGGAAAGACTTTCTATTATGAAGTTATGGTTTACAGTTCTCCTAATTTCCCAAACTCATTCCCCAACTGCAAGTTGAAATCGTGCTTGCCAAATAACCTTTAATCTTTTGCCAGTCATGTGTTCTTGGCATTCCTCTGATCCCCTTTAGGTGGAGTCTTTTGTGCTAACACTTGTAAAAAATCTCAGAAAAGACCCTTGAATATCTTAGTAATTAATCAAGGCACAGAATATTAATCATGAAGTTGAAGGAGGTAAGAAATCTGCATTTTGTGCTTGCGTGTTGGTTCGTCTTTTCAATAGAAGTATGGAAGCTTCAAAGAATGTTACTTAACAGATTGACCTATTTGATTGCTGATTGATCAATTCTGTTAGCTAAAACAGGTCCCGCACAGAAAATAAATGAAATATGGACCTAATCTTATTATTCCCTCCCAAAAGAAAATGATTAGGTACTTTCTTAACCTTGATTGAAGCTCATTGTCTCTCATTAACAATCTTATCAAGAATCCTTTTCATCCTACATGCCATTCTCTAAGAAAGTTTCATTCATCAAGTTCATTAGGAGAATTCTTCTCTTTCATTGACCTAGTTTGCTTCTTGGGCACACAATGGCCCACTAACTTTTTACAGCTAAAAAAACACACCTAATTCTTTATATAGAGTTAACTTTTGTCTGTTTATCCTATTGTCCTCTTCATTGCTGTGCAGATTGGTGGATAGGGTGTCAGAATTTTATTGTAGAATAGCATGTCCTTCAGTGGTTATATTAAGAGTTACTCTAACCATATGATTAGATGGGCATGATGGTCGGGTGCAGATTTAAATTTTAGAAGTAGTTCTTGACGAAATGTGCTAATTGAATGATAGAGTTTAGTTGCTTAAGGGGGTGGCCTGGGGGCTTAATGCTAACTTTGACGATAAATAATTTAGTGAACAGATACATGGTGGAAGATAGTTGAAAAATATAGATGATATTAGATAGAAAATAATACTGATAGATAGAGCATTTACTTGGTGAGCAGGATCATGCATCAATTTGAATTGAGAGGGAACTGAATGTTGCCAAGATTAGGAGGCCACTTTAATTACTAGAGGATCAAACATCAGGACCAAATGATGTCCATTTTCTTTTCTCCAAAAAATGCAGGGTTCATATGGAAGGTAATTCTTGGAAATTGTCTCTTTTTGGTTTTCATTATTGAGTTTGTGGAGAGTAATTTACTTAGGTGGCATTGAGTTTCACTTTCTTGTCGATGCTGCTACTTTTGTAGCCATATGAAGTTTAATTTTAAATATAATGCTACTAAGCGTATGGATTATTAAACTTTGTTTTCTGTTCACAAAATTTCTAGCCTTGTGAAACCTTAACTTCAAACTATCTTTTAGTGGTCGAGAGGTAAGGTTGCAGTCATACTATAACTAGAGCACTGCTTTCTGTTTTCCATAACCTATCCTAGAAAAAGATATAACATGGACTTAGGAATCAATCGTATTTTAGTATGATTTTTATTTTGAAAAAGATAGACAGTACATATTTGGATAATCTGACTTTTCTTCTATATTGCAGAGGGAGTTGGGGCATGTCTTGAAGCAACTCAATCATTTGGTACACTTCTAAAGCTTTATTAGTACACTTCTAAAGCTTTATTAATTCTGTGAATTGAAATCTCTATCTTTGATACTATGATCTGATTTTTTTTTTTTGGTATTGTCTAAGTCCTGATCTTGGTCATCTCCAATTGCTCGTTTCATACCTATCTTAGTTACCTGCTCTTGTGCAAAAATTGATGCCTCGTCCCTATATTTTAGTTTCAAATTTATAGGTTTTTGTTTGGCTTCTTTATTGACTTTTTCCTTTGCAAGCATCTATTTCATGTGTTATTTTTTCTTTCTTTGGTAAAATTCCTTATAAAGTAATACAATGTAATACATATATATTATATCTTCATACTTGATATATGATAATATTTTTGAGGAAACAAGGTTTCTATTGTTAACTGACCTTTTAATGGTTTCTAATGAATAAGAAACATCATGTTATTGTCATTGATGAAACAATTGAAACGTGATCAGCTACTGTTATATACCTTCATATACGGACCATATGACAGTTTGTATTGTACTTGCGAAGAATTGTCATATACATGACTGTGTCTTGTGCATTAATATTATCATCTTGTATCATGGTTTGTTACTGTGGTATGTGAGAGGCTATAAAAGTAACTAATATGTGAAGGTGCTTGTGTAGCATGTGCATCTTGATTTTCTGTTACAAATATGACACACTTTCATAGATACTTGCCATACAATAATAAGTAGCAAAGTTTCACACACACACACACATATTTGTGTAGTTTGCAAGAATGAAAAAAACTTAGAGTTGAGATATCTGCAAATAACCTTTTGTACAAATGAAGATTTTGGAAATTTGCAAATCTCAGGGTAAGCCTTGGTGCAAATGGTAGGATTGGTCCATTGTGATCTAGAGGTCATAGGGTCAAAATGTGGAACAACCTCTCTTCATGCGGGGATAAATTCCTGAACAACTGACCCTCCCCATACCCTACAATGGTCTGAACGTCATGCATTTGGCCGCCCTTGCTAAAAATTATTATTTTTTTAAATATGGAAAATAAAATCTTATGGACAATATGAATTGCTAATTGATAATCTGTCACAGAAACATATGCATGCATGCTATGACTTTATTGAATTTTTGATTGAATTTTTATAATGTTGTTAATGGCATTATTATTCATATATATTGACCATGCCTTAAACCTAATTTGGACTATTTTCAGCAATTATAACAATCCATTATGAAGATGAAAAATTTGAAAAAAAGTATTAAAGTATTACTTTATTTTAGTCGCCACAATTAGCAGTTCGAGACTAGTGGACCAAGTAGACACTTGGGATGTTGAACCGCATAATGTTTGCGGATGCCAATATAAACTCACATTAGATTATTGATCAAATCATAGTTCTCGCCACTCTTGCTAGAACATGCCAGAAAAGCATTAAAAAACAGGATGCATTTTTTCCAGATCTGGCCATTCATTTTGATCATACCGTTAGAAATTCCCTTGTCAAGAGTTGGTAACCATGATATCAATTAGACACACAAATCCTCTGTCAGTATGGGTGTAGTTGGTTTTGTGAAAGTGGACTCATAATTTAATTAGTAGAGCCTCTGATGAGAGTGGATTTGGAGCATAATGGCCTTGATGTTCATTGAAAGAGTCTAACAGGTTCTGTGTGCTAAATAAAATTTTGGAGTTATAAGAGCTTAGAAGTGCACGAGTTTTTTAAAGTCTGATGAGTATCATAAGGGGAGTTGAACAAGTTATTTTGGATGCAGGATTGTAGAGAATTTGCACAGGCCCAATCATCACGTGGAGAATTCATGGCTCTGGTATATGGGAGTTTTGGTTTTTTTTTGGGAATCATACTATGAGAGTTCAATTGCAAAAGTTCCCATGTAGTGGGAATATCGAAGCTTTTAAATGGCAGTTAGGATTATATATTAATTTCTGTACATTATTACCCTCCTTGCTTATAAAAGTATTTCTTTCTTCCCCTTCTAGAATCTCCTTATTGGCTGTTATATTTTGACCCACAAGGGACTTGCCCTATAATTGGGATTCAAAATTTCTAAGTTCCAATAACACTTGTTTGAGATTATTAGCCATTTGCGATGCAGCCTGGAAAATGTATTGGGTGTCGAGTGTCTTATGAATGCATCATCTATGTGTGCCTGCCAGATTTAGTAGTGTGGTACTCATTGTCATTGTGAATGGTGAAAAACTTTGGCCATTGGGTTGAACACATATTTTGGTCATCACATGTTCAAAATGTTTGGTGAGAAGAACAAGGTCATGAATATTTGCTCTCATTACTTGGTTCAAATGGACGATTATGAATACTGCCCACAACTTGTGTTTTATGTTATATGTGATAAATGGAACTTTGTCATTTCAAGCTGGTTATTGAAAATGGGTCTTTGGAGGTTTGTTATTGTAGGTCAAGAAAAGAGCTATTGCATACGAGAAATAGAGAGATGGATATGTGGAGGAGAGAGCTTAAGTGGCTTGACATGTTTCTCAGGTTGTGAGATTGGTTCACTTAGTGGCTTGCATAATATTTAAGGACCATAATATTTAAGGATTATATTAATTTCTGTACATTATTACCCTCCTTGCTTATAAAAGTATTTCCTTCTTCCCCTTCTAGAATCTCCATATTGGCTGTTACATTTTGACCCACAAGGGACTTGCCCTGTAATTGGGATTCAAAATTTCTAAGATCCAATAACACTTGTTTGAGATTATTAGCCATTTGCGATGCAGCCTGGAAAATGTATTGGGTGTCGAGTTCCTTATGAATGCATCATCTATGTGTGCCTGCCAGATTTAGTAGTGTGGTACTCATTGTCATTGTGAATGGGGACAACTTTTGGCCATTGGGTTGAACCAAGGTCCGCCGTACCGGTCCGGTCCGGCGTACCGGTCGCCGGCCGGACCGGTACGGTACCGGCCGGGCTCCACGAGTCAGACTTTTTTTTTTTTTTAATGTTGTCTCTGTTGGATCTTAAATTAAATGAAAATTGATGTTTTTTTATTACTTTTTTCATGATTTTTGATATTTTCATATTTAAATTTAGGGTTGAAATTTGAAACATATATGATGCATGATTGCATGTTACGTTTTCCTCCCGTTCGAAATGATAAAATCATACACATAAAATATCTTCGAATTAAGATACAATCATTTACATACATTTAAAGTACTCTAGGATATCTAAAATCGGGACGAGTGCCGATGGCTCTCGTAGATATCTGGATCATAAGTATAATCAGGAGGAGGCAAATCAACCCAATCAGAAGGAACACGCGCCAGGTTATAAGAACTGTCGGATCTCTCGCTCACGCTCTGGCTCTGAGAGGTGTCCTCTGATTGTGTAGGGGCCCATCCAAATATGGCGGAAGCAAAATCCAATGCACCATATCCGTATTCGTCAGGCTGAGGCTGTGGATAATAGAATCCGTATCCGTATGTCCTCGGATCTGCAGTCGTATCCTGTCTTCCTGAACGACCTCGAGGAGCCCGTCTTCTATATCCAATAATATCCTCACGATCTCTATCAGGTGGTCGACCGTGGTCCGTATCCTGTGTAGCACCCATAAATTGGGACTCACCGGTGAAATAAAGACCACCCTCCGGCTGTGTCTCATGAGTACCATACTGTCCTCCGCTCCCTCCATGGCTAGAAGATCCATCACCACCAGAACCTTCATCGCTACTAGTCCAAGTCTCTTCCTCGACACTCTCCATTGGGATTCTTTGTTTTCCTTTCCTGGCCCTCTCTGTCTGGCTCCCCTGTGCCTGCGGCTGATCAGCTCTGGGAGTGCGTGGAATATTGCGCTCAGCCCATTGCTCTGGATCGACCCCAGCTTCGGTGGCTATGAAGGTAGCTGGTCGTGGAGGCGATCCTGGCTCGTCAAGCTCGGGCTCCTGCTGCTGGCCTACAAGCCAGCCGAGTAGTGGATCATCGTCATCAGCGGTGAAGGACCCGTAAATCGGATCTGTATACTTGAGCTCCACTTCCTCCTGGATGCACTTTAACCTCAACCGCAAATTGTAATGCACATAAACAAGGTCGTTGAGGCGCTTTTGCGTCAAACGGTTTCTTTGTTTGCTGTGGATAAGGGCGAAGGTGGACCAATTGCGCTCACATCCACTAGAGGAGACTGTTTGGGAGAGGATCCGGATAGCTATCCGCTTTAGATTTCTCGCGGATCCGCCAAAATGCACCCACCATTCAGCTGCAAAAATATTTATGAAGATTACATATATGATAGTTCCATAATAGTAACTAAGTAACACCAGGTGAATGTTTTGCTGATGTGTCACGTACCTGGATTCATATTGTGTTTGCTGACGACAGCCGCTCGTTGGCCAAAACTGTAGCTGCCCTCTCTAAATAATTTGCTCTGTGAAAAATAAGCATAAGAAAACCATGTTAATAATTGAAGATGCTGATATACTTACACATGCTAGTAATTACTAAATCATAATTACCTCTTCAAGACATAGGGCCGCTTTTTCTGGATCTGCCTCCATCTTGTAAATCACATTACGCAAAGCATCCAGAAGTGTTTCATCCATACCAATTCCATCTATGCTGTACTGAAACCGGGGGTTTAGGTAGTATGCTGCACATATACGAGACTATCTTAGCATAATTATATAATTATATCCATCACTATAATTGTCACTATAATTATATCTTAGTTTACCTGCTAGATGTAATTCCGTACCCATTTGCGCTCCCCACCGTTGCTCAATGATGTTGATGTATGACCGGCCATGTGCTGGATCTGCCTCCATAATCTGATCCTTTGCCTTGACCATCATGTGATACAAAAACCCCATCTGGGGGTAGATCTCGCTATCTACGGCCCGCAGCACTTCATATAATGGTTTGATAGCCTTGACTATTGTAGTAGCCCGCTGCCAGAATGGTTGTCTCGTCACCAAGTCTTCTATCTTGCTCCCTTCAGAGCCGGCATAAGAATATCTACTATCATACCACTCCGGACTGGCAAACATCTGACGTAAGGCTCCTCTCTTCTCGAGTATGCTATCAAGTGCGATGAAGTTGGTAGCAAACCGTGTGACTCCTGGTCTCAGAATCTCTCCCCCTGCATACTTTCTCATCAATGAAAGAACCCAGTTATGGTTATAAATATACCTCGTAATGCGTTGGGCTGTCTCCACCGTTTGTTGCACCCTACGGATCTTTCCAATGTCCATCAACATAAGATCGATACAATGTGCAGCACATGGGGTCCAGAAAATATGTGGCCGCCGCTCCATCAAGACTTGCCCGGCAGCCTTATATTGCGGCCCATTATCAGTGACGACCTGCACGACATTCTCCTCTCCTACCAGATCAATCACATCCTCCATAAGTTTCAGCATGTACGAGGTGTTGTGCACAGAAGCCGAAGCATCAATCGACTTGTGGAAGAAGGTCTTAGCATCACAGTATGTCAGGAAGTTGATGATGCTCCGCCTGGTCGGACCGGTCCAACCATCGCACATGATGGTTAGTCCATATATGGGCCACTTGCTCTTGTAGGAGTCAATCCAATTCTCCAGCTCCTCCTTATTGTTGTCAAGAAGCTCACCGTATATATCCTTCGGGCCTGGAGGAGCTACACCGGGACCAGCAGCTTGTATGGCGGCAATGGCAGACCTGTAGTATGTATTGTCTGCCACATTCGCTGGGATGTGGCTGAAGTGAAACCAGGATCCAATAGCTCGCCACATAGTTTTCTTCTTATCCTTCATCCACATTGTGTCTACCCTCTGCTGCCTTGAATCTCTACTGGGGAGAGCATGCGGATCTACATCATGAATTGTCGCTCCTTCTGCAACTCCTCTAGATGACTTTTTTCGGCTACCAAAACCACCCAGCATAGATGCAATCCGGCCACGTTCTTTGCCGACGCCCTCCCTTACTGAAGTTGTCCTCAAGAACTCTGGATCTTGTCTAGTGCTTCGAGAACCGCCGCCCGACTCGTATGCAGAGGGCCCAAATCGAGCCCTATGCCTGGCCACCTCCTCCTGCTGCCACTGATCATCCAGGCTTGCATGCATGGCCGCCTGAATATCTGCCTCCTCCTCATCTAGATCCTCGACCTCCTCTGGCTCCCTAGAGTGATAGGAAGGTGGCTCTGCCGCTTGGCGATCGACCTCCGCCCTCTTCTTGGAAGCCACCTCCTTCGCTTCTTTGGCCTCAGCAAGATTCTGCCTCATCAGCACACGAATCTCGTTAGGACAATTTCGGCACGTAGCAACCTCACCGGAATTTCCGGCTAAGTGTTGCTTCAACCTGGTTACCCCTCCTCCCTTGAAAACCTTGTCGCAAAACTTGCATTGAAACTGGTGTCGTTGCCCCTCACTTCCAAGTCTTCGCCCATAAGACCAGCCAATATCACGCTTTGCAGGGTTCGTTTTTCTTGATGGCTCCATTTCTATCATAAAAGGACAACTTATCAAAAAATTAAGCTAATAAAGTAAATTTTTGCATTATCTTATTATTTAAGTAATTTATAAACTATTTTTTTTAAATAAATTATTAACAAAATTAATGAAATAATATAGGATAAAAAAACCGCACCTTAAATAGTCTCCGCTGGATTTTTTGGGCAGGACCTCCTCCTCGCTATCTCTCAAATCTTTCCGTCTCCGCACCTTAAATAGAACCCATTTCTATCATAAAAGGACAACTTATCAAAAAATTAAGCTAATAAAGTAAATTTTTGCATTATCTTATTATTTAAGTAATTTATAAACTATTTTTTTTAAATAAATTATTAACAAAATTAATGAAATAATATAGGATAAAAAAACCGCACCTTAAATAGTCTCCGCTGGATTTTTTGGGCAGGACCTCCTCCTCGCTATCTCTCAAATCTTTCCGTCTCCGCACCTTAACTAGAACCTCTCAAGTCTCAACCTCAAATTGTTTGGGAAAGAAGTGAGCCTCGTTCGGTTTTTATAACCGAACGAGAGGCTTAAGTTAATCCCAGATTAACAGAAAATTCCAGCTTAGTAATGTTAAATTCGTACGGAAAGAAGTGGCCGGTCGGCCGCTTCTTGGTTTTTAATGGGAAGGAGTGGCCTCCGGCCACTCCTTTTCCTATTAAAAAAAGGGAGAAAGCTGTGGCCTGTCGGCCACAGCAATTTTTTTTTTTTTTTTTCATTGAAAGAAGTGGCCGGTTGGCCACTTCCTTCACAAAACCACGCGCGGCGCGTGGTTTTTGAAACCACGCGCCGCGGTGGTTTTGGGAACCACAGCGCCTCGCTGTGGTTCCCCGAAAAAAAAAAAAAAAAATTGAAAGAAGTGGCCCCGTGGGCCACTTCTCCCTAAAACCACGCGCGGCGCGTGGTTTTTGAAACCACGCGCGCGCGTGGTTTTTGAAACCACAGCGCGAAGCTGTGGTTTCGTAAAAAAAAAAAAAAAACCACCCGTACCGGCCGGTACGGGGTCCGTACCGGCCGGTACACAGATGAAAACCGGATATACCGGTTTTCATCGCTCTCCGGTACCGGTCAAGCACCGGACCGGTTCGTACCGGCCCGTACCGGCCGGTACGGACCGGTACGGCTTTCCTTGGGTTGAACACATATTTTAGTCATCACATATTCAAAATGTTCGGTGAGAAGAACAAGTTCATGAATATTTGTTCTCATTACTTGGTTCAAATGGACGATTATGAATACTGCCCACAACTTGTGTTTTATGTTATATGTGATAAATGAAACTTTGTTATTGAAAATGGGTCTTTGGAGGTTTGTTATTGTAGGTCAAGAAAAGAGCTATTGCATACGAGAAATAGAAAGATGGATATGTGGAGAGCTTAATTGGCTTGACATGTTTCTCAGGTTGTGAGATTGGTTCACTTAGTGGCTTGCATAATATTTAAGGACCCTGATGAGATGGGTGGGTTTTATATGGGAATTAATGTGTTTTGATGGAAAAGGAGGAAACTGAAGGGTAGGAAAAGAAATGGAAAAAAAAAAATCTCTAATTTTAGGTTTAGAATAGTTACATCCAAGTCTTGTATTTAGATAGCAAATAGATGGTCAGTGGAGATAATCAGGTTTTAATGATGCAGCATTAGACTTGTTTATAGAATGGTGGTGGATCCTCCAGTCAGTTTCATGATAATTGCAGTTTTTGTGATCTCGGACCGCCCACTCAAAACATATTGCTCCCACAAGTGCTGGCTATTATTGAGGGCCTCATGCTTTAAATTTGTTGGGAATGGATTATGTTGGGTTCAATTTGTGGGGGTTGGAAAACCTATAATCGAGTTCAACCCATTAATTTTGCATAGGTCCGAAGTTAACCAGCCAATCTCCCTCTTGTCCTTCTTTTCTCTTTTGTCTTTTGCCCCTTGACACTTATGGGCCACTACTGAACTTTGTAGGCTACCTGTTGTTGGAAGATACCTGGACCTTGGCCCCTTCTATTTCACTCTCTCTCTTATCCTTCTGACCCATCAGATGTGGTGCATCACCCCCATTCCTTGGCCTTTATGCATTGATGGTCAAATCTGTGTTGCACAAGCTTTTGACTTGCCATACTTCCCTTATGACTCTTGGGTCTATGAGGCAAACGTGAAAACAATCCATTCTGTTTTCACCAACTTGAAAGTCATCTGAATATGAGAAGACCCTTTGTAGAGCTGATATTTGTGTTAACTTGGGCGGTTTTGGGGGTTTGCTTAGAAATTGCTAGCTTGACCTTACATAGATAAAGAAAAATGGAGAAAAAAGACAAACTTGTGGCCAACGTTTGAAATCCCATGGGATAGGGCTGTCCTAGTTTTTCCATGGAAGGGGACGTGCCACTGTCCCGCCCTGTCCCGACACTTGGGACAGGGAATGTTCCAAGGCATGCTGATCGGGATGCTAGGATGATGGCGGGACGGTCATATCCTGACACATAGGATGGTACCCCATCCTAGTGTCCCGCAGGACATCCCGCCGGGACTTGAATCCTTGTTTGTGGCATTATCTTAAAGGGGTGTGTGGCCTTGTAGGGGCCATTGCAACTGCCACCACACCTTATGCCTTCTCTCTTAGTTGTTTACCCTAATGTGGCATGTCTAAGTATTTTTCCATTGTTAGGCAATGTCCTTATTTCCATTAAGAAACTTATAGAGAAGCTATGTGGCTTTCTAAAGTGTTTGTTAAGAAGTTTCTGCTAGGGCTGCAAGTAACCCACCCCCAATCTGGAGCTCTTTGTATCAAGCTTGGTTTGAAAAATATCTCCATTTGACCAAAAAAAAAAAAATCTCCATTCTAAATATGTATTGGACTTGGATCACTAAATACCTGGATCCAGACTTGAACTAGCATGAAACTAATAACACTATATATTCTGAAATCCTCATGAATTTAAGAAACTATTCATTCATTTCCATAATAAATTTAATTTAGATAGTTATTATTTACAAGGTCCGCCGTACCGGATCCGGTAGGCGTACCAGTTGCCTACCAGACCGATACGGTTCCGATTCGTACCGTGCTTCGGGCGGTACGAACCGGGAAGCTCTTTCCCGTCGGAGCCGGGGAAGAAGAAGAAAACCAGAGAGAGCGCGAGGAAGAGAGGGAGGGAGACCACTTTTGGCCGCCATCGGAGAGCCGTGAAGGGGCGTTGGAGTCCGGTGGGGGGCGGGGGAACCCGCGGGGGTGCGGCGGAGGCCGAGTTCGAGTCGCGTCCTCCACCGCACCCCCGCGGGTTCCCCCGCCCCCCGCTGGGCTCCGCTGCCCCCCACCGGCCTCCGACGCCCCTCCGCAGCTCTCCGATGGCGGCCGAAGGTGGTCTCCCTCCCTCTCTTCCCTGTGCTTTCTCTTTTTCTCTTCGTCTTCTTCGTCTTCGGCACGAAACCGGCCTATACCGGTTTCCACGGCTCCGGCGCACCGGTAGCTAGCCGGACCGGTTTGTACCGGCCCGTACCGGCTGGTACGGGCCAGTTCGGCATACCATGGTTATTAATTTATGTTGTTGACTATAATTTGTAATGTGGCGGTCAATCAAATCTTATGTGGAAAAGGTTGTAGACATATGTCTACATGTTGCTTACTGTTGTTAATTGCATAATATATTCATGATATACTTACACAATCAATTTTTATACACATTTATTTTGGTTTCTTTTAGGATTGTTTTTGACCTGATTTGACCCCCAAAAGCTGATGGATCAATAAAATAAAGAATAAAGCTGATCTGGTTTAACCTGAATGGAAATGGATTAGGCTTGGGCTTAAATTTTTTGGACCAAATTCAAATATTGATTGGCTTTGGGTGTGCCAATCCCGATCCGACCTGCGTTGCAGCCCAAGACACTGCTGTGACTCTTTTTTTTATTCTTTTTTTGAGTTGATGCATCAGAAACGTTGGGCTTATTCCGCTCCTTTTTCTTCCTCCTCCCTGGTGATTTCTTTGTGATTATCTTGAACAATCACCTATTATCTTTGCAAAGATGATCTTTGCTGGAAATTTCTTAATTCTGTTTATATTCAGGTTCAAGGCCCATCTTCACCAAATCGCATTCTTACAATTTTAGGTATCAACCTTCACTGGGTTCAAGTACTACATACATACATATGCATACATGCGTGCATCTATATGTATGTGTGTGTATATATATGTATGTATGTATGTGTGTATATATATATGTGTATATGTCTATGCGTGTGTGTGCGTGCAAGCACACGTGGGTATATAAAATTGAGATGGGCATATATTAATGTAAAAGAAAATACAGCTATTCACACTATAATATGTGAAAAATTGAACTTGGAAAATCTAGTTACTGTTTTACTTTGTAATCTTTAATCAATAGTTAATTGCTTGAACTGTTGGGGTCGCATGTCAGCATTTTCTCCCTCCATGGCTTCTACCCTGAGTTGCCCCTGTCAGATTCTAGTTCAGAACCCATGATGACATGATGCATCTGATTTTTAGCTTGGTTCAGGAATTTTGCTAGATTCCTTGATATTGATGCCTTTGTTGAAGAGCTTGTGTCATCATCAAAAAAGGAGATGTTGGAACCCCTCATTCTACTCCATGATGGCATCCCATCTGTAATGCAGATTTTGGGCTTTTAGTTTTCCTTTAATGTGTGGTTGTAATTGATTATTTTAGCTTGCTCCACTCAGAAGGTTTTATTTATTTCTACATTCTTCCGTTTCTTTCTATCTGTCTGCCTGCCTGCCTGTCACCAAGATCTACCAACAAACAACAGAAGCTTTACCCTTAGGCAAAAGTTTTGTTGGAAGATACTAGAGCATTGTAAATTAGGGACACAGTTTCATGGAGTTTTGGAAGTATGTTAGAGATATTAGTTTAACTAAGTAATTGCTTTACAATTTTAACATGCTTTTCAGAATAAAATGTAATAGTAAAAATCCTTTTAACTTGGTAGTCATTATCTGAGTAACGTCATCATTGCCTTATTTTTTTTCAAATGACATTCTTATCAGTCATTACTTATATACTTCGTACTTTGTTTGAGAAGATGTTTTGCAAAATCAAAAAAAAATTCAAACCACAATAGTTTCTTGCAACCCTGTTTTCTGTCTTCAATAAATTATTCTGCTTAATTTTGATATCTTCAGATGTGTGCTTGTATTGCTTTTAGAATAAGACTGTCTTAGCATTGAACTAGGAAGTTTACTTTTGTGGTTTATATATTTTATTTGATAAATGGCATATGTGGTGGTTTAGTGTAAACAAATCTTTCTAAGTACACATATGCAGTTTAATTTTGCCTTCTTTGTCTTGTAAGTAGGCTCATTGTTTCAAATGATTACATGCTTCAGGAACATAAGTGTATGGAACTTAAAAAGGACAGAGCTTGGAAAGATGAGCAACTTAAATGTGCCTTTTCACAGATTGAAGCCAAAGATGCTGAAATCCGCAGTTTGAAAGGGGCAAATTTGTAAGTAGAGGTGCCCTTCTCTTATAATATTTTTTTTTTTTGTGAACCTTTCTCTCTGGTTGTTCATATAGTACAATGCTAGTTTACACTATTACACCAAAGCATTATTATCCTTAGTATACTATATTTTGTGATATGGATGTGCATAATAATAAGCTGGCCACTTTGGATGTTTGACAGACAGATTTTCACTACCCAAAGAACCTGTGTTTGCTGATCAATTAACTATGATTTTGTGGAAATGCTTTTACGTGCAAATTTAGAGAGAATATGAAAAGTATAGATTATTATGAAGTTACTCTACTAATAATATATTGCAAGTAACAACATCTGCTTGTTGCCTCACAAACTTATTTGAAACTCATAGTTGTTGGCAGGGTGTTTTGATTGTTATATGGCTGAACAGTAAGGCCTGCAATGTTATATGGTTCTGAATGTTGACTAATAAAAGGGTTCAAGAAAATAAGGGGAGCAGAAATGAGATGGAGGTGTGGTAAAACTAGAATTGATAGATTGAAAAATGAGTATATTAGAGGAGTTGTTGGAGTTGCATGAATTAAAGACAAAGTGATAGAGAACCAACTGAGATGGTTTGGCAACTGCAAAGAAACTCTGAGAGGTCTCCAATAAGAAGAGGTACTTTAATTTTTGTTGAAAGATGTTGGAGGGGAAGGCTAAGATGACATGGATGAGGTCGTAAGAAAAGCTATGTAAAAGCTTGAAGTTACATCAGGGATGGTCCTAAGTATTTCTTGGCAAACGAGGATCCATAAATGTGAATCTGAATAGTCGAGATGAGGCTTGATGGTCACAACTGCAAAGAAACTCTGAGAGGTCTCCAATAAGAAGAGGTACTTTAATTTTTGTTGAAAGATGTTGGAGGGGAAGGCTAAGATGACATGGATGAGGTCGTAAGAAAAGCTATGTAAAAGCTTGAAGTTACATCAGGGATGGTCCTAAGTATTTCTTGGCAAACGAGGATCCATAAATGTGAATCTGAATAGTCGAGATGAGGCTTGATGGTCATGCTTGTGGTATGGCTCTCCCCTCAACATTTTCAAATTCATGCAAGAAATGAAAAAATTCTAAAAGCTCTGCAGGAAGAAGAATAGGGAACTTTGAAAAAGCTAGCAGCAGGGAAGTAGTAAGGGAATGCAGTGAGTAACAGAGAGCTCACAACTTGGTTAGGTGGAAGATCCTGTAAGAGCTGTCAGCAGTAGTAAACTTTCTGATGAAGCAGCTACAATGCGGATTAGTGACCTACCAGATTTTGTGACAAATGATCTAGCTAGTAATGTTTTCTTGTCTGTATTTCTCTGTGCCCATTCATGCATGGAGCTGATCAGAGTTACTTTGGATGGATCATCTGAAGGTTGTCTCCAAAACTATCATTGGCTCATTGGAAGGCCTGCTGAATGTCATGTATGCTTTGTGATAAAACTTAGCATTTTATTACACATACGAAAGAACATACCTTCGTATTGAGTTATGGATAGAGTATTTGCTGGAATCTGCTAAAGAAAGTGTTCCCCCACTTGATGTTTGTAGGACTGCTGGTATTTAAATTAGCAAGTTTCTGCTGTATGATCTTATTTACTTGTTAAATTTTGTTTTTGAAAAATGATATACTTCAGCTGTTACCATCTTGTCTTACTGGTCTTTTACGTTTTTTCTGTAGAATGCCTTGAAGCTGCCTTGTATTAGGTATTATTGTTGTATGCAACTTCCATTAATATAGAGAGACATGAGATAATAGGATTCAAAGAAACACCAGAAGCCTTTGAGAAGGGTTAGTTAGAATAGCGAACTCCATAGTAGCAGCATCACTCTGTCGATCATGATGCTGGTTTCTGGAGAGGCACATCAACAAGGAGGGTGTTACAGAAAGAAAGAAAGAAGGGATGACCAAAAAAGATTTTGAAGGAAATAACTGAGTGGATTTATGCGTGTTACCAATTCAGAGGACCTAGGCTGGGATTATGGAAAGTCGGTTTCAAGTATTGTGCATAAATTGAATATATTAGTCCTCGCCAACATATAAGTGACTAACTTTTTATGCCCATTATTGTTAAGTCTCAACTTAGAAAGGCATCATTTGCAAAACTCCTCAGGGTCTTAATTAAGTGTGTTTTTTTTTCTTAATGTGCTTTTATTTTAAATGTTTTCATGTTATCCTTCATATGGAAATGCATGAGCATGTTCCTATTTATTATCTGTCTCTGATCCCCCCTCCATCTCTCAATCACCTTTTATCATTTTTTTCCCCATACGTGTTATTGATTATCAATTTTTCCATTGCAGGGATGCTTCTAAGCTGGATCTTCACAATAATGGTTCCTTTGTTGACCAGGCTGGTCATTCTCGTATTAATGAAGATAAAGGTACTCAAAGTATCACACAGGCTTTGCAAAGGACAACAGATAGTTATTATGGGAGATCAAAGGGAGCAAATGGACCTTCAGGTGGGTTCTCTTTGGACTCTCAAATGCTTGAATCTTGTGGTCCTAAAAGAAATGATGTTCCTAGTGATGGACCAGCTGCAGTATCTGAATTGAAGCGTCGTATTTTGATTGATAATAGTAAGAGTTAGATATTTGTCTTATAACTCCTTCATTCTGTTTCCACTATTATATCTCTTCTATTTTGTCCTTGATCTAATTCTTGGTGATTTGATATTTCACTAGGCTCGACCACCTCCAGTGGAGGTGCTGTTCAGGTATCTTTGCCATTTCTTCATGCTTGTAATGGAATATTTTACCTGCCATTCTATATATCTCTTCAAAGAACTTGAATAATTTTTTCACTTATGTTTGCATAGGAAGGTTATTTTCCTGAGATACCTGCTCAGTCAAAGTGTAATAAGACTGTAGGAATTCAAACAGATTTTGTTCAGGATTATAGCCTTATTACTCCAAAGGACCTAGCTGAGGAGCACATCTCAAGCAAACTGCTAGCAATCTGGGTTTCCCCAAATAACCGAAACACAGGAAGAAATCTGATCTCGAAGTTGGTTGTATCTTGCTCGGCTGATTTTTGTGTGCTTTTCCGGTGCTTGAGTATGACATCCAAAATGGATCTGGATTGTCCATCAGATAAAAGGTTTGCTGACATGGCTTTGGATGGTCTTTCACAACCTTTCTTATTGACTGATGCTGCTAAAGTGTCCCGTCTCTATGCAATATTGATGAAGGTAGAAAGTCACTATGACCCTTTTTACCTTGCATTAACTGTAATTTCTTACATAAGCTGATCCAGAATGATCATGTTCAGTTTATGACCATTTCTGCTTATTTGCATCTTGTAGCAACTTGGAAGATATAAATCTCTGTTTACTTATGCCTGTTGTGCAACATAAAACACAAACACACGCATATACACATGTACTCATGCACACACAGAGAAAGAGAGAGATAAAATGCCACAAATAGATTTGACATTCTTAGTTTCTTTTGAGATGCCTGGTTTATCGACTGTCAGTCTTAGCCAGCAAGCTAAAGGAGCCTGAAAGCAAGGATATAAGGACTAAGAGAAGGAAGAGGTAGAGAACTACTAGGTTCGTTGCATCCCCTGAATTTATTGCAAAGATGGAGGGGAATGATTGTGGTAATGTGATCATGATTGATCTGCATAGGATCTTTTGACTCATCATCTTTGAATTGCAAGACGTAAGCCATCAAAATCCAAGTTGTAAGTACCATTGCACAGGGTCACCCCATTCCATGGAATGTGACGTCCCATGTACTAACACTAGGGATAGGAGATGTCCCTTCCTGTCCTGATTTATTTCATGATTCATCCTATCTCAATATGTGGGATATGGGGTACCCTACCATCCTACCAGTATTTAAGATCTTGATCACAATATTAAAATTGTGTATTTTTTAGCATGATGAATGCATGTAAAAACCTTTTTTAATCATATGCAAGCATTAGCAGGTTGTGTTTTGGCCATTCATTACCATATGTTATATACTTTATCAACACTCCTTGTCAGGATCAAAGTACAGTACTGCATTAGTATCAGCCATACCATATCGCTAATGTAACAGTATACCCCTCGGTACTGTACTATGCCATACTATACCACTACGATTCTATATCGCACTTTTACTGTGTTGGCACCAATGGGCATACCATGTGTCGATATGGTATGGTATCATATTTGCGAGGGTACCATTATTGAGACTTTAAACCTTGCTCCTTTGTACTGCATACAAATGTTATTTTTTCAGTTTTTTGTTATCTTTTGAGGTGCATGCCCTTATAAGCTCTTGTGATAACCCTGGCGAAACTTCTCTGGTGAACTACATTGTATGCATTATAAGGATTTTAAAGCTTTGATTTTATCATGTAAAATACTTGAGGTTGATTACCAATGGGCTAATTTGCTAGTTGCTGATGACGTGCTAAAAATGCAAAGCATTTCTCCAAAGGGTATAAGTCAAGAATTTGCATAAGCATGATCACCAACTTAGTAGAATATATTAAAATGCACAAGGATTTACAGAATGTACTGATGTACATGAAATGTTATCACCAACTTAGTGAAATATAACAAAAAATGAAGCATAGACACATGTATGGATGCACTATAGAAACAATAAATCCTGCCCTCGCAGGTTCAAGGTGAGTCAGAAACTGCAGGTTCGGGCTGTATGAACAAGACATGAAGAGGTTTGTTCAAGACAATAAATAGCAAAATGAAGGTGGTACATGGAGCATGAAGAACTCCAATCTTTGCAGCCAGAATGGCAGTAACCGTGACAGGCTGAGTAAAGATCACCGACTAAATAATGTTGTACTCATGTGTCAAGCCATTTGCCAAAAATTAAGTCCTGTAATCTCAATTGAGTCATCTGTTTGAGTTTTTAACTTATAATCCTAGTGACAAGAAATATGAATTTTCCTACTTGTTATGGGTTTCCATGGAGCTTAACAAGTTCCTCAAACGTGGTCTGCAGCGACTTGGGAATGCCTTTAGCCTTGAAGGTTGCAGCTTATATGAAAGGCAGTTTTGCTTGAGCAAGGATTGATTCTAAGGGACACATATGTACACTATTCTAAGAATTCAATTTAGATTGAAGAATGGAAAAAAATAATATATATGCTGGGCTCCTGTTTGTTGTCTCTTACACAACACTGTGTTTGAATTCTGCTATAATTAAACTTATATACATCATGTTCTGTAAGTTAAATATGTCAGCAAGAAGAAATCCCTTTTATGGTTGAGAGGGAGCAGATAAAAACCAAGAGATGTGTATATCAGCATGGTGACATGATTCGTGCAATTTTTTGTGAATTATTCATGATCAGATGTCTAGCCAAATCATTTGGTGAATAATTTGCATATTCACAATTTTCATCATGAACATATTGTTACACTTGTAAATCTAGCGAACAATTCATTAATCCTTGAATTTTTGGGTGAGGAAAAAGATTTCTGCTCGAGGTACTGAGGCAGGCCATGGCATGGGATATAATGTCTGCATTTTTGACTTACAGAATGTGAAGTAATAAAAATTATTTTTTCTTCTTTTGAGAAAAGGGAAACCAAAAGGTCGTTCCTATCTCTGTCCCCCATTCCCTATTTCTTTTCCTTGTTTCTCATGTCTACTTCTTGCCCATGTTTCTTTCTTCACAACCTTCTCCACAGTGTTAACTTGCAACTCTTGTTTATGGCTCATATGTTTTGAGTGCATGCCAGTTTTGGTTAGAAATATCCTTCAGTTTGCTGTACATCTGCATATATCTATATGTATGTATGTATATATGTATCTGTCTATGTATCTATCTATGTATGTTCAGTGTGTGTATCTGTGTATTTATCTACATTATATGTATTTTCAAATATAATTTGTATTTTTAAAAATTCTGGACTTCTCCTGAATTTGCTTGATTTTTTCCAAATACCAAACTGCTCAACCTTGTTAGATTATTTCAGAATGCTTTAACTTGTGACTGTATATTAGTATTTTTGTGTTTATCTGATTGCCAGAACCAGTACAATTTTCAAGGACCAGCTTCCATCATGTAAATCTAGTTTAGATCCTTCATTTTTTTTGAAACTAATTTTTGTCTTTCTGTCCTTACAGATGCATAAGGAAGTGGGACAGTTGCATGCTTTCCTTGAAGCATTACTTGATCTATGCACTCTTGAAAATGTGAGTGAGAATTTACTTCTTAATTCAGTTTTTTAATTTCTCCTTAGTGGATTACATTAAGGTGAGATGTGCAGTAGTGAAAATCGAACAAGGGTACATTTTGTAGTTGTGTATATATACGCATGTGTATGTGTATGTACGCTCATGTAGACAAGTTGTGCATGAGCCGTAGACACAGGCATGTGCATGTAGGGCTGTGAAATAATTTAAACAGCTCGAGTTTGGTTGGAATATAAGCTCAATCAGGCCTAGATTTAAGTTAATTGAGCAAGCTTGGACCTAGTTCTCAGGCTCGAAATCAATTTTGCTTGATCAGGCTTGGTTTGGTAAGATATATGTTCCCATTAAAATAGATACAAAATCTGATGTTGGACGTGGTTAAGGCGAGGTTAAGGATTTGATTGGTGGATAGTTTGAATTGTTAGAATCAGGTTAGACTAAAGTTCAACTTGAATCAAGCTTTTCTTCAAGCTGTTCAAGCTTGATTCTAACTTGATTCAATATTGGTAGATTATATGATGTAGCAAAAAAGGAGGAAGCGGTGATTTGATCGACGAGGTTATGCTTCGAAGATCAACACACAAATATAAGAAAACTAGATTGAAGAATCCTTCACTTAGTGAAAGAAATTCTCTTGAAAAAAAAATAATTAATATCTCAAAGGCTGCTCTGATAATGTATTATGCACATACTTATAAGACATGATACCTTAACCCTATTCGGGTATTAAACTTGATATAAAATCATACTTAAAATAGGACTCAACAATAAAAAAAACATACTCGAATTATTATATTACAAATATGGAAACCTAGGTGAAATTTGATTTTGTCCCTAATGGAAAAAAATTTTGCTTACTACAGTCTTCATGCGAATCCGCTGGCTCCTTCGACGCTTGGCATGGTTTAGTTGGTCATAGTACCTATTGGCTGCACCTTGTGCTACATCATTATAGCTATATTGAAGGTTATTGAGCCAATTCATATAGGTCTGTGTTCAGCTCAGCTTGGATAGAGGCTCGATTAAGCTTTGATCATATAATGAGTCGCGCTTGATCTCAAACTCTAGGATAGAAATAAATTTTAAGTTGAGCTTGATTAGGCCCGTGCCAGATCAAGCTTGATTCGATTGTGCTAGCATGTCCATATCCATACATGTTTTATCTTAGACAAGATTTCATTGGTCTGTTTCTTCGGCTCTCTTCCTGTCTACATGCTGCACTAGTGGATGAAGCATGAACTTGTTTATGATCGATTTATTTAGGTATGCTGTTAAAAAATGTTTAAATATAGCTTTATTTAGTGTTTATGGTGTGCAACTTTAAGCTATCTAATTTATCCAATTATCATAAACTTCTTTGGTTGACATATTCTTTGGTGCTTACGGACATAGAGCCTACTCTTCTTTATTTAATGCATAGCTTTGTTGCGGTGCAGGTTGTTCTTGTTCACAGATCATTGCGTATATTGCATGCCATCCTGCAACTCTTGCCAAGTTGGGACACTAGTTCTAATCCAAGGTACAGGTTGGTACTTGATTTAAACTCAGTTGTTTTGTAAACATAATTAAAACTTGTTTTTCTTTGTAGCTTTATTATCTTGACAAAATGAATGACTAGTGCTTGTTTACGTTGAAAGAATATAACCTGGATAATCGAAAATTGGAATTTTGAAATCTCTTACTGGGTTTCATGCAGTTATATTCAGAGCTAAAAGAATTTATTTCAACATTTCCTAGAGATGGTTACAAGTAGGATAAGGTGAAAAATGTGATGAAATTTCTATGACATCTTGTGACATCAGAATAGAAATTAGTAACAATTTATTTTCTTTTTCTTGACATTAACAATGTCTGAAAGTGGAAACAATCTGGCTAACCTAGTGTGTATAATTACCCTCGAATTTGATAACAGTGTGATGTATTTTTGTACTTTGTATCATGGCATACTCCTTGTAAGCGTCTTCTTTCATTTAACGATTTTGTATAGGGAACATATATAATGGGTTACAGTCATCTGTTTTTCTTTCTTCTACCAATCCTTTAAAATTTCTTAAGCTTATGGACTTCAATATGATTTTTTCAGTGTACCCTGCTCAGGAACAATGTCCTCATTGATCAATCATTAAAGAATGAAGTTTATGAAGAGAAGAGTGTCGAGTTTGAGAATCAAATTGTGGAGTTTCACAATTCTGAAGAGGCATGCAATAAAGGTGAATCTTCAAGTTTATTTTCGACGGATAAAAGATCTTTTGATTTGGAAAATCTATGCAAGGAAAAACTTGGGAGCAATGATACAGTTCTCTCTTCTGAAAGTTGGATTTCAATTTTTGGGGCAATGAAACAAGTAGCTTTGAGGATTGGAAAAGAGTGTGTCCAAATCGAAACATTATCTATAATGATTCTCATTTTGATGAGAAGTAACCCTAATGCAGAGAGGAAAAGGTTAGTTGTTGGAATTGGAAGAATTCAACTAATTTCATGATTTCCTTTTCTTTTCTGCGAATTTTTTGTTGTCACCTGATGAGGTTCTGATGTACGCAGGTTTGGGCTGCTTTCGTTTTTGGAATTTGTGCCACGGTTACTGCAGAAGGAAGTTGGCCTGCATGTACAAAAGCAAACTGTCCACTTACTATTCTTGCTCTTGAACTGTATGTCTCCATGCTTGATACTGTGTCAATATCCACTTAAATTTGTAGACATGTTACTTTTGCCACTTTATTCTTAGATAACTGCACCATCCTGGAATTCGCATTGGCAGCTGTTATGATGAGATTTTTCTTTTTGTTAAATAAAGTTGTCCTGTGGCTCTCGTCTTTTGAACTCAATTGGCTCTGATTTGCTTGTAAATTCTTTTCCCATGCACGTGCTTTTAATTTCCATCCCTCTTTCCCTTCCTCCTTTAATCATATTGGTAATTTGACTTGTTTGACCCTTGTACCCATTTTGCCTTCATATGCCCTTAGCGGTGCTTACATGGCAACATAATGCATGGGTGTGATTACCCAGAATACATTCTAATGCTGTAATGTATTATTACACCAATCTCAACACTTTTTAGGATAACTAATGTACCAGCATGTTGACATGGCAATGGTGGCATTATTGATAATGATTATGAATATCATGGCTAGCTATATCTAAGCGCAATGGTTGGACTAAGTTAACAAGCTTTGTCTCATACATACATAAGTTCATGCATGCATGCGTACATATATACATACATGCATATATGTACATATGTATGACTGCACTCAATTTTAAATCTTGGTAAAAAATTTAACAATTCAAAATCAACAATATAACCATCGAAATTGAAAATCCAAAGTCCGTTGAACCGGATCAAGTGTCGTACCGGTCAGTGAGCAGTATGGTATGATATTGTTTTGTACCATATTAATACACTGTATACCATGGTATACAAGTTTGATACTAGTACACCATGTTTTATTTTTGTTGTTTTTTCATTTTGTTTTCTACTTGTTTGATTTGAGGGATTATTTTAATGCTGCTTTGATGTTTTTTAATGCTATTTTGATGTTTTGGGGGATCATTTTAATGATTGTGGTTGTTTGAATTATGTTTTGAATACTATTTTGTTGTTTTCACATCATATTGGTCTTGATCGATCGTATGATTGATTAATAGATACAATTGTAATATAATTGACATAAAGAATGCATGAGTACATATAATTGAAAATACATATATCAAATTGATTTGAAGTACAAAATATGTACCGATATCTAGTTCCTCATGGAGTATCTATTATCTATGTCGCTTGTAGACATTGGGATCCTAATCATAGACCGGGCTTGGAATCTGATTGCAACCCAAATAATATGCCCACCCTTGCATTTGGTATTCCAAGCCTCCTAGTTAGCCACCTTGATACTGATCTGATGTGTGATACTAGGTTGGCCATCCCATCTGATGGAAGATCGAGGCAACAAAATCTGACGTGTAACTTGGCTAAGACTGTTGAGGGTGGTAGCTGTTCGAATACGATATAGAACCCTAATGGGGGTACTATATATTTTTTTTCAGCTTATAAGTATGTATTAATCACCACTGATTTGTAATTTATTTGAATTTAGGCTTAGGTTCAGATAGCCATAATCATGCCCAGTTTTAAATAAATTTTCGTCAAATTGAAGTAGAATGCATACCTCCAAACATGCTACCAATTTTACAAAAATCTTTGAATACTATTTTATTTATTATTATTTTTAATCCAAAAATATATTTTTAAATCTAAAAAATAGATGATCAACAAAAAAAATATTTCTTAATCATTGTGTTCATCATCCTTGGATCTACAGTTTGTCATAAATCATGCCAAAATACAAATTTTTATTATGATCTCCCCTTATTTTCTTCACTTCTTGCCAATTTTTTGGCATGTTAAAGAAAAATGGGAGGATTAAAAGGGTGGGGGGGATTATACCTCAAGAACTAAAGATTCGGCATGTAATCCGGCGAACATTTGAAGATCCAAGGAAGGCCGAACTGTGCCGAACCAGCCGGTTCAGGGTGTACCGAACTGGACGGCTAACTACTGGCACAGTTTGTGATATAAATTCAGTTCGCTCCCATTCCATCACTAAAATCCCTTAATCATTGCTTTGACCCTACCCTCGATGTCCAAACCGTGATCTACATCCCCGGTACTCGATGATGATGCCAAACGATGCCGTAGCGACCGACGAGGTCCTCGAAGCCCTAGTAGGTCTCTCTTCCTCTCTCTCCTCTCTCTCTCTCTCTCTTTCTTGAGAATGGCTTGTCTCTCTTCTTCTCTTCCTCTCTTCCTCTCTCTCTCAGCCTCTCTCTCTCGCCTCCTCCTTCTTCGTCTCTATCCCTCCCTCCCTCCTTCCTACACTCTCTCCTTCTCCCTCTTCCCCTCTCTCCCACTGTTTTTGTTCGGAATAGGGGAAGTTTTGAAACTTTTTTTATTTTTAAATTTTAAATTGAAGTTGGCACATCCTTCGCTGACTTCGGTTCAAGATCTGAAAATAAAAAAAAGGCCAAAACGCCATCGGCATGGTACGGTATGGGCCAATTGCCAACCGACATGGATCTTGGTACCCATTTCGGAACCTTGTGAAGATCCCATCCTCTTCGCCCTGAAAACCCAAAAAAAATAGAGAGGAGGTAGTGAAGCTAGAAGAGGCCTCTACGTCAATTATTGGGGTGGTACAAGCTCCAAACACCCCCAAACTGAGTGGAACTGAGCAGTTTTGCTTGGTTCGGGTCAATTCAGGTAGGTTTGAGGCATGTACCGAACCATTATGCCTTACTATCTCAGAAATTGATCAAGGGTCGGTATGCTTCAAACCAGTAGTTCGGGATGGTCCAGCTTTCCTTGGTCCAAACCATTGAGGATGTTCTACCCTACAAAAGAAGCCTAGAAATGAAAGTTCATGTATTTTGTTGGTTTCTAATCTAAGCATCAAGAGGGTGCAAAATGTGAATGGTTTTGATAGCATGACACAATGTTTTATTACGACATAATCATCAAAATCTAATGATATAAATCTACCCATGTTTTAAGGTTTCTGATGATGATCAATAAGCTGGATTTTCAACTCGTGCCCTTTCATGTATTTTAGTAACTAGTGCAATTGATACTGTCCTTGTTTGTACTGACTTGATGCATACATGACTTTAGGTTTCTAGACAAGCTTAGATCAATAGTATGGATCTTTAATTTGGATGACCTATCATTAATTTTGAAAGCATTGAATCTTTTGTCAAAGATACAGTATTAGTGTGTAGTCACTCACTCTCTTTCTCCCTCTCTCTCTCTCTCTCTATATATATATATATATTATCCAGATATGATTCACAGCGAAGATTATGAAAGATAAAATTAAGTATATTCTGTTACGTTATCCAATAAATTAATTTATGATGAATGAGTATTGTACTTCAGAGCTCATTATTTTCCAGATATGATTAACAGATGAGAAGATTATGAAAGAGAAAATCAAGTATATTCTGTTTTGTTATCAAATAAATTAATTTATGATAAATAGGTTTTGTACTTCAGAGTTCATTGTAGTATTTTACATGCTCTTGGCTAATGCATTTGCATGCTTGTTTAATAAGCTCAATAACATATTATGGCTGGTTTATGATCTATTTTCTCCATTTGTCCATATCAAAGAATCCATTCTGTGTTGATTGAATTTTTTAAGTCCCCAATGTCTCACCTAGGATTTCTAAGGTCTATCGCCCCTTTTTTGACCCTTTCAGACATATCTCGGCTCATCTGCATGCAGGCCTTTGTCAAGACTGTCTACATGGTTTGCCATCGCATTGTTTTAGTATTACAGGGAAATAACATGTATGCAAGAAGAGTAACTTAAAAGAAGCAAAGTGATAGAGATTAACACTATAGCATCTCTATAATTCTTTCTAGTTTCTTTTCATATTAACAAAGCTCCTGATGTTTTCTTGCTTTGACTTTAGCTAGAACACCAAACAAATAGTCCCCTTGTAATTTGGGTCCAATCCGATTTTAGTGTTTTTTTTTTTCTAATGTAAAGTCAAGTGTACCTATGCTCAATTAATTTTTAAGATTTAAACTTACATGTAGAAGTTTTACAAAATATGATGGATAATTACAGAATTCAATTAAAATGAAAAAAACAATTATGTTGAAGATCAGGGTAGCTAGAATCTAGCTGCTCAAATTTGTGCAATCCGAAATGATTTGACAGGGAAATATAAATTCTAACAGCTAACGATAACCTCGAAGAACTAAAAAACACAAGGGATTTTGTGGAAAAAATCACTTTATTTTCGTAATTGCAGAAAAAGTGCCTCAGTAATTTATTTATTTATTTCTGCAAAAAGGTCCACTTGGGACTTTATTGGAACTATGACACTGACTCAGATGAATGCGTACATTTATCTTAGTTGATGCAGAGATGTTGGCAATGGATGCACATGTAGTACATGCCAATGGATGCACACTTAAAAATGTTCTTCAAATCAGTCCTGTGTGAAGGGGTATAATGGTCTAACAAAATTTAAAATGGACCTTTTGATTAAAAAAAGATAAAGGTGAACCATTTTTACAAATTAAAAAATTAAGTTGATTTTTTTTCCACAAAATCTCCAAATGAAAAGTAGATATGAGACATTATTGGCTATTGCTTCTGTGAAATTGACTTGGTTTCCTATGCAAAAATAACATAAGAGGTTAAAATAATAGACTAGTCCTTATAGGGTCTATAATGTATGTACAGTGCATGGAAAGAATGGAAAGTTGATACTGGTAGAGGCTTGGCTGAAACAAGATCTTATAGTTTGTCTTTTTATTTTTTTTTTACTTTTTTGCTGAGATATAAGATCCTATAATTAGCATTACAAACAATGTTGACTTTGTATCCATATGATGTTTATCTAAATCTTGGCCACCAAAAGCGCAGACCAATTTGCCCTCCCTCTTGATTTTCTCCTTATTGTTGCATCCATTCTTGAGGCCACTCCAACTGCCATTTGTTGCCACCATCTTTCCCCAATGCTTGTTATTTACATCATCCCCTTTAGGTTCTGTACTCATTGCTTATGCCATGTAGTTGTTACTTCCACTACACTTGCCTATTTTATTACGTCATTGACTGCATTAACTACCTCTTCCTGCCAACATCCCTACCGGGATCTATCTACCTTGAGAAGGCATTTATTGCTTGGCAATATGGCATTTCTCAGAGGCAGTGATCACAAAAGAGGTAAATCCTAATACGTGTGTGTGCCTGCATGCGAGAAAGAGGGAACTCAAGATGTTAGAGATTCAGTCATTATAAAACAAAAATCATGTCACTAGTCTAAAGAATGGTATGCTTTAAGCTTGCTTAAAAGCAAGAGCAAAAGTATGGTCCTTCAAGACAATAACAGTCAAATCCATGAAGTACATTATGCTTTTTTTTTCATATTGATGTCACCATATTGTTTGCTTTTTGTTTCATTATGATGTGTGTCCATGCATGCGAGAAAGAGAGAGGGGAGTCAAGATGTTAAGAGATTCAGTCATTATAAAACAAAAATCACATCACTACTATAAAGATTGGTATGCTTTAAGCTTGCTTAAAAGCAACAGCAAAAGTATAGTCCTTCAAGACAATAAGAGTCAACCATGAAGTACATTATACTTTTTGTTTCATATTGATGTCACCTTATTTTTTGCTTTGTGGCAATAATATTCCTTCTGATGTTCTGTTTGATGTAGTCAATATATGCAAATATCTGTCAATAGATACTCAAAACGATTTTTTGCTTTCTGGCATTTTATTTTGGCGTATATCTTTTGCTGAAGGATTTATTATCTTCCATACAATTGTACATTACAATATTCAGTAGCGAATAATGTTCTTGAATTGTAGGCCCAGAGATGTTGATGATGTTTTGCAGTGGTGGTAAGGTGGGCATGGAACAAGAAGAAACAGTTGATGGTCATATAGATGCATTGCAAAGAGCAATCAGTTCAGTTCTTGAGGTTTTATCAGAATGTTTAGCTTCTGGTGGAACTGGTTCTCTGGTATGCTTTTACACCAAGTAGGCATATATTTATCTGCTGGCTAAATTGGGATGCATTTGGCACAATTTTGGATGCTCTGAACATAGCATTTTGGCTGTACAGAATCCAACCTATGTGACTTCATCAATCTCTCCTCCATCATATAACTATGCCATCAATAATTGTTAAGCTGAATTATGAAATTGTTATAATTATTTTGATTATTGGAGGTTACATTTAGAATTTGATTACCTCTGCTCTGTGGTTGCAATCATACATGGATGCTTTGTCTGAAGCAACTTTTTTCTTTTAGTTGCCATGAAGTTTTTTCTGCCTGTCAACACTTAAACTGAATAGTGGAAATTTGTTGCTAGTGGAGCTAACGGGTTCATTCAACATGGTAACAAAAAGTTTGGAATCTTAGCACAACTGTGAACTCAAAATTATGCTTACTATTCTTCTGGAAACTTAATTCAGAATATAGTAAGGTGGAGAATGGGAGAGATTTGACATTGTTTTGTTGGAGCAAGTATTACGCATGTGATGCTCATAAACTGATGATCTTTAAGTAATTGTAGTATAACCAACTAAGGTTCGCTGTCTCGATACTGGACCTCGTACTGGTGCCACACTAGCACAGTGTCGATACGGTACGGTGTGGACTTTTTTTGGCAATATCGAGTGTCGGTACGCCATCCGTATCGGATACCAGTACCGAACCAGTATGGTATAGTACGCCCTGTACCGTCCGGTTCGGGCTGGTACAGCGTACCTTGCTGCCAACTATATAATGTTGGCAGCAATTAGGTATTAAACTTTGTTTTATATTTCTTTCTTCAGCTGATATCTGAATCAAGCAGCCAGGATACTTGCTATCTTTGATCCAAAATATTTGGAGTCCATAATTCTAGCTTACTCCTAGTAGGGGTATGATGAGCATGGCATTGGCTGATTCTAATTTCAGATTTTCAGTTCATGAGGTGGGTCCAAGCCTTATTTCAAGCTTTCGTAGCAAATGCACCCAATTAAGTTAGAAAGGCTCATCTTCAATTGAGCTTGGTTTTATCTTAAACACTGGTCTTCTGATAGAACAGAAATCGAGATGGTTTAGAGAATTTCTGAAGTAGATTGGAGGTGGTGATGTTAAAGTACAGTTTAAAAGGCATAGGAGGGTTTGGCACTAGATTAATGTTGAAGGTTGTGGAGAAACTTGATCTGATCATGACTTGTTTTTTGATTGAAATGACAAGTCAAAAAAGAACCCCGAGACTTGATCTTAAATAGCTGGGGCATTTGACAATTAGAGAATTAGTAATATAGGAGTTACAAGGGCAAATAATTTCAGTAACAGTTTTACAGTATATTTTTTTTTTGATTAAATCTTTTGAAAGCATATGATATATGCACTTGGACTCTTATTCATATATTCACATGTTTCTATCCCTTATTACTCTTCTTCCCCTTTTGTTTCCTATATCTTCTGGGTAGACCCTTTACCTCCCAAATGGCCACAGCCAGATTGTTTGTGTAATCCATTGGAGGGTAGACGTCAAGTTCAGGAATTGGTTGCAAAAATTTGCTCATTTACTGCAGAAAGGCTTTGGAGTATGCTGTGACAGAAATGGGTTTAATTAGGTGAAATATCATTCACTTGATGTGAGCTGATGTTGAGTATAGGAAATACCTAAAGATCGAGTCTGAGCTTCAGACTTGAATACCAAAAGGGATAGGCGTGAGTTCAGCCTATACTTAGGGATTTGGAGCCAAAGCTAAGCCAGACATAGCTACAACCTATCTGGCTTGCTAACACTTTTAAAATCGAAATTCCGAAATCTGACTATGTATGGAATAAATGGCGCATACTATGGGAGCTTATATCTTTCTGGTTTTGAAATAAAAAATAGAATATATTGTATCCTTACATGAATTTATCGAAGTCCATACCTACATTATAGAAGTAAAATTCCTGCCAGCACTGGATATTTATCAGATTCTTGTTAGAACTATGGGTATTTATGTGGTGTTCAGTGCACCAGGATATAATTGCTTGATTTGGAATTGGCATTCAGCTTTACATATCCATAGCTTGTTTCTTTCATTGCATCCTGGTGGAGCCAATTACACTAAAAGTGATTTAAAGTACTTCAGAAATCCTACTGATTATGTTGAATTACTACTGCTACAATATGAAGAAAGGGGCAAGGTGTCAACACATGTGATTAGAAATATTAATATAACTATCAAGCTAAATGTACAAATGGAGCAATTATTGCCTGTTTGGAGATCAATGTATAAGCGAAACATCATGGTTTGCTAATCTAAAATGTACTGGTAGAATAACAAGTAATGTTTACTTGTAATGGGCTTAGTTACCTACAGCCGGTCTTAAAATAAAAAAGGAAAGAAGACACCTAGGAGGCAGATGCGGAGACGAGCCAAGGAGATTTGGAAGCAGGTGAGCCACAGTGAATGGAAGATTACTGCTACTAAGTAATGCAGTTGATGCAGTGTGTATCTCTGTACTCAAATTGTAAATTGAACTTGTTTGACGTATTGAGTTGTTATTATGTTGTTTTTAAGCTGTAGGCATCCAATGGATGGACAAGTGACAGCCTAGCACCTAGTCACTAAACTGGGGGCTGGAGATCAGATCTGCCAAAAATAATAAATTAAAAGATAACTTTATAAAAGGACAACTAAAAAACAATTCTAATCCAAGAAACATAACATATCAAATAAGATGTAGTAAAAAAAAGGAACCATAAACCTAGCAACATCTGGTTCTAATCTATGAATTGATTGTATCCTCTGTACTCAACATGATGCAAAATGTTAAGATGGGAGCATAGGCAGCCCTTAGGCAGCCCTTCTGAGGCAGGCCATTTAGCAGCCAAGGTGGCTGATTTTTGAAGATTTGTAGATGCTGGATGCAATGAAAAGTAATTGGACCATTTGTGCATAATTTTTGAAAACCATTCTAGAGACTGTTTTGTTTTCTCTAACTTGATAAATTGCATCCACATTTTGTCTGTTCTGAGTTTTTGTTCCGGAGAGTTATATTACAGAATAAAGTGTCTATATCATGCTTGTGCTGATCATGAAGTGGATTTATTTTGAGTGCTGTGCCATGTTATGTGGACACTCAAGTGACTAAATGTGTAACGACACAAAAAGATCTGCAAGTATGTAAAAGATTTGCATTTGACACTATAAGACACTATGTTACTCTAAGTTTTCAACATCAACTAATTCAATTTATTGATGTGTGTACATAGATAGGTTCAAACAAAAGAATGTTGCTTTAACTTCTCTATCAATTCATTATCATCCTAAATATATATACCAATTACTGTTTAACAGATGCATTGCATTGTTTCAAGCAATTTGCTGCACAACTAACAAAAGACAAGTGTATTCTAGTACAAGACATGGGTGCTGGAGTGGGAGCATGGGTAAGGAGAATTGGGTCTCATAAAAGAAATAAAAAAAAATCAAAAAAGGCTTGGGTAGTGGGTGCAGTGACAAGTTTTTGAGCATATTCTAAAGCGGATACGCCACTCTAAGTGGAAGATTCCTACTAATGTAAGTATGGTCCATATTAGTAACTAAAAACCTCCAAATGAATGATGAAATAGACAGGACATATAATTATCCATACTCATTAAAAACATTTCATAGGAGACAATATATCATGGATTATCATAAATCTTACTTTTGGTCTTGTGTAGAATGATAAATCTTTGATGGATTCCATGCCAGATTTGTAACTTGGGCCACCAAAGAAAAAAAAGATGAATGGAAAGAGTGGACTTTCTTGAATAGGAATAGGGTTGTTTAGGAATCAGGATGATTGGTTTGATAATACGTGAAAATAGTGTACAAGCTTTTATACTACTATGTTGGTTACATACTAGCCGATATTGCTTTACTATGAAACAACATCGGCTGGTATTAGTTTACATGGATATGCAACCTTGGCATTCTATGATATAGATTAAAGGTGGCAATTCTTGACTGGGTCCATGAATCTGACCTGATCCATATTAAATAGGTCCCGTTCACTATAAACAAGTTTGGCTTAGAAACAAGTTGACATGATTAAACATATTTATAAAACGGGTCAGGTTCGGGTTGAAGGATCTAACCTGATTAACCCATGTTGGCCTGTTTATTATTAGTCAATTTGGTTTGACCCATATAAGACCCAAACCCGTATGCATCATTGAAAGGATTGTATTGGATACATTGAGGTCTTTTATAAAGTTGATAGCTAAATCTTATCCACTCCATATCAATCCCTAAATCCAACGACTTGCATCCACTTCCCCTCTTCTCTTTTGAAACCCTTTGTTTTCTTTCTCATCATTGCCTCCCTTGTAGCCTACCCATGGCCATGGCCGCTATTGTAATCTCACCACCATCCTTCGCTCGAAACTAGCGTTCAAGCCTTCAAGGGGTCAAATGTGAGAGTGGGGCTGGAGGGAGCATGAGTGCTTGGCAAGGCTCTAGGGCTTAAGTTAGCAAGGTCGAGGCATGATGGCAAAAAGTGGCCACAGAGGTTGCAACAGCCAACGATGATGATAAAGGACTTAGATGGAATATCCGACAACGATAACGCTCAATCCAACCAGGATGGGTAGAATGATGAAGATGTTTGGCTTTCTTCCCAATATTTTCTCCTAATTTCTAGGTCATCCTGGCACCACCCGATTATTAGATAGGTCAAGCAAGTTGGGCCAGGTTACTATCTATTAAACAAGCAAGGTATGGGTTTCAATCAAGGTTCTCTGTACCATATCGAACTGGATGGTACAAGGTGTACTGTACCGTACCGTACCGGCTCGGTACTGGTAATATAGTATGGAGGGCATACCGATACTTGGTATGCCAAATCGATTTCGTACCATACCGTACCAGCACAATGATAGTGTAGCACCGATATGAGATCTGAAATTGAGACAGTGTACGTTGCAAGATCCGCCATACCGGGTCCAGTAGGCGTACCGATTGCCTACCGGACCGGTACGGTTCCAGTTCGTACCGAAATCGGGCGGTACGAACCGAAAAGCTCTTTTTCGCCGGAGCCGGGGAAGACGAAGAGAAAAAGAGAGAGCGCGGGGAAGAGAGGGAGGGAGAGCACCTCCGGCCGCTATTGGAGAGCCGCGGAGGGGCGTCAGAGGCCAGCAGGGGGGAACCCGCGGGGGCGCGGCGGAGGCCAAGGCCGCGGCCGCGTCCACTGTTTCGAAAGAAATAGGGTACACGGCCGCGGTTTTAAATTTGGGGATTTAAAAAAAAATGGGAATTTTTAAGTGAAGTCGGCAACCGATTTGCCGACTTCACTTAAAATCCCTAAATTAAAAACCGCGGCCGCGTCCACTGTTTCAAAAGCGCCCCCGCGGGTTCTCCCGTTCCCCGCCAGGCTCCGCCGCCCCCCGCCGGCCTCCAACGCCCCTCCATGGCTCTCCGATGGCGGCCGAAGGTGCTCTCCCTCCCTCTCTTCCCCGCGCTCTCTCTTTTTCTCTTCGTCTTTTTTGTCTTCGGCACGGAACCGGCTTGTACCGGTTTCCACGGCTTCGGCATACCGGTAACTGGCCGGACCGGTTTGTACCAGCCGGTTCGGCATACTATGGTACGTTGGTTTCAATTTCTGACCTATTTAATAATAGGTCAGGTATAGGTTGACAATTTTTCATCCAAAACTGTATTTGACCCGACCAATGTATGACCCGATCCAACTCATTTGCATCTCTTTGTATTACTATAGATATTGATATCGTACGTATGGGCACTTTGGTATTGATTTTTCTATGGATGATTGAAAGCTAATGATAATATACAAAGAGATGCAATTATGAAGGAATATATAAATATCCAACTTGCTGTTGGACATGATTCTTGAAATTGTATGGCGCTTTTTAGCTTAGAGCAAGGTTTCTGCTTATTTTTCAATGCATTCCTCTCATATACAATATTTCCACAATTCTAAATATTTAAAACAACGATTGTGGCCAGTGGAGGGTTCTAGGATTAGTAGCTTCTCTGGCATGAGGCATTCCATACTTAGCTAGTATAGGACAGAAGATCACAGAGTTATATTTGGAACAAGTTACTAAAACTCTTCTTTAGTATGAGAGATCCAATACAATTTTTGTTCTCTTCACATTTGAACCACAATCCTCATGCATTTTCTGCTTAACTAAAAGCAGATTTTTGGGTTCAGGAGAGAAATGAAGCTATATTTCAGATTGCAATCTATCAAATATTTATGGGATTTCACAAAGTTCACATGCAGGGTGTCCTGTTTCATGGAAAAACTGGGACAGCCCCATCCCATGGGATTTGAATCCTTATTCATGGCAGAATACCTGGTAACATGACAAGTTTTATAGTTAAGATCTATGTCAAATCATTTAGATCATTTGTTCTGACTAGCATATATTACTAAGGTAATGAGAACACATTTTAAGAGGAAATGTTTCTTGGACATGCAAATCCCAAAAATTCCATGTTGACAGTTTATCCATGTCTCAACATGCATCAGACACTATAGATACATCATGATTACATAATATCTATATCCTTTGTTCCCAATGTATACTCTTTAAGCTAAGCTGCTAGATTCACAGGAATGTTAAATCTAGCAAAAATTACCCACACACACAGAGGGAATGGAAAAAAATTGATTTTCACCGGCTCATTTCCTTCCAGCTTTTCTTTTAAGTAGGACACAATTCAATCACCTAGGGTTCAGCACTAAACTTTTTTTTAAAAGGCATTCTACTTGAGATAATTCTGCATAGGATTTGCATACCTAATTTCAATATTTAAATGCTCTAAATTGCATCTTATAAAGATTGTCTTAAAAGTTTTCTACCCTGTTCATATGAGCTATAAATGAAGTTAATTCTATATATGTTACCAGACCTATGCTCAGGCTTTCTTAGAGCAAACTATTCAATTACATTTTTTCAGTTAACATATATTACTATCAGTAGGTAAATTCATATTTTGTTCTTTCTTATCATGTCTTTGTATTCTACTTGCATGCCTAATGCAACATCCCAAGACATGTCTCCATCCATGTTTCTTTAACACTGGAGACAGGTGGAGATTTAAATGGG
The DNA here is from genome assembly GCF_051530095.1 of Phoenix dactylifera. Classification (NCBI taxonomy): domain Eukaryota; kingdom Viridiplantae; phylum Streptophyta; class Magnoliopsida; order Arecales; family Arecaceae; genus Phoenix; species Phoenix dactylifera. The sequence continues at coordinate 18,922,513 of NC_143199.1, read as the reverse complement.
CGGGGCTGGATCATGTTTGTGTCATCTGGACACAGTTTTTCTGGATGAAATTATCAATCTGGATTCGGCCCATTTAATAAATGGGCCAGAGACTCAAATGTGATCACAAGTTGTTAATAAAACATGTAACATGAACTGACCTTTATAACCGATTTAGTGAATGGATCTGGTTTGGTCATTTCTGAGGTGACGATTAACCTGATAAACCAACTCAACATAGATAAGCCTGAAGTTTGACCCTTTTCTTCTGAGAGAAGCTGATGCGAGACAAGTTGATCCAATACCGAGACAATTAATCAATCATCTATTATTAATACAATTAATTTCACATTTTCGTGAAATGTTGCAGTTTGCACGATACTCCATGAATGTGACTTCAACATATTAATCCATACAATGCTAAATGGGTTGGTATTTGGTCATTTTCAGGTTAGTTTCATAATCATGTTGATCCAATTAGATTTAAGGATCATATAGGTCAAAGTTTTGTTGCTAAATCCAAACCCAGCCCATTTAGCAGACAATCCAAACCTGATTATGCCCAACCCAAACACCTAACTTCATTTAAGTTCAAGCCAGGTTGGTGACTTGGATCAAAGATTGCTAGCCTTGGAGGTGCAAACCATCATTGGTTTTTACTTTATTTAAATATTAAAATTGGAACTGGGTTTTGAGCAGGTTTTGTGTTGAAATTTATGGTCTTTTAGAGCTATACATGCTTCTGTTTTCAAATCCATGAATGTGTCCACTTTCTCATTCATAAAAACTTTTACAGTTGGCTATCGTTACATTATAGTCACATGGCATTTCACCTGTGTATTTTAACATAACTAAGAAGGATGGAAATTTTCAGGAGCTCAAGCTTCACAAGCAAATAATTATATTGTTGGCACACATAGCATCATATGGCCAATCTGGTTTTGAAGTTCTTCTAAATCCAGTGAGACCTCAGGGTCTTAATTTCTTAGGGCTGATTGTACGAGTATTGGCATCAGAGATGGATGCGGAAATAACGGACTTTGCCAAAATGCATGCCCTCTGCAAGGAAAGGTAACTTGAGTATCTACTGGCTCTACCTGGGAGCAAATCATTTAGCTTTCAGCTTTCATTTCGACTAGTCGTTCCTTTTGTCCCAATAATGAGGCTGCTATTTCAACACCTAATTCTTGGTCTTTTTTCAGTTTGCCTACTATAGAAAAGAAATAAATATACTTTCCAATTCGTATGTTTATGCTGATTGAAAAGTATATTGGGCTTGCGCATAACTATTTTGTCATTTTTCTTATAAAAAATGTTCCCCATTAACCAAAACTTTGGTATACTTCCCGAGGTTATACTTCCTGACTTAAGTTGGAATGTTATTACCTATCCATTAGCTGTTGTGTGATTTAAACTAATCGTACTCATGGTTTTACACACAGAACCTCACTAATGAGAGAAGCGTTGATTTTATTAAACCGGTTAGCATCACATCCTACTTACTCAAGAGCTGCTCTAGATGCACTGACGAGCAGCAATTCAACTGCAAGCTTGACTATTGATGTTGCAAATAGAATACCCCAGAAAAGCAGAGGCTGCTGGAAACATGGTGGCAGAAAGACGACACAGATCGAGGGTGAGATCATGGATTTAGCCCGGTTATTTAGATCAAGAGTTTTTGCTTTCCTTGGAGAGAGTCATCCAGCCAATTGATCATCTTGAAGAGATGGCAGGCAACAATTTGCAACTACCCGAGTTCTTCCCAAAGAAAACCTTTGCATTCAAAAGCAGCAAATTTTGAAGGCATTTTGTAGGGGTTGTCTCCATTAATCTTTTGGTAAAGTTGAGGCTTAAGCTGCGAGTCTTGATATCTTGCTGCCAAAAAAAAAATGAGTTCTGCTTTTTTTCTCTTCTTTTTGCACTCTTATTTTTTGTTATTATTTTTGGTTGTGGATGGGGACATGGCAGCTATTTTGAAGTTATTTGTAACCTATGTCAGTGAAAAGGGTCTGTGGAAAGCAAGGTTGCCATATGTATGTAATAGCAGTACTCGCTGTTATGACCTGTGCTTTGTTCCATTTTGGGGTACGCACTGGAGATGTGTAAAAAGTTACCACAGAATCAGCAAGTTAATAATAATAATCATAATTGATCTCAATATCACTTTATTCATGCTTTTGTATGGGTTCACACATTGAATTTGTTCTTTTTATGCAAGGATGCTCCAGCCTGTAGTTCATTACTATTGATCCAGATTCAGATCAAGCTGTAATTTATGCTTCATAATATTCTTGGTTTCCAGAATTTTTCAGCACCAGTGTGAAGTTAGTTAATGACATTATGACAATTCTATGATAAAGCTGTTATCAAGAGGATCTTAAATAGCTTAATACATTCTTGCTCGGACCTCTGTTTTCTTTCTCTTTCTTTTTTTATTCAAAACTCAAACTTAAGCTCTAGATATTTACCAAAGGCAATGTTTAGTCAATTGGTTGGAATAAGAATAAATGCAAGGAGCATCCTGTAGGCAGATGTGAACCAGAATGATATGATGAAACTGGTATTTGTGTTAATGTTTTGTTGTATCCGTATGGAGCCAGTATCGGTTGATCGTGTTGGGACACCACCCCGTTGGGTCATCGATTTGGTGGGAGTAGTTCGAGTTCATCTAACCAACGATATGAGTAAGTCAAGGTATTTGTGATAGAATGATCAAGACTGATCACTTTATACCTCTGCCTCTTGTTGTTCCTTCTCCACAGCAGAATGCACCTATATGCATTCTGATAGCAACGAAATCGTGCAAATGTGATAGCCATGCATCTCTACACTCTGGAGGAATATCATATCGTTAAGCTGAAGAAACTTTTATAGCCGCAACAGAAAAGCCCATCATTCCTGGTCTGAAATGAATTAAGGAAAGATGGCTGACAAGCATCAAAAGAACAATCCTGTGAAGCTGGGTGCTATGTTATAAGCTGCCCCAACAGAAAGTGGAGTATGATCAATGCGGCGAACCCTGACTTTATTATTGTATGTGCATTCCCTCTGCCAAGGGAAGCATTGGTACTGGTGAGCTCCTCTCAAATGGCAAATTTTCAAAAATGCATGGATCATAAGGTTAACTCCTATACCCATCAAGAATAAAAAATGCATGTTTTGTAATGTTATCACATATGACACATTCCATCAGATTAAGTATCGAATAAGAAAGAAAAGTCCAGACTCCAGGACATATTAGTTCTGCTCACATAAACAAGTTGAGCTTTTATGGGCTAAGCATGTGAAACTTTCTTACAATACATCAAAGCAAAGCAAAGAGAACTGTTTCTTGCCAGGTGGCATGATTTAAGATTGTCACCATGGACAAGATTCAACTAAAATCCATCTCCTCAGTGATGATGATCTTGAAAGTAACGGAGACCACAATATTTGCATACTGCTGGTTCATCCTGGTCGAGGCATATGAATTCAATTGGATGGCCAAGGGCAGGATTACTATCTGCAATGGAAATTAATCATCCAGAGTTCCAGTGTGTCATGAGAACACCGAGTCATAGAAAGCAAGAAAAACTGATTCCAGTTGTAGAACTAGGATAGGCTGCTACCTCCTTCACAGGCAACAATTCGACCTTCAACTTTTATTGGCGGTACTTCGCTAATCAATTCCATTGGAGATTTTTTACTGGTGTCCTGTACCATTCATGAAAATTAATTTAAAATATTCCTGAACATTTGATCATATCATTCAATTCAAATTTATAATTTGTAATCAGTCATGCCGTAGAAACAAATATTACAATCATGCATAAATGAAGAAGTCATAATTGCAGAGCAAAGGATAAGTTGAGGGTCCACCAAACAAAGAAAACCCTCAAAAAATTATTGAAATTCATTTACCAGACAAACTGCCTACCACAGGATTGCACTACCAATTCGCGCTCTGGGAACATGAGGATATACACCCCTGCCTCTAGACAAGTGCAGATAAATAAGAACAAAGAAACTTCTAACCACCTTCACTGTGACCAGAGGTCACTTAACAAGGAATATTAAGTGGTCCTATTTTCCTAGGCTCTAAAGGGAAATTTGTACAGGAAGCTCTTGGTTGCCAAATTGATCCTAGCACTCTGATCACTCATACTGATAACGATCTGGTGGCATGCATTGATATCTTTTAAAAGTATGTCAAATCAGACTCTAAACAAATAGTGCCTCCCCCTTCTAATGAATCCAAGTTCTGCTTGATAAGAAAATACAAACATGCCAGCTCTCTTTTTAATACTGAAAGTAGCATGGCCTAGAAAAGTTACCTGGTGTCCGCCTCATGACGCATCAGACCCAACTTCCTCAGCTCATCAGCCTATAAGAACATAAAAGCAATATGGGAGCTTCTATGCCTCGTGACCTCATTTTAATTTTCTAAATGCAATCATGAGTCTCATGTACAACATTTTGTGAGGCATATGCTTATACATTCCATGAACTGTAGAGACGAGACTTCAAACTCTAAATCCTTGACATGTTCCTAACCTACATGGTACCAACATCCTGTTTAGCAGACTGTTTAGGGCGCAACGCAAGTATGCGTGATCCACAACTTTTCATAGTTGGTTGTTCCCAAAAGAATCCTCACCTGTCATAACCTTCACACATGCATCAAATGATGCGTAGCGGATGCCATTATATGTGGTGAAGGACAACAGAACGTTCCCTGTTTTACAAGTCCTGGTGTCAACCTGTTAACTTATAAGGTGATCAAATGAGTCAACCGTACATCTAGGTTTTGTAAGATAGAGAAAAGGAGAAACAATTTCCTTACAAGAATCAGATATCTCCTCACCACCAATAAGTTATAACGCTTTGCACAAGTCTTTTATCTCAATTTAAAAGTACGTAATTTTCATTTTCCATTCAAAATCATTCTTCTTTCTTTCGGATCTCAATTGCATGCATTATTGATGCTTTAATATTTCGTGAATACTACCACATTGTTTGTAAATTGTTTACATTTCAATACAGGCCCCCCTCACAGCACCAACATCAAAGCCTAAAAGGGGGAGGGCAAAAAAAAAGAAATAATTGGCATTGTGGAATAGCTTTCTCTACATAATAAAAAAAATGATCCTAAAGTTCCATGCCATAATCATTATCTTTATATATTTACGCAAGGGTAACTCCAAAGTACATGATAGAGATCTCATAGTAAACTCCAACGATCAAAACAACCAAAAGAACCTACTTTCATAATGGATCATACTTCCCAATTCTCCTTTTATTAAAAAAATCAGTCTTTTTCCTTAAAAGAAAACCGGACAAACCCCTAATAAAATCCTCTTCGCCATTTTCGAACCACACGATCTAATCGGAGACCGGACAGACCAAAGAAACAGATGAAACCACTGTAACAAAAGAACTCCAATCAAAACGAGATCTGATCGAAAGAGAGGGAAAGATGGGATTTTTACGGCAGAGTGTAACACGAAAACTGATTACCTGCATCCATTTGGCGGTGTGCTTGCTAACGAGCGTGTTGATTGCCCGCATGTTAGAAGCGGAACGAAAAGGATCGAGAGTTTTGAGGAGGTGAGGAAGCCTTCTTGTCGCCATGGCCGAGAGAGGGGAAGAAGCAGAAGCGATTTCAACCCTAAAATTAAAGATTTTTTTAAAAGGGAATACGATTAATGGCAATTATGTAAATATTTGAATGTATGTTTCTACAGGCTGCTGGCGTTCCACTATTCCGCGGCGTTTCATCTGCTAACGTGTTCTTCCAAACGATGCAGGAATTTTAATTACAAAACAAGAACAAATTGGGTCATGAATTCCATTTTGCAGCGAGTCCTAGGCCTAATTTCCTTCAAAAGACTAGTCTGTGATATATTGTTAAGCATTTCTTGAAAAGCAATGTATTGACTGAGAAAATACCATCAGTTACTTGATAAATTTTTCAATTTTCTTATATTATTTATCAGTTTTTACCTTAACTAATTATCTAGTAACTTGATATTTCAAACTTTTATATCTACACTACATTGCATCTGTACTGTTTGATTCATTTTAAACCAAATTTAATTTTATATGAAAGGAGTTCCAATCAATTAATAACCTATATTTAGTCTACAACTAGATAGCTTCTAACCAACCCAACTTATATATAACTCACAGCTTCTTACCAGACCAATCTAAATATATAACTTATATTCTATAAAGTAAAGACTTTTCTTACAACTTAAGTCTCATTTGAGATAGCATAAAATCATTGCCCTAACATGGCCTAAAAAATGTGTTTGGGTTTAACAAATATGATATATTTGAAGGCAATCTTTGCATTCTTGGAGATACTACTACGCATGCGAACATAACCCTGAGAGAATTACTATCCGCAACTGCTTCAATATTGTGCCTATCTTCCAAAGCTCAGGTTCGGAGTCTCCAAAAAATGCAGGCCAAGGGATGCGCTGCTAGAAAGGCTTATCCAGCAACATTTTCTTCTATTTTTCACTCCACTCTTGGCGAAGAAGAAGAATACCCTTGCCTCTCTCTCTCTCTCTTTCTTGGAATCCACCACGGATACTCTTCTTTTTGTAGTGGAGGGGGGACCTCTTTTCAAGTCCTAAAAGGACTTGACATCCTAGAGAGGAAAGAAGAGCGGGGCAGTATCTTATCTTAGCCACCTCTCTTAGAAGCCCTACTTAGACTCCAAATAAAAAAAGGTGGTAGCTAGCTAGGGTGGCTGCCCCCTTCTTTTTAGAAGGTTTGAAGGGTGCCAACTCTTGAAACTAACTCTCACTTAGGTCTAACCCAAGAGGCTAATTTGCCCTAATCAGATCTTTCTTGACCTTATCAGGTCCAATCCAAGTTTATCCGAGCTAATTCCCTAGCCTAATCTCCTCTCTAATATAAATTGGACCTTACTTGGGCTAACTAGTGAGAGAACTTTCAATTGGAATCCAATCTCAACTGAACTAGAAATAAATGACACGTCCTAGATGTGTTATTCAGTCAATTAGGTTTTCACTTACCGACAATCTGTCTCTTTAGGTTCACTTAGTCGCAAGTCAACTGTATAGATATCGAGCCCATGTTGCATTACCGAACCTCTTGGTAAGACGAAGCTAGTTGTTTTTTGTTACCATACAAACCTTATCCTGCAATTCAATCCTCCATCATTCTAGGTTCCAGATATGGCCATTAAGCATATTGCCATCAGATCCTAGTTTTATGGTTTCATGACCCATTAGAACCCTATATCATATTAAACATCCCTTTGAGAAAACTACTCACACGAAGTTTTGATTTTCAAAATAATTAATTATTATAAATTATGGTTTGTAAAATAATTATTTTTCTTTTTGAGTTATTGTTTTGGGTCTCTGGACTTATATATCTAACCATAATCTCTATTCAAATATGACAACTATGCTATTATGATGATTTCATATTGGACAATTTGACTCTCACTCATTAAAATCTAATAAACCACTATCAAATACAAAGTCCAGGTTGTCATACTGCCCTTTGAATTACGAGTAGGTATCTTGCCTTTCTGATCAAGACCAGTTACAAGCCGGTGGAATTGGTTTACATTTTTACCTATGATTGTGCTTTATGTTGTAGATTGTTATTGTTAACTGCTTAATGTGATGGCATACTTAGATGTGAGTGCAAGATTTTATTTTGGTAAAAGAGAAACTCTACATTATCACTATATACAATGACAACCTTATAGATATGATATCTGATGAGAGCACAAAAGTGCGACCTACATGTTACTAAAATTAGTGTTATTGTTAACCGATAATGATAAATTCACTGGATTAATATTATATTTGGGTTTAACATAGATTAGTATAAATTAGAGATAAAATGCACATTGAGTACAAATTTGACTTCAAATCGGGTCCGAGTCGGGTTCGGATCCGAGTCGGGTTCGGATTCGAATCGGGTCCAATTTCTTTGTGCTTTTGGGAAAGAATTTTGGGCAAATCTAATTTGGCCATATCATAACTATAAGGTGCTGGGTGACCCATGACTCGAAAGAATTGCACTTGACTTCCAAGATGACCCGTCTACAAGCCAAATTTCATATCACACTATTTTTTTCTATATGACTAATTGAATGGAACTTGGTGTCTCCCAGCTCCTTCCAACGCAGCTATCCTCCTTCCCGATTTGCTTCCGTGATCCAAGCCGCCCGCGTCCCCAGCGTGCCAGCCAGCAGCAAACATCCCAGGGTCTCCAAATCAACCGCGTGCCAGATCCCATGCGAAAGAAGGGGAGAAGAAAGGATTCACCAGCCAGTGTCCCCACCTTCCGCATGCGTCCCAAATCCATTCCGTGATCCCAGCGCCTCACAGCCGCCCCAGCCATCCACGAAGCTTCCAATTCGGCCATCCTCCCTTCCGCTCCAGCTGTGAAGCTTCCAAGATCTCTTCCGTGCCCCAGCAATCGGATCCCCCAAGCATCTTCTGTGATCACGCTTGATCCCAACATCTCAGCCTTCCCGCGATCAACGCCTCCGTCCGCACCTCCAGCCGTAGCAACCTTCCATTCCAGCACGTCCGCGTGCCAGCCCAGCTGCCGTTCCGAGCGATTCCAAGCTCCATTCCGAATCATCCCGTGGCCAAAGAAGGAAGTCGTCCGGAGCGATCAGCCCAGCAATCCCGCAACCAAATCTCTTCTGTGATCAATCCTTCCAGCATCCCGTGAGATCAGGCATGAGCCTAGTGAGAGTTGGCTATATAAAGAGGGGAAGACTAAGAGAGGGGTGTGCTTGGTTGGGGTGGGAACCAAAGGAGGTGGGAGCTCGGCTAGTTCAAAGAAGAAGAAACAGAGCAATGCTCTGTTCTTGGGAAGAAGAAAGAAAAAAAAAGGTGTTTTATGTTGAAAGTTCACCGTGGGAGAGAAAGGGAGAGGAAATAAGATTTCTTGTTTTTATTTTATTTGCAAAATAGGAGAGTATTAGGCCTTCTAATCTCCACTTTTATTTGTAATCAGTTTTCTTTTTATATCCATCAATTTTCTTTTATGCAATCTATGTTCTAAGTTTCAGTTTAATTCCTGCAATTTATTTTATTTGTACTGAAAATCTTATTTAAATATTTTTCTTTGCTGTTTGACCGCTACTCTGCATTACATTCTCAATTACAAAGTTTTCTTTCTTTCTTTTGTTTATTCTTCAAGTAGAAAACATTCTCTAGTAGACCAGAGAATCATTCAAACATCCCCGACGTAATGTTTTCCTTTTATCATTCAAAAAATCAATTTCAAATTCGAGTGAACGTTCTAATTTTTATGCAACTCCAATCGCCTCCCTGTGGATCGACCTCTTACAACCGCTATTCTTCGAGTAGGAAAGGTAAGAGTAAAATTAATTTAACTTTTGTTCGTCGGTTCTAACAACGATCTGTCTAGCATATTTTTAGGTGGACAGGAAAGGGACGAACAGAATTTTGGCGCTGTTGCCGGGGAGGCAAATCGAGAAGCAAGAACGATCACGAAGATCAAATTGGATTTTGGATGCCCGGAGTGAACGCACTCCGGTAGTAAGTTTTTATTTTTATTATTTTGATTATTTTCAGTTAATAATTTCGTAGTTATTAAATTCTGAAATTTGAAATTCGAAAAAAAAAATTCAAAAAATAAAAAAAATAAAAAAATAAATTAAAAAAATAAAATATAAAAAATATTTCAAAATTCAAAAATTCAAAAATTTAAATTCAAAATTTGAATTCTGAAATTCGAAATTCGAAATTTAAATTTAAATTTAAAAAATATATTAAAAAAATTCAAAAAAAAATTTAAAAAAAATAAAAAAAAATCTATATTATTTTTGCTAGTAATTGATAAGGCGCAATCCCCCGAGGTGATCATACCTCTATTGGGACTCCTCACGGAGTAATCTCCAGAGCTTATTCAACGGGCATTCGGAGATTGACTGACGCATAAGAATTGTGTTTAGTTTACATTCAAGTTATTGCTATATATAAAAAAAAAAATAAAAAAATAATAAATAAAAATAAAAAATTATATAAAAAATAAAAAAAATTGCTTGCTCATTTAATCAGTACAACCTAATGACATTGCATAAACTTTAAAAAAATATTGATTATTTGCTGCATTTAGTATTAAGCATTTGCATAAAGTAATTAAGGGCAAAACCCATTAAAAAGATAAGGTCGGGAAGTCATTACCTGTCCTTAGCCCAAAAATCACCACCTTGCATACTTATCCTAAGCCAAATTAAATTAAAATCAAATTAGACGTTGGCCTTAGGGTTTTCGAGCTCAATTAGGCTCTTGGAAAGAAGCGGCTGAAAGCCACTCCAGTGAGGATTTAGTAATTGGTGATGTCTAGGAAAATTTTACAACAGTGAGAACTGTTACGGGTATTGTGGTATCGGTGTATCCCTTCTGGCACCACTGCACACCCCGGGACTTTCCTGGTCACTGGTTACTGGATCACTTAACTGGTAAGCTCAAGCTTAATCTGAAAGGGAGATTAGGAGCTGTCTAATCTAGAGAGAATTTCAGGAACTTTTTTTAACCTGATAAGTCTCTATGCAACTAGATATAAGAAGCTACTAAACCTCACTTAGCTCTAAAATTAATAGGGTCAAATTATTGTGTGGTGTTGATTGTGGTCATCTTGGTCTAGCCCTTCTTCTTATCTTTTAGGATTTTGTTTAAAAAAAAAAAAAAAATTTGAGTCTAATTAAGTTGTGGAAAATGTATGCATGGTAGAAGGTCATTAAGGGATAAGTTAACCCCATTTGATCCTGAGATTGACAGAACTTTTCATCATAACCTGCGAACTGTAAACCAACCGTCGATCTCTACAATGGGTGAACATATTAGAACCCTGAATGAATTATTCGCTCCTGCATCCGCTAGTCCACCTACATGCATAGTATTGCCAATAAATAATGCAGCCCAATTTGAAATTCGGGCTGCAACAATAAACATGTTACCCAAGTTTCATGGGTTCGAGAGTGAACAACCCTATATTCATCTAAACAAGTTTTTGACAATCTGTCAAACATTTAGAAATCAAAACTTAGATGAAGAGGGTATTAAATTAAGATTGTTTCCCATGACTTTAGAAGATCGTGCTGCTGCATGGCTGTATTCCCTTGCTTCAAATTCCATCACATCATGGGAACAGTTGTCTAGGAAGTTCATGGCTAAGTTCTATCCCATGGTAAAAACTGAAAAAATTAAGGATGCCATCAGAACTTTTAGAGGAAAATCTGAGGAGGAATTTTCCCAACTTTGGGAAAGATTCCATGATCTGTTAGTCAAGTGCCCGCACCATGGGCTTGACAAGGCTGATCTAGTACATTTCTTTTATAAAGGACTAACTCCGGCATATAGAAACATGATTGAGTCCATGCACAAGGGTAGGTTCATGAACCAAACCCCGGATCAAGCCTATGAATTTCTTGTTGACTTAGCCGAGAACGCCCAAAATTGGAGTAGCTATGGTGAGGAAGTAAATAGAGATGAGTTCGGGTCTAGAAAACCAGGTAATTATGAAATGAAAGCAGACCCAGAACTCAAAAATGTCATGTCCAATCTGGTGACTGGAATGAACAACTTAAGCAAAAGGTTTGATGCTTTCACTGTTTCCACTAGCTCGAGTTCATATAAAGAGTTAAATTCCATCATGAAAGTGGATCACGAGTCACATAGTTTATGTATCTTGTGTAATAGTTCTGAGCATCTAGTGGAGTGCTGTCCTCGTTTATCCAACATTAAGGCTGAGCAAGCAAATGCTCTAAATTCATATAGTGCCTTCAAAAAGCCCACTCCCAATTCATTCAGTCCAGTCTACCACCCTGATAATAGGTTCCATCCAAATTTCTCATACAAACAAAATGAACCTATTCAGCATCAAAGTGGTCCACCAGGTTTTCAGAACAACTTCTCCAGGATAGGTCCACCACAAATGAACCAACCTTTGGTTCCATCTGTACCGCCTTATAATGCCCCTATCCCACAGCAACCTTCACAATTAGAAACCATGATGGCTAATATGATGAAACAACAACAAGATTTTATCAAGCAACAACAACAGACCAATACAGCCCGAGCCCAGACTAACCAATTCCATGCGCAAGCAATTGCAAAACTTGAGGTTAGTCTGAGCCAAATAGCTAACTCTCTAGGGGATAGGAAGAAAGGTGAACTACCTAGTCAACCAGTGCCTAACCCTAGTAGACAACAAAATCAAGGTCAGATAGGTCAGTATCAAATCAATTTTAATGGAAATCCGACCTATGAAGTCCAGGCAATTACCACTTTAAGGTCTGGCAAGCAAGTGGACAATAAAGTCCAACTTCCTGAACATGAAAAAGAAAATAAAACTGAATCCGATAAGAACCCTATTCAGAAGAGGGGTCAAGAACAGGACAAACCGAAAAAAAGGAAAGAACCCATAGAAACATACAAACCCAAGGTTCCCTTTCCCAGTAGACTTCAGGACTCCAAGAAACAATCTAACTTTGATGAGATCATGGAAGTCTTTAAAACTGTTCAAATAAATATACCTTTTCTCAATGCCATAAGACAAATTCCCTCCTATACAAAATTCTTGAAAGACCTCACCACGGTCAAAAGAAAAACCAGTATTCCTAGGCAAGCTGTTATGGCTGCACAAGCCTCATCTCTCATTCAACAACAGATTGCCCGAAATTCAAAGACCCTAGTTGCCCAACTATTGAAATAAAAATAGGAGAGACGATCATCCAAAGAGCTCTATTAGATTTAGGAGCCAGTGTAAACCTACTTTCCTACTATGTGTACCAAAAATTAGGTTTGGGGGAATTAAAGCCTACAAATATTACCCTTTCCTTAGCAGATAGGACAGTGAAGTACCCCAAGGGGATTGTAGAGGATGTAATAGTGAAAGTAAATGAGTTTTACTATCCTGTGGACTTCGTTATCCTTGAGACTGAACCTGCAATACATCCAGACAGTCACACACCTATAATTTTAGGTAGACCTTTCTTAACCACAGCAAATGCTGTGATCAACTGTCGAAATGGGATGCTGAAGTTATCTTTTGGCAACATGAAAGTCGAGCTTAATGTCTTCAACATAAGTAAACAACCACCAGACGACAAAGAAATCAATGAAGTTGACATGATTGAAAGTCTGGTTCAGGAGACTTTCTTACAAACTTATAATAAGGACCCTTTAGAAGCTTACCTTGCCCATTCCGAGGAAGGGGTCAAGCATGCGCCCCTTAGTTCTGCTCCCCTTATGAGCATAGATCGTCATCAGCCGACTGTTCTTCATCGGACTCTTCCAAAACCATTCTTAGATAATGGTTGAAAAAAAAAGGAGGATTTACATTTTGTCCGGCTGAAGACATAAAACTTAGCGCTCTTGGGAGGCAACCCAACATGTAAATATCTTCTATAAAAAAAAAAATTCAATAAATTACTAACATGCAAGTTTGGGGGATTTTGCCCCAACTTTCAATTTACCCACCCATATCAGGTACTTCTCCTCTGTCCTCTTACTGCTTTAAATTTTCTTTAACATTGAGGACAATGTTAGATTTAGGTTTGGGGGTATTTTTACGCATTTGAAATTTTATAAAAAAAAATATTTTTAGTTAAAATTTTTGAAAAAAAAATATATATATATACAACACACAAGGTATATAAAATCTAAGAGCCCAATGACTAGTTGGAAGTAGTGCAAAGTGAGTTCTTTTTATTAAGTTCCTTTTAGTGAGTTGTAAGCTAATTAGTACTTTAAATTTCACAACACATCTGGCCTGCATTTTCTAAGGTATAGGTTCGACATTGTGTTGAGAATATGGTAGCAACCTCGAATCCTGATGAACCATCTTTTTCAGATCCAAAAAAAAAAAAAAATGGTGGATTTAGTCAGGTACATCGAAAAGGGCTACCTATTGTCAAAGGTCAGCGGGCTTGTGATGAGGAACCCGAGCATAGGTCCGTAGGGGAGTCTTGATGCCCGACACCTCATGCCAACTGGTGTGAGAATTGTCGACTAATTGCTCGCTACATGGAGGAATCATCACAGGAGTAAAAGTGCACAATATATACATTATTATTTCTCTTTAATGCAAAAAAAAAACAAAAAAAACAAAACAAAAAAAATGAAAAAAAAAATGTATACTGACCTTAAGAAAGACAATAGTGTGAAAGCCGTCGTTGTAAAAATTCGAGTAAACTGGAATATTACAGATAAAGCCCATGAGGTATTAAAGTAAACATCCACACCTCTCGAAATCCTGCAGAAAAGATGATTTTGAATCAGCAAATAGGTCTTGTCCGACCAATTCTTGGAAACTACTAATATTAGCGATATTTTGGAGATCCAAAACCTTAGCTTGTGCACGGTCCAAACTTCACTGAGCACTCAAGTATAAATAAGTCTTACAACTTCCTAACGGAAAACTTAATAACTTCAACTTAAATTGCATACTAACCTAGAAATTGGGCTACTTAGTAATTAAAACCTTGTGTGCTTTTGAAATTCTTATCAGTTATGTAGTTGAAATTAAACTTTCATTTCACAAACCAAATTTTATTTTGGGATCGAAGTTTGTGGGTAACTTCACTGCAAACCCTCACGAGACAACACTCGTCCACTAGGGTAACCTAGGGGTTTAACGGCTTGTTGCACGTGCTAAGTGCAGTCGTAATGCTCTACGAAAGTGAGTATTTATCTTAGTTCATGTATATTTATATATATATAATAAATAAAACTTTTGCACTCTCATTTTATCATTGTCGCACTAAATTGCTAGAGACTAGCAATAAGCTGGTTGGGGGGTGTGATGAGAGCACAAAAGTGCGACCTACATGTTACTAAAATTAGTGTTATTGTTAACCGATAATGATAAATTCACTGGATTAATATTATATTTGGGTTTAACATAGATTAGTATAAATTAGAGATAAAATGCACATTGAGTACAAATTTGACTTCAAATCGGGTCCGAGTCGGGTTCGGATCCGAGTCGGGTTCGGATTCGAATCGGGTCCAATTTCTTTGTGCTTTTGGGAAAGAATTTTGGGCAAATCTAATTTGGCCATATCATAACTATAAGGTGCTGGGTGACCCATGACTCGAAAGAATTGCACTTGACCTCCAAGATGACCCGTCTACAAGCCAAATTTCATATCACACTATTTTTTTCTATATGACTAATTGAATGGAACTTGGTGTCTCCCAGCTCCTTCCAACGCAGCTATCCTCCTTCCCGATTCGCTTCCGTGATCCAAGCCGCCCGCGTCCCCAGCATGCCAGCCAGCAGCAAACATCTCAGGGTCTCCAAATCAACCACGTGCCAGATCCCATGCGAAAGAAGGGGAGAAGAAAGGATTCACCAGCCAGTGTCCCCACCTTCCGCATGCGTCCCAAATCCATTCCGTGATCCCAGCGCCTCACAGCCGCCCCAGCCATCCACGAAGCTTCCAATTCGGCCATCCTCCCTTCCGCTCCAGCCGTGAAGCTTCCAAGATCTCTTCCGTGCCCCAGCAATCGGATCCCCCAAGCATCTTCTGTGATCACGCTTGATCCCAACATCTCAGCCTTCCCGCGATCAACGCCTCCGTCCGCACCTCCAGCCGTAGCAACCTTCCATTCTAGCACGTCCGCGTGCCAGCCCAGCTGCCGTTCCGAGCGATTCCAAGCTCCATTCCGAATCATCCCGTGGCCAAAAAAGGAAGTCGTCCGGAGCGATCAGCCCAGCAATCCCGCAACCAAATCTCTTCTGTGATCAATCCTTCCAGCATCCCGTGAGATCAGGCATGAGCCGAGTGAGAGTTGGCTATATAAAGAGGGGAAGACTAAGAGAGGGGTGTGCTTGGTTGGGGTGGGAACCAAAGGAGGTGGGAGCTCGGCTGGTTCAAAGAAGAAGAAACAGAGCAATGCTCTGTTCTTGGGAAGAAGAAAGAAAAAAAAAAGGTGTTTTATGTTGAAAGTTCACCGTGGGAGAGAAAGGGAGAGGAAATAAGATTTCTTGTTTTTATTTTATTTGCAAAATAGGAGAGTATTAGGCCTTCTAATCTCCACTTTTATTTGTAATCAGTTTTCTTTTTATATCCATCAATTTTCTTTTATGCAATCTATGTTCTAAGTTTCAGTTTAATTCCTGCAATTTATTTTATTTGTACTGAAAATCTTATTTAAATATTTTTCTTTGCTGTTTGACCGCTACTCTGCATTACATTCTCAATTACAAAGTTTTCTTTCTTTCTTTTGTTTATTCTTCAAGTAGAAAACATTCTCTAGTAGACCAGAGAATCATTCAAACATCCCCGACGTAATGTTTTCCTTTTATCATTCAAAAAATCAATTTCAAATTCGAGTGAACGTTCTAATTTTTATGCAACTCCAATCGCCTCCCTGTGGATCGACCTCTTACAACCGCTATTCTTCGAGTAGGAAAGGTAAGAGTAAAATTAATTTAACTTTTGTTCGTCAGTTCTAACAACGATCTGTCTAGCATATTTTTAGGTGGACAGGAAAGGGACGAACAATATCCAACCTCATCCATAATTGTGAGCAAATTTTATGACCTAGATCTATCCAATCCTTCCTATAGATCCTATCTACTTGGAGAAAGCCTCCAATACAATTACATGCAAATAGCATTTAGGGTATACATAGGTCTAATAATCTCCTACTTATACTAAAAGCCATTTGAGAATATATCTTAGACCCATCCCATCTACATGAGTTGTAAAGGCCTTCCATATAACTAGTTTAGTCAATGGATATGATATTCCATGCTCAAATAACAGATTGAACATTCACTTCCTTCCTCTCATTGAGGTCTCTAATTATGTTGATGCTTGCATTCCACATGCTTCGCCTTATGATGAGACCTTAGCTCCACACTTTGAGCTATGGCCCCTCTATTGTCACATACAAGAGAATGGGATGTTTTATGAAAGGGTTGACTCCTAACTCAAGTATAAATATGCTTAGCCATATAGCTTCCTTTGCCGCATCTGATGCTCTAATATATTTTAGCTTCATCATAAAGTCTATGATGCACTTTTGCTTCATTCTACGCTAACACATAGCTCTATTTTTGATGGTAAATATACTCCCAATGGTAGATGGACAATTTTCTGGGTCAAATTGAAAATTTGCATCCATGTACCCTACAATCTCCAAGTCGCCATCACCATATACAAGCACATCCTTGACGACTTCCCACTATTTCTTTCCTAGATTATTTTAGTATCTAGATACCAGTCCAAAGGCACAACATATATTTGGTCTAGTACACAATAAACCTTCCTATAAACACAAAACTCAAAGGTTTTGTTCAAATCCATACTTCTTGATTAATTGATCAAATCTCTTGTTCCAACTTCTAAAGATTTGTTTGAGGCCATATATCAGCCTATCCAACTTACACAAAATAGCTCTTGAGCTACAGAGAGAAATAAATCCTTTCAGGTGAAGCATGTATATATCCTCTTGCAAATTTCCATTAAGGAACATAGTCTTAACATCCATCTGTCATATGTCACCATCATAGTAAGCTGCAATGGCTAAAAGAAGCCTATTGGACTTCGTCATGGGTTTGGATCCGATCCAAACATGACACAAATACACTTATTTTTAGATGGTGCATTTCTTTTATATTTTTCTCCTAGGCAAGAGCTAACATAAATGTATCCTTAAGAAAGGGGTATGTGTCAACTAAAAGTTAAGTATAATGCTTTATGTTGAAAGTATTAGAATTATAATAAGAGAATAAATTTGAAAAGGATTAGCCCACAAATTTTTTGCTGCAAAATATTAAACTAATTTCAAGTCTAGTTAGGTTTAGGTTAAAGGCCTAGATAGCCTAACATGGCATGAATACAGCCTAAACTTTTATATGACTCCTACCAACCTAAACCTAACCATTTTATGAGAATGCTATTTGACGCAACCCCATCTGAAACTTAGCCATATTTCTACATTATGGCTCCCAACCCCATCTTAACACTTTGTTTTCTTACCAAGCTGAACTCAACCCAATTAAAATTGTGTGTGGGTTTGTAGACAAAAAGCTCACTATCTGGCTTGAATCTTTTATAAAGTAAGGTCAGGATTGGATTGAAGCCTTCAGCCTGGGCCAAACCATATGAGCTAACTTGGGTACCAATAGGCTGACAAGTCACATTTGGTCAGCACAAATCAGGCCAATCCAGAAAATGGGTTGGATAAATGCCATTAATCCAAGTTAGCCAGGCTAGACCTTTTTCTAACATTAGTTTGAAAAAAAAAAAAGAAAAAAGAAAAATGATTTGGTTCTGGGCCTCTGACTGAAATCATCTCAGCAGACAATACTTTATTTTAATGTATTTGGTCATATTTTTGAAAATGGAATTACTTATATCTCCTTCCTCTCATATTTGGAGCCACCCGATGCCACTCTTGTGACATGGTGAAGCATAGAACCCCATTATCAAGAATTCTTTCTAAAACTGATGTCTTGAAGATATGTATCAACTAAATAAGCTATATCTTAGTCCTCATTCCAAACAAGGAGGTAAAGTTGACCCTGAATAAGATTGGAACTTCTCAAACAAGCATGCCTGCTTCCTTCTAATAATATAAGACACTAGATAAAAAAGCATATGCTATAAACATGTAAGACATTTGGCTGTTAATCCTTTGTATTATCTTTGCTAGAATTGATGTAAAGTTGGTCTAAGTTCTTAGTTAAGTTTCTTGAAGAAAACAGGGCTCTGAGAACTCTACTCAGTTGAACTTTTTAGTATAGAACAAAGGAAACAAGATGCTTGATTCAAATAAGCAATTATCAAGTAACACCATAAACTAATTTTCTGCAAATTAAAGAAATAAAACAAAAATGCCACGAAGAAATGATGAAATAATTGTTTCAATTTTTTCCATAAATTAAGAATAATATGCCTTCAAATACAATAGATAGGTTCAGCGTGCAAAAAGAATTATCTACAGAGACATGATGCTTTCATTAAATGTATTAAAGAAATGCTTGCACAATTACTTCTCCACCAGTATATAGTTAAGAAAACAACAAGACAAAATAAAAAAGCTATCTGAAATTAGAAACATCAAGCCAGTGAAGGACACAAAATAGAGACGAAGTCTACAAACCATGCTGCATTCCATATCTACACTTGCACATCCAATATGTTATTTGTTCACTAATCCTTTGGTGATGTGAAAATGGAAATGACAATGCAAGATAACATTACCATCTATCTGAAATTTTCTAATCCTCTATTGCATATGGACTTTGGATCCACTTTGTTGTTCTCTTGAACTCCTCACACAACACACTCTCTATGGAAGACAGGTTTCAATGATGGAGTGCTAATTCTAGAAATGCAACTACCTCCTTAGCATAGTTGAGCATTGAAGGAAACAACCAAAACTTGAGGAAGACTTTCATTATCAAAAAGTAATATGAAGAATCCCGTGTTATTTAGCGGGAGCATGAGCCAGGGCCGGACTGCACTTAGATCTGAAGGTTCGGGCTTTACCCGAGGGTAGCACTCTATTTATGGAAGGTGATTTGGAAACGCCTTCCGACGAGAACAGTACTGAGTCGACGTGGATTGAGGATCCCCCGAGTGCGAGAGATGTGGTGTTGATGAGACGGTGGACCACGTGCTGTTTCAGTGCACATTGGCGAGGTTGACTTGGCAGTGGGTAAGGACTCCGTGGGAGGCCTAGAGCCAGAGGGTGCAGCTCCTACAGATGATTCGCCAGTGGCTAGATAGTCCACAAACATGCCAGGAGGTCACTAGAGCGACTTGTACAGCATATCAGATCTGGCTGGCAAGAGATGCTCGTACTTTTAGTAAGCACAGGCTGTCACCGAGATTTGTGGCAAAGCACGCCCGGGTGCAGGCGGCAGAGATCAGTCACACCTCCTTTTTTGATGGACCTTTGATAGCTCAAGATACCTGGGATTCCCTCTCTGCTCAGGCAGCCTCTAAATGGTGTTCTTTACTTGGGAGCCCCCACCCTCGAGTTTTCTCAAGATCAACTTTAATGGATCTATTTTGGATGGAGGCACAAGGGGAGGTACGGATTTTGTCATTCGAGATCCATACTCCAAGGTGGTGGCAACAGGCGGCTGCCAACTATTCGACATTTTGGCCTCCGGAGCGAAATTGAGGGCTGCCTGGGCGAGCCTTTGACATGCGAGGCGAGTACTACAGGCCAGTTCGGTCATCTTGGAGCTCGACCACGGTGATCAGTTGGATCCAGAGGGTCCGAGAGATGCGAGCTCGGATCACCCTTTGCTCTGAGACATCTGGATGATGACGAGGGATGGTGGGGCCTTTCAGGCCAAACATATATTTAGAGAGACCAACGAGGCAACCAACTGGGTGGCTGCTTATATGGCTAACCATTCAGGGAGTACACTGTGGTCAGGAGAGGGGGAGTTGCTTCGGGCACTTCGTGAGCTTGTATTTTTTGATTTTATTGGGTGTGTTCGTACACGCATTGTATGATTAACTTGTTAAAGCAAAAAAAAAAAAGTAATATGAAGATGATACAGAGATTCCAAAGAACTAGCTTTGAATGGACACAAGTAGCCAAGTTTGATCGATTTGTCTATGTCGTGTCCCAAATCCACCACTCGAGCTAGGTATGTGACATGTCACACATTCCATAGGACATGATCCCATAGAGTATGTAGGGCCTTGAAACCTATACAAATCTCAAATAACCAACAATCTCAAATAACCAAATTCCACCACTAATAAATAAGAATGTAATAACCAGCTATAGTAGTTTCTAAAATTCCAAAAAATAACTAATACATTCTTAAGGATTCCTTCTTTCACTAGCAATCCATGACCTAGAAGAGCACCAAGGATCCTGATGCTCTGAAAAATCATAAAAGAAAAGTGATAAACTTAATAGCTCAATAAGAAATCCCTCTACACACACGTTCACAGACATAAATTTAAATGAATAACAACTAATAACAGCCATCCTACTGGAAATTGTTGGCGAGGTTAAGACCAAGGGGGGTTTAGGTCTCTCTAACATGAACACCTCCCTACTAGCAAAATGGGCTTGGAAGTTCTTATTGAAAGAAAACAAAATGTAGAAGAACATTGTTTGTGCCTCCAACTACCCTAGGAGAAGAATGGGATTGAGAAGCAGGAAATTGCTCACTGGAGTTTCACCTTTTTGGAAAGATATATAGTAGCAAGAACTTAGCTGCCTTACAAAATTATAGTCATTTAATCTAGGAGATGGTAAAGATATTCGGTTTTAGAACGATGGTTGGCCTAATGATGTTCCTTAATGATGATTTTTCTCTCTCTTTAACAACATGTGATGATAAGCCTGTATGGAAGCTCACTATGGATTAATCTTTGTTAGTTCCTTTTATTAGTAGTTAATCTGGGTGGTCTACTTTCCCCCCTTTTATTGAGCACTTTAAAAATCACCTACTCTAGAAAAGCATAGGACTTTCATGTGATTGTGGCAATCAAAAATTGCATTCTTACTACTGACACAAAGGGTTGGGTAGTCGCTATGTCATGCTCCTTGTGTAAGGCTACAGCTAAAATGAATTCTCGTTGCTTCTTAATTACTCTTGTAGCAAGAGCTGCATAGGAATCAAAGAACATCCGCCTTCTTTCTTGTCTCCTTGAACTATATGGAGATTCAAGAGGGTGGAGAAATGCTCCGTGAAAGATGGGACTTGCTAGTGTTAATTATTTGTTGGAGAACTTGGCAAGCAAGAAAGTTAGGAATTTTTTGTATAAGAATCATTCTGTAGTCTCATTTCCAAGGAAAGCTCTATTAGAGTGAATTCTCTTTGTGCCGTTAAGAACGAGCAAGCTTTTGGAAGGGCGGTTTCATCATTTTCTACTCTCATTCCCTCCTCTTCTTAGTTTCCTATGTGTTCTCGTTCTCTTGCTTGTCTCTCTTCTTTTTGTATTTTCTTATTTCTTCTCCTTTGCTCTTACATGGTTTCGATACTTCTCCCATATTCTCAGAAATAAAATATCTCCCAACAATATCGCATCAAAAACTTATGGTTGCATATATAGAATTTCATTGTGGCAATTTAGCAGCAACACTTTTGCAATAAAAAAGATAACATATATACTTCTAAATTTCTGCATCCAAGCTAGAATTTGTTGAACCTCTATATAGGTGCAATTCCTCAAAATGATTCCCATATTTCTGCTAAGAACTTAATGTCAAATAATTTAGATGATAACTGAAAGTTATATTTTTCAATATCAATGATTATCATTCCATCAACCAATTCAAAAATAAAAAGGAGAAAAAAAGATTATCATTTCCACTAGTTTGTAAGCCCCTAGTATGTCCTATTTTTCACCTCCAAAACTATTTTTCCCTTTATGCTTAATTTTTTAATAATAAATTTTTGCAAAGATATAAAAAGTGTTTTTATTCAAATGCTCTATTCATTCTATTCAATGTTATTGAATTTTCCCATAGCTCGTTTATTGCATAATTTCACATAACTTGCAACAAAAAGAATAGATTTAAAATCTATATTCATGCAATAATGTAATTAGGTTGCTAGAAATATATAAATCAATGAAATGGTACATAATTCAAGACCAAATAGTCTACTAATACCATTGATTTGATAGACGAAGAGAGGGAACTCACTTGCCATATTATTGAACTACAACCTCTTACCTATATATAGTGGCTTGTGAATTAGATTAGCAATAGTATGTGATCCTTTACATTTTGGCTATTCTTGAATATAGGCATCATGAAGCTTCTTAATATTTATCCACTTCCTTATTTGTAAAATGTTGTGAGATAGACTAACCAACCAGTCACATCTTAAGACTATAATAAGGATTCTATTTTTGAAATAGAAAGGATTCATAGAGACAAGGGTAGGGAAAGAGTAGGAAAGTTGATAGGGGATTATAGAGAACTAAAAGCCCCACAGGAAAAGAGATTTGATTCAGAGAAGAAGCAAGGCTGCAGCTAGCACTGAGCTTCATCAAGTATTTATTCTGCTATAATAGTCATTATGTAATAGAAATAACATCGATATTTGCATTACTTGTCTATATAAAATAATGTTCTTCTCATATCTCATATTCTTTACCAGTTTTTCTTTTAGAAGAGTCTACTCCACCTAAAAAAAAATCTTCTTCACTAGCATATTATGTTGCAACTACCATCATAATGGTCATTATTTTTAGATTTTTAATACCATGGGGACAAATAACATCAATTATATACCTACTATAACGATAACCACAATGTTGCACAAGTTCGTTATAGACTTTGAGTGAAAAACCTGGAATCTAATATAGATATATATTAAAATGAGTGCTCTACCTTGGCAGAGCTCTCCACCTACCATATATATAAATGGTCATCCGTGACCATATGTATAAATCATATTTAATTCCATATGGAAATTTATACCGAAAAGCAAAAGATGATTCACTTCGTCTCTCTCCGGTCACATTTTGGTTTTGTGATCCCTTTGAGGTAGTAAAAATGGTTAATAATGTTGCTTGTAGGTTGCAATTCTTCATGAGGATGTGGTGGATCCTTCCCATGCGCAGGCACAATGTGCGCCATCTACTATAAGGATGCATTTCAACATGGAGGTGGAGAAGATATTGAACCACAGAACTTTAGGGCAAAGTAAGAAAAACAAAAGGCCAGAATATTTGGTTCATTGGAAGGAGGAACTAGAAAGTGAGGCAGGTTGGGAGAGAGAAACAACATTATGGCAGTTTGAGAAGCAAATCCAAGACTGTCTATCATGCATTCCGCCATGCGTGTCGGGTTCTTCCAATGGCGGTGGTTTGTCAAACCCTTGCTAGCAGCATTTATGTGTTGGCATTGGTGCCAATCTAGGTGGACAAGGCGTGGTTCGGAGTCATGCTGCAGCAAGGCACCATTGTGACCATGGAGTTTAGCTTAGCCGAACATGACGCAAGCTTGTGCAAGGCATGGATGCGCAGGCATGAGTAAAAAAGTATTGGTGCAAGTGGGCAAAGTGACTAGGCCCACCCAGCACATAGGTGCAAGTGCGGGCAAACACATATAAATAAATTAGAAAAGATGAAAGTTATTAATAAATAGTAGAAACCTTGTGTATCATCATAATGGAACATCAAATAATATGGATGTGAATACCATCTAAAACACATGTTAGAGAAATGAACTATGCAAGCACGATGTGTGCTTGCTTTAGGCACATGGATATATGAACGATCCATATACATGCCACAAAGCGCGTAAAGCCGGACAATGCAGTAACATGGTGTTATATATATGTTCATGAATATAAAGTAGATATCACATTATTTTACTGGCTGACTTCTTTTTTGGATCCTCAAGAAAATTTCAACCATTTTAAATAATATTGGCAAAAAAGATCTCTCTTAAATGACTATTTTGAATTCAGCATATAACTAGAATGTAACAATTCATATTTGCACCCACCTAATTTACATGATTTCATTTGCAGGTGCGTGAATATGAAGCAATTATCACATTAATTTGTAGATTGACTTCTATTTTGAATCCCCAAGACACTATGAAACATAAGTAAATTCAATTCCCTACATGATTTCAACGAAAAAAAGGCAGTCATAATGTAATTGTTACCATCATTAGTAAATAAATCGGTCTAAACACGTCATCTCATGATTTCCATTTCATATTTGTGAGCAATTTGTCTGCCAACATCCAATTACATATAAAATAATTGCCAAGTAGCTATCTAGCATTCCTTTTCCAAGCTAACAAAATTTCAACGTCCGAGCCCTTTTATAACCCAACAACATAATATGCAGTGTAATAACGTTTAATTTCTACTCTTTTTTTTTTCCATTCGCTCACAATCCAAACCACCACAAAGTCTAGAACAATCAACCTATCAGTTCAGTATTCACATTCACATCAATAACTTACTTTAGTGTCCCACAAAAAACATCACATGGTAAGAAAGCTTCAAGGAAAGCACAATGAAGGCACCCAAAAGTTTTCACTAGCCTACATCAATATTTAAAGAGTAGCACTGCACATAATGAGAAGAAGAATGCAAAAGATTAGCAGAATACCTCATACATGCATGCATAGATACATACATGCATGCATAATAAATAAATAAACAAACAAATACATTCTAAGATTTATTTTTCATCAAGTCCAAGAAGTTCTTTTAACAAAGAAACAGAAGTAGCATTAAGAACTCGTCTGGTTCGTGGAATGAATTTTTTCTCACTAGAATATTTTTCTGAAAAGCTAATGCCTGGGTATATGATGCCTAAAAAGTATCTTTGCACGTTTGGTTGGCCATGAAAAAGTAATACATTCCAGAGTACCTTATATTTGGTTGAGCATCTACTTTTCTACAAAAGTTGTATAAAATACTTGTCATGCCCTTAATAAAGAGAATGACCTGCCCCATTCTATCTAAAAGCTTCAAGATATTTTTTTAAAAAAATTATCCCTATTTTTAGCCAATGAGAATTGGACTTTTCCATTTCCAACATAGATTTTTTTTCATAAAACATGAAAATCTTATTCCCATGAAAAAACTACTTTTCAATCTTTCTCCTTTAAAAACTCTAACCAAACATAAAGCATTTCTCTATTTTTCTATTGATCCACTTCCTACCTCCTCTTTCCACGAGTCCTAAGTTTTCTATCTCAATACCTGATCATCTTGGAGAAAAAGTGTGATCTTGGTTCCCCATTCAAGATTCCCCCAAAGGTATCCCTAATAAGAGGAGGGGAGGAACAAGAACTTACTTTCTAGAGAGATAAACGATAACATAGCTTATTTAAAGGTGAAACGGTTAACCAATTGCAACCGTGTTTACCACTAACCAAACCCCCCTCCTTTGAAAACTCATATGGCCCACGAAACGAGTCCTAAGTAATAGCTGTGGCTAAGGATAAGGTCACCTCACGTGTATATCTAATCTAGTCTAATATGCTAATATCCATTCACCATGTTGAAAAATGGTATAGCCCACCATCTGCCATGTCTACATATTTAATTCCATGCAGACTTATTGAGTTGAAGATGAGTGAGGGGTATACCTCCAACATGGGGAATATGCTGGGCTTTCGAAAGGACAAAGACACACCATATTCCAACAAACTATACTAAATTAAAGAAAAAAAATCTAGGCTCCAGATGAAAAATATGGGGATCGGATCACGCATAGGGGCACATGTACTACATGAGGGGTCCACCCCTTTCGGGTAAAGCCATACTGATCTTGGCTAAGAATACATCACTATTGTTCATATTGACTGAAAAATTATAAACGTATAATGTATTAAATGTATATAAAAAAGAGTATACTACGGTACCTAATATATATATTGAATAAAATAGATGGTTATTTTTCACCATTTAGCTTTGAAACTAGTATAAGTTCAAAAAAAAAATCTACTTCGTTTTAGCTTTGCACATTCAGGTAGAATTTTTTCTCGTTTGTAAGATTACGCGTAATTAGTTTTTCTTATCCAAGATTATCCTTGTGTTGCCCAAGGTGACAAGCCAAGAGGGGAGGTGAATTGGTTTTTTTAAATTTTTGCTATCTTACTTTAGTTAATTGATGAGTGAGTGAAATTAGAACAATGCACAATACAAACATACAAGAAGTATAGTGGTTCGGTGCTCTCCTAAGCACCTACGTCCACTCCCCAAGCGATCCCTTGGGAATTCACTATAATCCCTCGGATTACAGTTGGATTGTTTTCCAGGCTCACAATCCAAAAACCTTTAAACTTTGGTTTTCCGGGATCACCAATAATCTTTGTTGGTTTTACGGGCTCACCAACGAACCTTCACAATTGGTTTTACGGGCTCACCACTAAACCTACGCCGTTGGTTTTGCGGGCTCCCCAACAAACCTTTACAAGGTGATTAACAAAAGAAAGAAGAAAGTTGAAGCTCCTAAATGAGCAAATATAATAATTATAAGCTACAAAGAAGAGTTTAGATAATAGTTATCGCTTGATGAGACTTCTCTCTTCTTTGTCAAGAATGCTTCACTCTTCAAGGGTGGATGGAGCTCTTGATATCTCTTGGAATCTGCTCAACCACTTCCTTTCAATTCTTGAATGAAGCACTTGGATGAAGAAGATTAGGGCACCTGTCTTTCTTGTGTAAGCTTTGATCTTTTTGCAAAAGGATATTCTTCTCTGATGAATAGTGTCCCTTTAAATAGTTTTCCTCACCCATTGGACATCTCTCATTGGTCAGATTTCAAAAACTAGCCGTTACTTACTGTTTGGAGGTCAAAAAGTACTTCTGCAGAACTAGCCGTTATGCTTCTGTCCGTGTTTGGGTCGACTCAACTTTTACTAGGGTCGACCCAACTTTCACTTGGGTCGACTCATGCAACATTGGGGTCGACCCTCTCAGAAACCACAGAACCTTGTGTTTCAGCCTTCCTTCACTTGGGTCGACTCAACACTTTTTGGGTCGACTCAAGGTTGGGTTGGGTCGACTCAAATTTCACTTGGGTCGACCCTCTCAGAGATTCCAGAGAACTGATTTTTGAATGACATAGCTTTTGGGTCGACTCATGTTCTGTTGGGGTCGACTCAAGGTTGGGTCGACTCAAGTTCCATTTGGGTCGACCCTCTCAAGGATTCCAGAGACTTGTTTTCTTGAAGCTTGAAGATGGGGTCGACTCAACTTTCACTTGGGTCGACCCAAGTACTGTTCATCCGTGCCATTTTTGCAGAAGTGTGCCAGATGTTTCTTTGATGTGCCGGGGTCGACTCAATCAAGCTTGGGGTCGACTCAATCCATACTTTGCTGCAACTTAAGGTTAGATTTATCCATATAATCAATGAAATAAACTTTAAACAATTTTGAATATATGTCATGGTGGTGCTACATACTCTAAACAATGAAAATTACTATTGTCCACTTAAGAGTACGTTTCACTTGAAACTTTGCCGAATTGAAATTTAGAATTCACTATCCCTTTCCTATCGCAAATTTTATCTCATTATTAATCATTGTATTAATCATCAAAATACCACTATCATCCTCAATCTCCTCCTTTTTGATGATTACAAAATATTGAGTATGATCAAATTGATTTTTATCTTAAAATTAATTTTAGAAGGGCTCAAGTTGCTGAATTTCAGCTTTTCAAATATGAGAGTGAAGTCTCCCCCTATTTCATCCAAATGTTGCCAATTTGAACTTATGGTCTTCTCCCCCTTTCTTTTATACTGGTTAAAGATGACACTTCAAAAATTTGAGATAATGAAAGAGTTTCAGATTATGTATCGAGGTATGAAAGGTATGTGCCAAAATCTGAAATTCGATTTAAATTTTAGACTTTAACATTTTCATTGTACAAATTGCTCCCCCTTAAATGTATAGTCTTTCCTATTATAATTTTCAACCTTGTTTGTCAACTTATTTCTCTTTCCTTACTTCTCCCCCTTTTTGTTATCATCAAATAGGTGCATGGTAATAGATAAATAGACACAATAATTAATAAACAGTTCAGTTTCATTGATCAAAATGGAACATTGTAGTACATTAATGCCAAAACAAAACAAATACAATATTCCTCAATGAAAGTACAAAGTACATGATCAATCACAAAATACATATGAGAACTAGATAAATCCTAGGCACTAATACCAAAAGTGCTAACATCAGCCTAGGGGGTATCTAATGGCTGTGATCTAGTCCTCATCCTCCGAGCATATGTGGCGAGGGGAGGTCGGGCCTGATGGGACTAAGTCTGGCGTGGAGCTCGGTGAGCTGGATGACTCTGTGCCGAAATCTCTGACTCAGCTGCCTGGGGCACAGATGGTCCATGAACCTCTCTCTCTCTCCGTAGAGCTCCTACCTGCTCTCTAAGATCGCTAATCTCAGCAGTCATAATATCCAATCTGCTCGTCAATCCATCAGTGATAGTCCTTGCTTGAGCTGTCATAAGCTCAGTCATCCTACTCCAAAACTCATCTGTGTATCCCGTGGGAACAGATGACGAAGGTCCAGCCCTTGAAGGTGCTGTAGGATGATCCTTAGGCTCCTCATCCTCAGGGATGGGATCTCCAATCTCTGGTGCATCACCCTTTGGTGCATCACCCTCTGATACAGCATGAATCCCAGCTCCTGCACGCACCCACTGCCCGTTCACCTTTTCATACCCCATGCGAATAAGGGATCGTGCAGTGTATGTGTCAGTAAATAGTAGATGCCTGGAGATCTCTCCCTCTACTGATATATCATGCTGTCGAAGATCAGGGTGAGTATCATACCATAAGGCTGGGAGACTCTCGAGTTGCATATGACATTTCTCATCTGCCTAAGCATCATAGCTGGGAGGTTCAGGGGAATGCCCTGAATAATGTGCTCCATGACGACCAGGTCTCGCTCAGAAATGAGATCAAATCTTCCGCTTTTTGAAAACAAAATCCGACCTATGAAGTTGTGCAATAACCTCATCTCAGCTGAAAGAGAGCTTGCTATTACATTTTCGGAATAGTCGAAATCATCATTCTCAAGAATCAACTGTAGAGCTCTCAACTTATTTTCAGGCTTTTCTGGAGTTGCTCCTTCACAGGGGAGATGAAGCAACTCACTCAAACTTTCTTCGGAAACCCTAACCCTTACTCCTCGGACTTCAGATATAAGCCCTCCCATTCCAGATTTCAGAAAGGCATAGAACTCACGAACCAACCCTGGGTAGATCACCACATCTAGGGAGCAAAGATACTCCCATTCTTGCCTTCGGATCCAATCACCCAACCGGAACCCTTCTTGATCCAAAAACTCGGAGTGAATCCTTCTTCCTGTAGTAACCGGTCTCCCCGCAAATTTTGCAAGTTGGACTGAAGGGGAGGGAGGAGGAGGAGGCTCTACCCGTGTCTCACCTTGTGGAGGCACTGTAGAAGACTCTGTAGCATTTTTATCAACACGGGTGGTCCGTGAAACCCTCCCGGATCGCTTGGCTACGGCTCTCTTGGGTCCCATTTCTTCAAGATTTTGATCTAACGGCTTTGGGAAGCTTCCTTCTACTGTTTAGAGATGATTGGAGGAGATTTGAGAGTGGGGAATAGGGTTTTTGGAAGAGGACAAAGTGAAAACAGTGCCCTAGATTGCTCACGGGTCCTCCTTTTAACAGTGGGGTCTCGTCGTTGGGTCGATCCTAGATTTTTCTTGGGTCGACTCAACATTGGGTCGACCCCATTCTGGGTTGGGTTGACCCAAGTTCAGAAATTTTTCCTTCTCTTCCTTTTTCCTTTCAAAAAAAATTTTTCTTTCTTCCAATCCTTACAAATTCTTACTGGGACAATGATACATTAGTAAAGAATCTATAGACGACTAGTTTGACTAATGTTTCATAGGTTTTTAGAAATGGAAGGAGAGTATCATAAGACATCTTGCTCCTTTGTATATCTCCTTAATCAAAAGGATCACATATGCCTAATTCCCTCCTAAGCATGCAAAATCTATCTTCACTCAAAGGTTTTGTGAATATGTCAGCTAATTGTTTGTCAGTACATACATGCTCAATACATATGTTCCCATTTTGCACATGATCTCTAATAAAATGATATCTTATTTCAATGTGTTTGGCTTTAGAGTGCTGAACCGAATTTTTAGTAAGGTTGATGGCACTAGTATTATCACACTTTATAGGAATGTTATCTAGTTTAATTTCATAGTCCTCTAGTTGTTGCTTAAGCCATAATACTTGAGCACAGCAACTGCCGGTGGCTATATATTCGGCTTCAGCCGTTGACAGGGCTACTGAATTCTGTTTTTTGCTAAACCATGATACTAAATTATTTCCTAAAAATTGACATGTTCCACTAGTGCTCTTCCTATCTAATTTGCATCCAGCAAAATCTGCATCAGAGTAGGCAAGCAAATCTAGACAGGAGTCTCTTGAGTACCATAATCCTATATTTGTAGTTCCTCTCAAATATCTAAGAATTCTTTTAACAGCACTTAAATGTGACTCCTTAGGATCTGATTGGTATCTAGCACATATTCCCATACTGAACACTATGTCTGATCTACTAGCAGTAAGGTAGAGCAAGGATCCAATTAATCCTCTATAAAGCTTCATATCTATACTTTTTCCTTTCTCATCTTTGTCTAGCTTACTAGTGGGATTCATTGGGGTGCCTACTCCCTTGTGATTTTCATTCCCAAACTTCTTTAATATTTTCTTTGTATACTTAGTTTGATGAATGAAGATACCTTCTTTAGTTTGTTTGATTTGTAATCCGAGAAAGAAATTTAGTTCTTCCATCAAACTCATCTCGAATTCTCCTTGCATTAAATTAGCAAACTCTTTGCAAAGATTATCATCTGTGGCACCAAAAATTATGTCATCTACATATATTTGTACCACTAGCAGATTTTTGTCTTTTCTTTTAAGAAAAAGTGTTTTATCTACAATTTCTCTACTGAAATCATTATTCAGTAGAAATTTGCTTAGTCGATCATACCATGCCCTAGGTGCTTGTTTTAATCCATATAATGCCTTATGTAGTCTAAACACATGATTTGGCAATTCATGATTTTCAAAACTAGGATGTTGCTCTACATATACCTCTTCCTCTATAAAACCGTTTAAGAAGGCAATTTTTACATCCATTTGATACAATTTGAAATCCATGAAACATGCAAAAGCTAGAAGTAATCTAATAGCCTCTAATCTAGCCACGGGAACAAATATTTCCTCAAAATCTATCCCTTCTTCTTGATTGTATCCCTTAGCTACAAGTCTAGCTTTATTTCTTATAACTACCCCATTTTCATCTAATTTATTTCTAAAGACCCATTTTGTTCCAATTACAGAGTTATGCTTTGGTCTCTCAATTAATGTCCATACATTACTTCTTTTGAATTGATTTAATTCTTCTTGCATAGCATTTATCCAATTGGTGTCTTTTTCAGCTTCTTCATAAGTCTTAGGTTCTAACTGTGAAACAAAAGCAAGATAATCATTTAAATTTCTAAGAGAGGATCGAGTTCTTACCCCTTGAGATGGATCACCAATGATTAAGTCTTTAGGGTGTCCATATGCATACCTCCATTCCTTTGCTAAGTCTTGAGATTGTGGTGGCACGCAATCATTTTCCATCTCTTGATTTGGCATGTCATCAAGATTCAATTTTTCAAAGTCAATAATTCCTGCATCATCATCAAGAATACTTTCTCTCTTAGGAGACTCACTATCAGACTCATCAAAAATGATATTAACTGACTCTTCAACTATAAGAGTTCTTTTATTGAATACTCTGTATGCCCTGCTAGATGTAGAGTATCCTAAGAAGATACCTTCATCTGACTTGGCATCAAATTTACTTAGATCCTCCTTGCCTTTGTTTAAAATGAAACATCTACATCCAAATACTCTAAGATACTTAGCAGTTGGTTTCTTATTCTTCCAAAAGTCATAGGAAGTTTTCTTGGTTATTGGTCATATTAAAACCTGATTTAAAATATGGCAAACGGTACTTATAGCTTCAGCCCAAAAATACTTTGGAAGATTTGACTCGCACAACATTGTGCGTGCCATTTTTGCCAAGGTCCTATTTTTTCTTTCAACAACCCCATTTTGTTGAGGCGTTCTAGGTGCTGAAAATTGATGTGAGATACCATTTTCATTACAAAATTCTTCAAAGTGTTGATTTTCAAATTCAGTTCCATGATCACTTCGAATTGCTATTAAGGTGAGCTTCTTTTCATTTATGATATTTTTATAATATTTAAAGAATGCTGAAAATGCTTCATTCTTATGTGCAAGAAATGAAACCCATGTATACCTTGAAAAATCATCTACTATAACTAGTCCATACTTCTTTCCTCCTAGACTCGCGGTTCAGTAGGTCCAAATAGATCCATATGTATGAGTTCAAAGGGCCTAGTGGTCGATACTATATTCTTTGATTTGAAGAATGATTTTATTTGCTTTCCTAATGAACATGGTCCACAGATTTTGTCCTTTTCAAAAATCAATTTTGGCACATCTTTTATTAATTCCTTCTTGACTAGTTTTGATATTAAGTCCATACTAGCATGTCCTAGTCTACGATGCCAAAGCCAACTTATTTCATTTTTCTTTTCTTCATTAGTAATTAAACATAATCCATTTTTCTTGCCTAATTCATGAAGGTCTACCAAGTAAATATTTCTTTGCCTTTGACCTATAAGTACAATGCTATTATCTTTAGGATTTGTGATTATGCAAACTGAGGCTTCAAATGTGACTTTAAACCCTTTATCACAAAATTGACTTATGCTAAGTAAGTTATGTTTCAAACCATTAACTAATAAGACATTTTCTATAAAGATAGATGGAGTAATGAAAATTATACCCTTTTCAATGATATATTCTTTTCCATTGTCTCCATATGTTACTACTCCACCCTTTTTAGATTCCAAGGTGACAAATTGTTCTACGTCACCTGTCATGTGTCTTGAACAGCCGCTATCTAGATACCATCGTTTATCCATCTTATTAGCTGCAAGACACCCCTGCAATCAAGATCAAGAATAAACTTTAGGTACCCAAACTATGTTGGGTCCTTTAGGGCTAGTACTCGATGTTCCTTTTGGAACCCAAACTTTCTTAGATTTAAGCTTATAATTATTACTCAATTTGTTGTAGCTGGACTTTCTATAGTTACATTCATATGCTTTATGTCCTAATTTATTGCAGCAATGACAAGTTATATTTTCATGTTTTTGCTTTCACAAATATATTCTTTAAGTATTTTTGTTTTCTATTTATTTATATCCTAATCCAGCTTTATCATATACAGCTTTTTGACTATCAAGAATCATATTTAATTTGGTTGAGCTAAGTGTAAACTTGTCTACTAAGGATTTGTATTTTTCAGCGTCTTCTTTTAACTTGACATTTTCAGCAATTAGATTCTTGGTTTCATTTGAGAATCTCCTACTTAATGTTTCATAGTTATTAGATAGTTTCAACTTATCTTTGATAAGAGATTGATTTTCATCTTTTAGAACTTTATTTTTGTTGATTAGTTTTTTGTGTTCTTCCATGAGTTCTAAAAATGCATCATGTAATTCATCAACAGTAAAATCACATTCAAGTTCAAAATCTACCTCATCGTCATTAGCCATATGGCAGATTTGAGCCGTCTCTTGTTGATCTTCCTCTTCCGAACTTGACACCTCACTTTCACTCCATTCAACCATGAAGTTCTTCTTTGTAAGTTTTCGTGCCATCCACTTCAATTCCGGACAATCTATCTTGAAATGCCCGAGCTTGTTACACTCATAGCAAATTGGCGTTTTCTTTTCTTTTTTCTTGTCCTTACCATTTTCTTTGCTTGAACTACCTTTGAAGAAGGGCTTCTTTTTATGAAGTTTCTTCTTTCCTCTCATAAATTTTCTGAATTTTCTTCCAAGCATAGCCATTCCTTCTTCATCAAATTCCTCATCATCATCAGATTCTTCCAATTCAGTTTCCTATTTTGGAGTAGTAGTCTTTAATGCAATGGTCTTTCTTTTCTTGACTTCATCTTCTGAATTTTGCCTCATGGTCAACTCATGGGTCATGAGTGATCCTAGAAGTTCTTCTAATTGCAGTGTATTGAGGTCCTTTGCTTCCTGAATTGCTGTTACCTTGGCCTCCCAAATTCTTGGTAGAGACTTGAGAATTTTTCGCACCAATTCAGAGTTAGTATAAGACTTTTCTAAACTCTTTAGCCCATTTATGATTTCTGTGAAACGAGTAAACATTTCAGTTATGGACTCAGTGGATTCCATTTTAAACAACTCATACTTATGTACTAATATGTTTATTTTTGACTCCTTAACTTGATTAGTTCCTTCATGTGTGACCTCAAGTTTATCCCAAATTTCTTTTGCGGAGATGCATGTAGATATTCTATTGAATTTACTTACATCTAGTGAACAGTAAAGTACATTAATCGCTTTAGCATTTAGTTGTGCTAGTCTTCTATCACTTTCATTCCAATCCATTTCTGGTTTGGGTATGATAGTGCCCTCTACACTAATTGTGGGTGTGTGAGGTCCTCTAGTTATAATATGCCACAATTCATAGTTTAGAGCTTGAATGAATATCCTCATCCTAGCTTTCCAATATGTGTAATTAGTGCCATTAAACAGAGGAGGTCTATTTGTGGATTGCCCCTCACTCATAGAACATCCCATTTAGGTTGTCATGATCTTTGTCTCTTGATTGTGAGATCAACAAATACTATATGAGCACCTCGCTCTGATACCACTTGTTGCCCAAG
Organism: Phoenix dactylifera; assembly: GCF_051530095.1. Classification (NCBI taxonomy): domain Eukaryota; kingdom Viridiplantae; phylum Streptophyta; class Magnoliopsida; order Arecales; family Arecaceae; genus Phoenix; species Phoenix dactylifera. The sequence continues at coordinate 18,887,249 of NC_143199.1, read as the reverse complement.
GTGACAAGCCAAGAGGGGGGGTGAATTGGTTTTTCTAAATTTTTGCTATCTTACTTTAGTTAATTGATGAGTGAGTGAAATTAGAACAATGCACAATACAAACACACAAGAAGTATAGTGATTCGGTGCTCTCCTAAGCACCTACGTCCACTCCCCAAGCGACCCCTTGGAAATTCACTATAATCCCTCGGATTACAGTTGGATTGTTTTCCGGGCTCACAATCCAAAAACCTTTACACTTTGGTTTTCCGGGATCACCAATAACCTTTGTTGGTTTTACGGGCTCACCAACGAACCTTCACAATTGGTTTTATGGGTTCACCAATAAACCTATGCCGTTGGTTTTGCGGGCTCACCAACAAACCTTTACAAGGTGATTAACAAAAGAAAGAAGAAAGTTGAAGCTCCTAAATGAGCAAATATAATAATTATAAGCTACAAAGAAGAGTTTAGATAATAGTTATCGCTTGATGAGACTTCTCTCTTTTTTGTCTAGAATGCTTCACTCTTCAAGGGTGGATGGAGCTCTTGATATCTCTTGGAATCTGCTCAACCACTTTTTTTCAATTCTTGAATGAAGCACTTGGATGAAGAAGATTAGGGCACTTGTCTTTCTTGTGTAAGCTTTGATCTTTTTGCAAAAGGATATTCTTCTCTGATGAATAGTGTCTCTTTAAATAGTTTTCCTCACCCATTGGACATCCCTCATTTGTCAGATTTCAAAAACTAGCCGTTACTTACTGTTTGGAGGTCAAAAAGTACTTCTGCAGAACTAGTCGTTATGCTTCTGCCCGTACTTGGGTCGACTCAACTTTTACTGGGGTCGACCCAACTTTCACTTGGGTCGACTCATGCAACATTGGGGTCGACCCTCTCAGGAACCACAGAACCTTGTGTTTCAGCCTTCCTTCACTTGGGTCGACTCAACACTTTTTGGGTCGACTCAAGGTTGGGTTGGGTCGACTCAAATTTCACTTGGGTCGACCCTCTCAGAGATTTCAGAGAACTGATTTTTGAATGACATTAGCCTTTGGGTCGACTCATGTTCTGTTGGGGTCGACTCAAGGTTGGGTCGACTCAAGTTTCATTTAGGTCGACCCTCTCAGGGATTCCAGAGACTTGTTTTCTTGAAGCTTGAAGATGGGGTCGACTCAACTTTCACTTGGGTCGACCTAAGTACTGTTCATCCGTGCCATTTTTGCAGAAGTGTGCCAGATGTTTTCTTGATGTGCCGGGGTCGACTCAATCAAGCTTGAGGTCGACTCAATCCATACTTTGCTGCAACTTAAGGTTAGATTTATCCATATAATCAATGAAATAAACTTTAAACAATTTTGGATATATGTCATGGTGGTGCTACATACTCTAAACAATGAAAATTACTATTGTCCACTTAAGAGTACATTTCACTTGAAACTTTGCCGAATTGAAATTTAGAATTCACTATCCCTTTCCTATCGCAAATTTTATCTCATTATTAATCATTGTATTAATCATCAAAATACCACTATCATCCTCACCTTGGATATTTTTCTTTCTACTATCATTAGTTATGGAGAGAAGAAAGTAGAGGAAGAGAAGGTTTTCACAACCCTCTTCTCTCTTGCCATCCATGATCAACGATCTTCATGACCATCACCAACTCCATAATCATCTTACCCTCTTCCAATTTATTACCACCAATGATCTTCATCATCATTACTATTAGTTCCATGATCTTCTTCCTCTCTTTCGACCATTGCTACCAATGATTTTCACTACCATCTCCGACTCTATGATCGTTTTCCTCTCTCATCATCCACCATAGCAAACAAGCTTTACCACAATTGTCAGCTCCACAATCCTCTTCTTCTCTTCCCTTCATTGCTACCAACTATCTTCACCACCATCACCAGCTCACCATTCTCTTCCTCTCTCTCCCTATATTGCCTTCAGTGTCATCTTTGTCGTCTTCACCATTCAGAAATAAGAAGCATTTGAAAATCATATCTATTTCTTATTTTTGCAATGGGTTGTATGGTTGCCACTACACTACCATAGCTGCCATTTACTCAGGAGGAAGGAAAGGATAAGAACCATGGTCGCCACCACCATCCTTTATCTTCAAAAAAGAGAGTGGAGGGAGGCAACTATGATGAGTTTCAAACTCCCTTTCTTGTTGTCATTGTTACCACTCTCTCAGCAAAAATTGATAGGGGACAAAATGATCCTCATCATCTTATTATCATTCAACACTATTGTTGTTACCATTATTACTATTTCCTCCATAGAAATGGATGAGGGAAAGAGCAGAAGCATGCAAAGTTCCACAATCCCCATCATCAACTTTTTCACTACTAAGAGAGATTTTAAGAGAGAGAGAGAGAGATGGAAGGCATATCTTTTGTAATCTTGAAACAATTTTTAAATACCATAATTGATTTTTCTAGAATTTCAAATCTACTATAGATATCTTCTTGATATGTATGCATTTCTCTTTAATAAATAAGTACTTAACACTAACTACAAAAATTTCATCCACTTGGTGATGCACATAAAAAACAAAGAAAGCATATATTAAAAAAATCATATATAAATTGTATATATGACATATATACATATGATTACGTAGAATCTATTTTAATGAATAGAGAGTCTGGTACATTATTTTACTAGATGAAATATTTGTATGATCAAGTTGTTTTAACATAAATTATTTTATGTGTATATTATATGTTCTAAATATATGCATTAAAGATCATAGAGTAAGAATCAACTAGCAAAAAGTGGGTGTGTGCCCATTGTTAGATAAATGCATTGTGTATTTTAAATGTGCATCGACTATTTTAAATGCATGCATTTTATACTTCAAACATGTGCATATGTATCTCCACTTACCCTTCGACGTTTTAAAGTCTGCATCACATATTATCAATGTGTGTCTCATTGTATTTGTTGCTGGAAATTGGACCCGGGGGCCGCCGCGAAGCTGGGGAAGGAGGAGCTCCGCCGCGGGGAGGGCGGACGGCGGTGCGCCGGCCGGCTGCGTCCTCCTGTACCCTCCTGGGGTGTGTGAGAGAGCGGAGAGGAGAGTGCGTCCTGTCCTGTCCCGTCCTGCAAAAAAGAAGCCGGTGGCTGGGCTCCCCGGCGCCGGCCCTCCGATGCTTAAGTCAGAGGGGGCAAATATGTGGAGAGAGCCAGCCAGAGGGTGAAGAAGAATAAGAGGATATTGGTGCTTAATTGTCTGTGCTATTGTGTTTCGGTCCCCTCCCCCTCTCTTTCCTCCCAGGCTCCCTTTTATAGAGGGATTTTATGTTGCCCGGGAGGTGACAGGGAGTTTGTCCTCTTTTGTAATAATTGGGCACGATTTGGCCCATTAATGGCATAGTGGAAAATAAGGCCGACTCAGACCGGAACCAGGGAGTTGTCACGGTCGATCGGACCTGTTGGAGTGGTTGAACCGCCGGCCGTGGTAGGCCCGGGGTCCATGGATGGTAAGCGCATTTATTACCGAATGAACCGGCGGTCAGGGAGAGCCATACGCTTTGATGGTTCAGTGATCCGGAGATCGTCTTGAGCCGTGTTCATTAAATGACTGAGCGCATCGGAGACTTGAGGAGGTCTCATGCATTAATGGCAGGTCGTGCCAAATACCTGCGGAGATCTTATGCCTTGAAGGCTTGGAGATAGCGGCAGGTTGTAGTGGAGTTGTCAAGTCCCTCAGGGGGTTAGGTAGGAGTTGAACATCTGGTCAAGGCAATCGGCTCGGCAGGAGTGCCGAGCCGAGCTGGTCGCCCAATGGGGCGCCCTGTGGCGGGGTCGCTTCTAATGCTCCTGGTCGGCGCCCTTTGGTCGGCTCTTTCTAGCCGAGCGCCTTTATTTCGCGCGCTTTCCTCTGGTCAGCGCCTTCTAATCGAGCGCTTTTCTGGTCGGCGTCCTCTGGTCGGCTCTTTCTAGCCGAACATCCCTACTTCGTTGGTTGGTCCGAGCGCCTCTTGGCGCTCCGGTCGGCACTCTTGGGCCGAGCATCTTTTCAGATCGGCGCTCTCTAGCCGAGCACCCCTCTGGTTGGTGCTCTTTGGTCGGCACTCTTCGGCCGAGCGCCTTTCCGGTCGGCGCTTTTTGGCCGAGCGCCCCTCCGGTTGGTGCTCTTTGGTCGGCACTCTTCGGCCGAGCGCCTTTCCGGTCGGCGCTTTTTGGCCGAGTGCCTCCGTGGCGGTATGACTTGGAGTTTTTCCCCCAACACTACCTCCGACTTCCGAGTTCCAGTTGGCTACCAGCTGGAGCGTGGGAAGTAGCTTTAGTTGGGCCGTTACGAATTCCAAAAATTTTAATTTATTGCGCATTTTGAATTATCGGACGCTTCGAAATGCCTCTAATAGGCGGCGTCTCTTCTTTCCCGAAAATCCTCATTATTGGGACACCTTTTGCGAGGCGTCCTCGCGCCGTAGGCTCATGATGGGGCCGCACGATCCGATGGGGCGCTTCGGCGTTCGAAGCGTTAGCCCTAATTAAATGCGTCGTTCTGTCCTTTGGACCGACACGTGTGGTCATCTCAACAGGGTGCGGCTTTTCTTTTGCCGATCGGGGCCGTTGGGGAGGTTTATATAAACTCCCCCCTGGCCCTCTGTCCTCTTCCTATTGCCTTCTGCTTCTAGCTTTTCTTCTCCCAGCTTTTCACAGTCCGAAGTTCCTTTCTCCGGCGTCTTCCCCAGGTCCCCCTTTTTCTTTTTAATCTCTCTTTCTCAATGGGTTCTCTTCCCAGTGAGGTTGCATCTACCATGAGCGTCCTGGAGGTCGAAATGACCGAAGAGTGGTTTTTCCCTCTTCAGGAGTTCCGTTTGGAGCCCGCCAGGCGAAGGGATCGGATAACCGATCCTCCGGTAGGCCGGATTGGAGTGCACCTGGAATCACTCTGGGTCGGCCTCCGATTTCCTCTTCACGGCTTCGTGAATGAGTTGCTGACGGTATGCCAGTTGGTTCCGGCGCAACTCACTCCGAATGCCTGGAGGACAGTGATGGGCTTCCTGTCACTGTGTTTGCTGCAGGGGATTCCAACCTCTGTCAACGTTTTTCGGCGACTTTTTATCTTTAAGTCGAATCCGGGAGACGGGGAGTGGCTTTACATCGCCCTTCGGGCGGGTCGGCCACTCTTTCATGGTGCCCCCTCGTCCATTCATGGCTGGAAGGAGAAATTCTTCTTCCTTGGCTCTGAACGGTCCTGGGGGTTTGACCCCAGGTGGGGGCCGGCCCAGCTTAAGTCTATCAACAGGCCCCCCCAGCTTTCTCCGCGTGAGCAGGGGATCCTCAACGCCATCCGCAGTCTCGGGGACGGCATCTTACTGAACGGCCTCATATGTGAGGACGCTTTGGTGAACGTGGGCTTGAGCTCGGCGCGTCCCCACGGTAAGTAATTACAAGATGTCTTTTTATTTCCTTACTGTTCTAATGTTCTAATCCTTTTTGCCTTTGCAGATATCGCAAAGATGGTGACGAAAAGCGAAGTCCTCTACGCCCGCTTCCAGAAGAGGGTAGCCGAGCTCTCGGGCGAGCCCACCGAGCCGAGGAAGAAACAGAAGGTCTCGGCGACCCCAGCGCCCCCGGCGGCAGCGGTGGCCGAGGCGGGTCCTTCTCGCCCCGCTCACTCCGAGGCGGGCCCTTCTCAGCCCGCGCGCCCTGAAGCTGGTCGGAGGGAGGGCGCGGATTCTGGGGGCTCGGGCTCCAGAGAAACCTCGGTGGCGCCCCCATGCCCAGCGCCTTTAGCGCAGATTTCTGGTCGGCAGGACGCTTCAGTTGCCGACCAGGGGAGGAGTTCCGCGGGTCCCGTGCTTGCACGCCCCGCTATAGTTGTGCGGCGGTCAAATCAGCCGCTCGTTCGACCCCAACCCCCTAGCTCCGAGCTGGGGAGCAATCAGGGAGCCTTGGGGTCGGCTCCGCCTAGGCCAGCCGATGCTGGCCTTCCGGGCCCATCGGGCTTGGAAGAACGGGTGCCCCTCGCACTCACCTGGTCGGTATTCGAGGGTGATTCAGCCTTCGAAAACCCTCGAGTAGCGCGTGAGATATTCCGGGTCGCGCTGCTCCCAGCCGACCGGGCCGCGATGCAGTCCATGAGCTACAATGCTTTCATGGACATTACCCGCTGTAACGCCGTCCGGGTAAGTAAAATTTTCCACCTGTGTAATCTGTATAGGTTTTTTACTAGTGGCGCCTTATGTTTTTCTTTTCGTCTCTTTTACAGCATTTGCACGAGACGGAGATGCTGATGCACCTAGTCCAAGAATACCGGGAGAAGGCCCGGAGGTGCCAGCACGGTTATGACGAGGCCCAGGCGAGGTACCTAGCCGCCGAGGCGAAGTACCAAGCCGCCGAGGCCGAACGTCAGGTGCTCCAGGAAAAAGTTGGAGCATCCGAGGAGGGGGTTCGAGCTCTTACCGCAGAGCTCGATGAGGAGAAGGGCGTGCATGCACTGGCGAGGTCCGAGCTGCGCGCCGCAGAGGCTCGGTTGGCCAAAGCCGAGGAAGCGCTGGCCTCCCGTGAGCAGGAGGTGGGGAATGCCCGCGTTCGCCACTTAGAGCTCAAGCGGGAGCTAAGGGACCTCGAGCGGAAGGCCACCTATCATGAGGCTCGGGAGCTCGAGGCTCGGGAGCAAGCCCAGAGCGCGGTGGCGCTCTTTCGCGAGTCGGAGGAGTTCCGTGACCTCTTAGCAGAGGAGGGCGTGAATGGGCTAATCCAGGGCTTCCGGGACTTCCGCAACCAGCTGCGGCGGCTCCTCCCGGATTTTGATGTAAACCTGCTCCGACCGGGAGCAGGAGTCGAAAGGCCGGAGGCGGAGGCGGAGGCAGAAACTCCGGGGGCCGACCAGGGAGGTCTGGCCGAGGCGGCCGGAGCCGTCCCCGAAGTTGCCGAGGTCGCCTCCGAGGCTATTCCTATCGCTGTCGAGGCCGAGGAGGTCCCGGCTGTTGAGCCCGCCGCCCCCGACACTGCCGAAGCCGAAGTGGTCGAGCTCGAGCCTTAAAGTGTAATTTTGTTATTTTTGTAAAGTCGGGATGGTCCCCATACTTGTAAGGGCCGAACCCGAATTTTTGTACTCAGCCTACGGGCTTTTTGAAATGAATATACTTTTTTGGAAACTCGTCTGTTGTAGTCCAAGTTTCTCTGCTCGGATCCATTTTAGGTTCCGAGGACATGGGCCCTAGGGCCTCAGCTTTACCCGCCACAGGGTTTGGTTTTAGGTTTGGCTAGCCGAGCTCCATTGCTCGGCCCTTCGACCAGTGGTATAGCAACGCTTGTGCTTAAGGAATTTGGGCTCGGAGAGTCTTTCCGAGCCTAGCCCAGATTTCGACCAAGCCCTAAAGCGATCACTGGGACAACTTTTTAGCAAAGTTAGTAAACTTTGGGTCCGAGCCCCACATTGCCGGGGCGGGTCGGATTCTTTTCCAGCGAATGGGTCGAATGCTCGTCAGCTCGTGACGGGGATTCAACACTGTTTATACCAAGTTTGTTGGTATCGTGAGTGTTTCACGCCGAGGCGATTGAAAATGCTCCTCTGCTCGGTGTCCGTTCTTTGAGGACGTCGGCAGAGAGAAATCCAAAAGCAGAATAGATAACGTAAAAACATTAAATAAATGGGTACCTTGTACCGTGTGCGTCCTTGCGCCGAGGCGACTGGAGACGCTTCTCTGCTCGGACTCCATTCTTTGGGGACGCCGGCAGAGAAATCCAAGAATAGAATAGACAATATAGAGACATTAATGTGGAAGCATTAATTAAATGGGTACCTTGTACCGTGTGCGTCCTGGCGCCGAGGCGACTGGAGACGCTTCTCTGCTCGGGGTCCGTTCTTTGAGGACGTTGGCAGAGAAATCCAAGAATAGAATAGACAATATAGAGACATTAATGTGGAAGCATTAATTAAATGCGTACCTTGTACCGTGTGCGTCCTGGCGCCGAGGCGACTGGAGACGCTTCTCTGCTCGGGGTCCGTTCTTTGAGGACGTTGGCAGAGAAATTCAAGAATAGAATAGACAATATAGAGACATTAATGTGGAAGCATTAATTAAATGGGTACCTTGTACCGTGTGCGTCCTTGCGCCGAGGCGACTGGAGACGCTTCTCTGCTCGGACTCCATTCTTTGGGGACGTCGGCAGAGAAGTCCAAAAGCAGATAAGATGTAAAACTATTAAATAAATGGGTAGCTTGTACCGTGTGCGTCCTGGCACCGAAGCGACTGAAGACGCTTCTCTGCTCGGACTTCATTCTTTGGGGACGTCGGCAGAGAAATCCGGCGATGGAGAACGAGCCGAGCTCGTCGGCTGAAGCCGGCGGACAGCGAGCCGAGCTCGTCTTGGTCAATGAAGATCGCATCCCAACGCATCGGGGCATCCCGATAAACCGGGGCATCTCGACGTCTCGAGGCATTCCGGCCGAGGTCGGGGTAGGAGCACGAGCCGAGCTCGTCCGGTCAGAGAGGACCGCTACTCAATAGTCGATGGAGCACGAACCGAGCTTGTCCGGTCAGAGAGGACCGCTACTCTAGTCGATGGAGCACGAGCCGAGCTCGTCCGGTCAGAGAGGACCGCTACTCTCTAGTCGATGGAGCACGAGCCGAGCTCGTCCGGTCAGAGAGGACCGCTACTTAATAGTCGATGGAGCACGAGCCGAGCTCGTCCGGTCAGAGAGGACCGCTACTCAATAGTCGATGGAGCACGAGCCGAGCTCGTCCGGTCAGAGAGGACCGCTACTCAATAGTCGATGGAGCACGAGCCGAGCTCGTCCGGTCACTTAAGACCGCACCCCGATGTCTCGGGCCATCCCGACGAATCGGGGCATCCCGTTGTGGCGGGGCATCCTGACCGTGGTCAGGGTAGGAGAACGAGCCGAGCTCGTTGCCGGTGGAGAGCGTGCCACGAACTCACGAACATCTTCAGGGAGCCCGCGTAGGTACTCCATCATCCCGAGGCACCGGGGCATCCCAACCGTGGTCAGGGAAGAAGAATAAACCTGATGGCATGAGATAATCAGTAGAATTGGTGAGCTCGGAATAAGCACGCAAACCATCAGTTTATTGTGAAATGAAATTTGTAGAATGAAATTCAATGGTTGAATAATGGGGAACCCCTTAGGGTTCTACTGGTGGTACACGCGGAGATTTTCAGAGCTCCAACTCCGCGGAATGGGAGTCCCATCTAGAGACTCCAATTTGTAAGTTCCGGGTCGGCGGATGCGCGTGACTCGATATGGTCCTTCCCAGTTTGGGGCCAGCTTCCCTTGCTCAGTTGGTCGGGAGGCCTCAGCTCTTCTGAGGACAAGGTCCCCTGGTCTGAAAGATTTGACTTTGACCCTGGCGTTGTAGTACTGAGCTGTCTTTTGCTGGTACCTCGCCATATGAACTCGGGCGGCCTCCCTTGTTTCCTCGACTAGGTCAAGGTTGCTTCTGAGCTGCAAAGAGTTGGAGCTGGCGTCGTGATGCTCGACTCTTGGAGAAGGAATCCCAATCTCCAGTGAGATGACAGCCTCCGTCCCGTATGTCAGGTTGAAGGGAGTCTCGCCGGTGGGGACGCGGAACGTGGTCCGGTAAGCCCACAGGACATTGTATAGGTCTTCGACCCATTGTCCTTTGGATTTGTCGAGCCTGGCTTTGAGACCCTGCAAAATAGTACGGTTAGTTACCTCGGTTTCTCCGTTCGTCTGAGGGTGCGCGACCGAGGTGAAGCGATGGTCAATGCCAAGCTCGGAGCAGAACTCTCTGAAGTGAATGTTGTCGAACTGGCGACCGTTGTCAGAGATAAGGATGCGGGGAAGCCCGAATCTGCAGATAATGGACTTCCAGACGAAATCCCGCATCTTCTGCTCGGTGATCCGGGCGAGGGGCTCAGCTTCCACCCACTTTGTGAAATAGTCGATGGAGACGACCAGGAACTTCCTTTGCCCGGTGGCCAGTGGAAATGGCCCGAGGATGTCAATTCCCCATTGGGCAAAAGGCCAAGGGGAGCTGATAGAAGTCAAAGGAGCCGAGGGCCGGCGCTGAACATTGGCGTTCCTTTGGCACCGGTCACATCTTTGGACGAAGCCCATAGCATCCTTCTGGAGTGTCGGCCAATAGTATCCTTGGCGTAGAATTTTGTGGGCCAATGCTCGCCCTCCCAGATGGTTTCCACAAATCCCTTCATGGACTTCGCGCATGGCGTAATCAGCCTCCGTTGGGCGGAGGCATCTGAGGAGGGGAGACATGAAAGATCTCCGATAGAGCCTTCCCTCATATAGTATGTATCGGGTGGCGGAGCGCTTGATTCGGCGAGCCTCTCGTTCATCGGTGGGGAGGACTTCGTCTTGCAGGTAGCTGGTGAGCTCATCCATCCAGCTTGGCTCGAACTCAGTGCAGAGGGTCTGCTCGGGCTCGTCTGTGCTGGGCTTTTGGAGATATTCCAGTACTACCTCTTTGGGAAGCTCGCTCATGCGAGAGGACGCCAGCTTTGATAGCTGGTCGGCCCTGAGATTCTCCGACCTGGCAACATGTTGAATATGAAAGGATTCCAAGGTCGAGACGAGATCTCGTACCTTCTGAAGATACTTCTGCATGGTCGGGTCTCTGGCTTCGAAGCCGCCCACAATTTGGTTGACGACGAGCTGAGATTCACTGAAGGCCTTCAAGTCCTTCACTCCTAGCTCTTTGGCTAGCTTAAGCCCGGCGACAAGTGCCTCATACTCCGCCATGTTATTTGAAGCAGGAAATTCGAGGCACAAGGCTTGCTCGGCAACCACCCCCTCCGGGCTGGTGAGGATAAGTCCTGCTCCGCTACCCCCCGAGTTTGAAGAGCCATCGACATGCAAAGTCCATGTCAAACTCGGGGTCTGCTCCACCGGTGGCTCAGGTTCAGGCTCGACCTCATCCGGTATGGTGCACTCGACTATAAAGTCTGCGAGTGCTTGTGCTTTGATCGCCGGTCTGGGCCGGTACTCGATGTCGAATTTCTCGAGCTCAATGGCCCATTTAGTGATCCGACCCGCACGATCTGATCTCTGCAGGATCTGCTTGACCGGCTGGTTAGTCAGCACAGCCACTGTATGAGCTTGGAAGTAGGGTCGGAGCCTCCGAGCCGAGATGACCAAAGCATAGGCGGTCTTCTCAAGCTTAGAGTATCGGGTCTCGGCGTCCTTTAAGACCCGACTGGTATAATATACTGGCTTCTGGAGTTTGCCCTGCTCTCGGACTAGGACCGAGCTTACTGCTACAGGGGAGACAGCTAGATACAAGTAGAGGAGCTCACCCTGTTGAGGCTTCATGAGCAGGGGAGGGGAAGCCAGTAGGTGCTTGAGCTCTTCAAAAGATTGCTGGCACTCGTCTGACCACAAAAAGTTTTTCGGCTTCTTGAGGGCTGCAAAGAATGGAAGGCAGCGCTCGGCCGAGCGGGAGATGAATCTCCCGAGGGCTGCCACTCGGCCCGTGAGCCGCTGTACCTCTTTGACCGTCCTGGGAGGCGTCATCTCTTGGAGGGCTCGGATCTTCTCTGGATTGGCCTCAATTCCTCGTTGTGTAATGATGAAGCCGAGGAATTTGCCGGAGGTGACCCCGAATGCACATTTAGCTGGGTTGAGCTTCATCTGGTACTTTCGGAGTGTGGAGAATGCTTCATTGAGGTCGGCTATGTGGTCTTGCGCCACCTTGCTTTTCACCAGCATGTCATCCACGTAGACCTCCATGTTTCGGCCTATTTGGTCTTTGAAGATCCGGCTGACCAGCTTTTGATAAGTTGCCCCGGCATTTTTCAAGCCGAATGGCATCACTTTGTAGCAGTAGGTTCCCCCGTCGGTGATGACGGCTGTCTTTTCCTCATCTTCTGGCGCCATGCGGATCTGGTTGTATCCGAAAAAGGCGTCCATGAATGCCAGCAGCTCGTGACCCGAGGTGGAGTCCACGAGCTGGTCGATGCTGGGAAGTGGAAAGCTGTCCTTCGGGCAGGCTTTATTCAGGTCGGTGTAGTCCACGCACATACGCCACTTTCCGCTGGCTTTCTTGACGAGGACCACATTAGCGAGCCATTCCGGGTAGGATATCTCCCGGATGAAGCCGGCTTCAAGGAGCTTGCCGACCTCCTCGGCTGCTGCTCGTTGTCGTTCAGGGGCGGCGCCTCGCTTCTTTTGTCGCACGGGCTTGCAGGTCGGCTTCACCTGAAGCCGGTGGACCATGACCTCCGGATCTATCCCTGGCATGTCTGCAGGCGACCATGCGAAGACATCCATATTGTCCCGTAGGAAGTTGACGAGGCGACTCCTCTCGTGTTCGCCAAGGCCAGAGCCGACCTGCACGGTTAGCTCGGAAAAGTTCTCTCATAAGGGAACTTGAATTAACAACTCACCAGGCTCTACCCGCTCTTTCTGGGGGTTGACCCGTGCCTCCATAACTTCAGTTGAGGGCTGGTCAGTCGTTGGGGCAGGCACCTCGGCTGGTTGTCTTGCTTCGTGGGTCGCTAGGTAGCATCGTCTTGCCACCATTTGGTCCCCTCGAACTTCACCGACTCCCTGGCTGGTAGGGAATCGCATCAGCAGGTGGTGAGTTGAGACCACTGCTCGGAGGGCGTTGAGTCCTGGCCTTCTGAGGATGGCGTTGTAAACCGAGGGCAGGCGTATTACAAGGAAGCTCATACCCACGGTACTTTCACGAGGGGCGAGCCCGGCTGTGACCAGAAGGTCGATCTCGCCCTCTACTGGGACTGAATCCCCAGTGAATCCAACTAGCGGAGCATTCATCCTCCGTAGCTGTTCTTTTGTCATCCCCATTTTACAATAAGCACCAAAATACAAAACATTCGCCGAGCTTCCATTATCAACCAGGATGCGTTTTACATCAAATTTATTTATGATCATGGAGATGACCACGGCATCATCATGGGGAGTTTCGACTCCCTCTAGATCATCATCTGAGAAGGAGATGGCTTCAGAGGTGCGCGGGCGCTTCGAGGAGGCTTCTTCCCCTGAGGCTTCCCCAGCCGAGGTCCCGCCTCGGATAGTGTTGATGACGCCGGCGATGGGCCTGTTGGCATTTGACCCTTCAGGCTGTGCTGCTCCTTCGGCTGGCTTCTTCCCTTCACGCCGGCCTTGCACAAACCGATCGAGCACCCCTCGGCGAATGAGTGCTTCGATCTCATTTCGGAGCTGATAACAATCCTCGGTATCATGGCCGTGATCCCGGTGGAAACGGCAATACTTCCGGAGATCACGCCGGATTCTGGTGTCTGGCTTTGGAGGTGGGAGCCGGATGCAATCCCGACTCTCAATCTCCATGAGGATTTCAGCCCGAGGAGCATTGAGGGGAGTATACTTTTCATACCTCCCTTCGGGTGCACGGGCCTGCAGTGGGAACCTCGGGCGGAGTGGTGACCTCTGCTGTGGCGGTCCTCTCAACCGGGGTGGACTCTTCGGGCGGGGCGGATTCTTAGCTCGTCGCGGAGACGGGCTTCTGGGCTGGCCGCGCTCCTCGCGACGTCTCTTCTTGGGGTTCTGCTCGGTCCCGCCCCGCCTAACCGCCACGGCTTCTTCTGCCTTGGCATACTTCCGCGCCCGAGCGAACATTTCGGTGAGGTCCGTGGGGAAATTCTTCTCGATCGAGAAGAGGAATCTGTAGGACCGGGCTCCAGTCTTCAACGCCGACATGGCGATTGACTGGTCAAGCTCCCGGACCTCCCACGTTGCGGCGGTGAACCGGTCCAAGTACTCCTTGAAGGATTCTCCCTCCTTTTGTTTGATATCAAGGAGGGAGTCGGATGTCCGCCGCTGGGGCTGGCTGGCGGCAAAGTTGCCAACAAATTGTCTGCCGAGCTGCTCAAAGGAAGAGACAGTACTCGGCTTCAGCCCGGTGAACCAAAGCCGGGCTGGCCCTCGGAGTGTCGCCGGAAAGGCTTTGCACATCATGGCCTCCGAGGCTCCTTGTAGGGCCATTAAGACCTGGTAACTCTCCAGGTGGTCAAGGGGATCAGCCTTGCCGTTGTAGGGCTCCACCTGGGGCATCTTGAACCGTAGTGGGACCGGTTCATCTTCAATCTCCGGGGAGAAGGGTGACTTCGTAGTGAACTGGAAGTCGTTATCACGTCCTGATTTTCTCCCGTGGAGTGCCTGGATTTGGCGCTCCAGCTTCTCGACCTTCTTGTCGAGTTCATCATTCTGGAGGATCGCTGCAGCGGTTCGTTCGAGCGCAGGTTGCCCTGGAACCGACTCAGCTTCTGAAGGCTGTGGCCAGCCTCCGTAGCCTCTGGTTGGGTGCTCTCTCCAGAGGGAGGCCTGGACTTGGGAGTCCTGACCTCGAAGGGGAAGTCCGCTTGTAGGAGGTTCCGGTTGAGCTGGAGCCGGAGGAGGCGGTGCCGTTGGGATGCCCCTGGGTTGCAAGCTTTGGACAGCGGTAGCCAAGGCTTGCACTTGTTGCACCAGGGCATCAAACTGCTCCGGCCGAACTTGAGGGGTTGACTCGGCCGGAGGTGGTGAGTTCCGGACGGAATGCTCAGGACTGGGTGGAGGACGTCGAGAGGCATTGGAAGCCCCTTTGCTTCTTAGCTTCATGGCAGCGAACTCGGGCCCTTCCTCTAGCGCCAACTGTTGCTGGAAATTGGACCCGGGGGCCGCCGCGAAGCTGGGGAAGGAGGAGCTCCGCCGCGGGGAGGGCGGACGGCGGTGCGCCGGCCGGCTGCGTCCTCCTGTGCCCTCCTGGGGTGTGTGAGAGAGCGGAGAGGAGAGTGCGTCCTGTCCTGTCCCGTCCTGCAAAAAAGAAGCCGGTGGCCGGGCTCCCCGGCGCCGGCCCTCCGATGCTAAAGTCAGAGGGGGCAAATATGTGGAGAGAGCCAGCCAGAGGGTGAAGAAGAATAAGAGGATATTGGTGCTTAATTGTCTGTGCTGTTGTGTTTCGGTCCCCTCCCCCTCTCTTTCCTCCCAGGCTCCCTTTTATAGAGGGATTTTATGTTGCCCGGGAGGTGACAGGGAGTTTGTCCTCTTTTGTAATAATTGGGCACGATTTGGCCCATTAATGGCATAGTGGAAAATAAGGCCGACTCAGACCGGAACCAGGAAGTTGTCACGGTCGATCGGACCTGTTGGAGTGGTTGAACCGCCGGCCGTGGTAGGCCCGGGGTCCATGGATGGTAAGCGCATTTATTACCGAATGAACCGGCGGTCAGGGAGAGCCATACGCTTTGATGGTTCAGTGATCCGGAGATCGTCTTGAGCCGTGTTCATTAAATGACTGAGCGCATCGGAGACTTGAGGAGGTCTCATGCATTAATGGCAGGTCGTGCCAAATACCTGCGGAGATCTTATGCCTTGACGGCTTGGAGATAGCAGCAGGTTGTAGTGGAGTTGTCAAGTCCCTCAGGGGGTTAGGTAGGAGTTGAACATCTGGTCAAGGCAATCAGCTCGGCAGGGGTGCCGAGCCGAGCTGGTCGCCCAATGGGGCGCCCTGTGGCGGGGTCGCTTCTAATGCTCCTGGTCGGCGCCCTTTGGTCGGCTCTTTCTAGCCGAGCGCCTTTATTTCGCGCGCTTTCCTCTGGTCAGCGCCTTCTAATCGAGCGCTTTTCTGGTCGGCGTCCTCTGGTCGGCTCTTTCTAGCCGAACATCCCTACTTCGTTGGTTGGTCCGAGCGCCTCTTGGCGCTCCGGTCGGCACTCTTGGACCGAGCATCTTTTCATATCGGCGCTCTCTAGCCGAGCACCCCTCTGGTTGGTGCTCTTTGGTCGGCACTCTTCGGCCGAGCGCCTTTCCGGTCGGCGCTTTTTGGCCGAGCGCCCCTCCGGTTGGTGCTCTTTGGTCGGCACTCTTCGGCCGAGCGCCTTTCCGGTCGGCGCTTTTTGGCCGAGTACCTCCGTGGCGGTATGACTTGGGGTTTTTCCCCCAACAGTATTGATTTAAACATTGCTTGTCTTAGACTTGAGTATTAAATGATCTCAATATGTGCATGGACCATTACAAACTTGTACATGAAACATTCAATGATATCTTATTTTTTAAATGATGAAATATCAACAAAGGCTTACGATAATAAGAAATACATAACATCCCAATTTTGCTTTTCTTTTACATTTTTGTATAAGAAATATAGCAAGTAATGACTACATCAAAATCATCATAAATTTCTTTCATTTCTTTCATTTTAATTAAGGTGGATGGTGACAAGAGAGATACAATCATAAAACTTACTGGAATTCTTGCTTTGCTATTTTCCTTTTCATTGATGAAGCATAGGTGATGGCTAATGCTGATGAAAAGGCATTCATAAACACCATGAATACATCATGGAGAGAAGAAAAAGAAAGAGAATAGGAACCATCATAGTTCTTATATTTTTCCCTTTCTATTCTAGTGAATAGTGGAGACAATGACAACAATGATATCGACAATCAAGAGAAAATGGGGGGTAGAGGGTTGTGGGTTTTCTTCCTTTTTTTTCTTAAGTGAACAATGGTAATGATAATAATGGCATCTGACATCGTGGATGGAATTAGGTTTATAGACTTTATTTTCTAAATTTACGGTGATGAAGATGATAAATTAATAGTGGTTAATGACGTAATAGTAAAAGGTTCATGGAGAGGGTGATGGCAGCAAACATGAAAGGGGAAGAACATTGTGGAGCTCGTGATAGTAGTGAGATTGTCTATAGTGGTCGACAATAAGAGAGGAAGAAGACTGTGGAGCCACTGGTAGTAATAAACTTTGTTAGCTTTATTGGATAGTGAGAGATGATCATGGAATTGGTGCTGTTCACAAGCATGAATGGCAAGAGAGAAAAAGATCGTAAAGATGTTCTCTTCCTTAGCGGTCTTCTCTCTTAAGTTATTGTTAACTAATAATGAAGGGGAGAAATAGTCTAAGGATGATAGTTCCCAAGAAAGGCCAATAATGCCATGAACAAAAATCCCCATGATTGTATCAAATGTAAAAATAAACATTAAAAAAATTTCATGAATCCAAGACCTCCAAAGAGGGATGCGCAGTACCAACTATGCTAATAGCTATTGACAAGATCCCTATAAAGCAATTCTTAAAAAGAATGATCTTTACAAGTTATAGGCGAGAATTCTATACATTATCCAAAATGTTTATGAGCATTTACCAAGATCCATGCAGCAATCCATGCTGATCATAATTCCAAACCTTGCATGCATCTAAAATTTTGGCCATGGTTGACAACCAGTAATATACTTTGATTTGGAGAATGCACAAATCACACAAGTCAGTTTACATGCAATTATTTATCCTTTTTGCCCTTTAACTCCACATTCAAATTAAAGTTTCTTGAGTGAAGTGTTGGAAAGCTTCTAGACAAAATTAAAAATGACAAACATCCACAACAATAGAATTGCTGCTTGAACAACCCTGGAAATCAAGCACAGCAGACAAACTACATGACGAATTATGGTAGCATAAAAAGTTTTATACCAATTAACCTTGAAAGATAAATTTCCACCATTAACGAGAGAGAGAGAGGTCCATTACTCTTCACCTGAGGAAGCTTAATAAACTGCAGATGAACATTCAAACGACATAGAAAAACCGTTCCATCTCTCTCCCTTATTTAATTTTTTTGATAAATACTATTCTTCTCTTGTCCTTGACCTGTTACTTGGAGAGGCAGCAATCGAATCAGGTCAAATACATGATAAATCAAAAATCAATCAACCCTCATCCAACTTATTTATTAAATAGGTAAAAATATAACTCCGAAAATAATCAAGCTAGTATCAACCTAGCTTGATCTACAATGGGTTGAAACAAGTTAAATAGGTTAAACAGTTAATATTGCTGCCCTTAGGTTTAACTATGTGATAAACCATCAATGCATGTTGCAACTTTACATTATTTCCATTGAATTTCTTGCAGAAATGAATTCTAAAGTGCATTACAAGGTTACCATACAATAAGAACCGTACATTATGCAGGGACGAGCTCAAAAAATGCCATATTACTTGGCAGCTCTGCGGTAATACACTACACTTCAGGAGAGTCCCCTCTTTCGAACACGAGACCTCAAAAAGTATTGAGCCTTCTTGGTTCTGGACCTCTCTCATAGGATGACATTCTAAATTCATGTTGATTATTTAAGACACGAGATGCCAAAAGCTGAACATAAACAACCATGGACAATCAAGAGCAAGCAGTAGCAGTCTTGTGTAGAAGTTTCATGTCGTTTTTTTCTCATCAGCCTTCAGAGAGGTCCTACTAAGCAGGTCCTGTGGTAGCTTACGGTTCAACATCAAGTCCGGCTATTGGCTAATCAATGTAAACATGGTGAAAATTTTGCTCTGCATGATGCCTTTATAAGTTAATACTTGTCCTTTATCAGATCATTCCTCTCATTTTGTAAGCAAAATTCAGAATACACTGCACTAAAATGCAGACCTTCAAATCACCTCTTATATGAATGTATTTGGTAGGAGTAATCATTATCTTCTCCCATCACAGCCAATCACAACCGGTGCATTGGGCAACTCAAGTTCCTTCGCATTAGATGATTGTCGCCCAATTCACAAAGTCCCCACCACCTATATATAAGGAAATGGCTTCTCTACAACGCCTACCAATCGAGGCATCATCTTGTTGACCTTGAATATCCTTATGATTTGTGAGCAACCACATAATAACACACATCGACACTGTATGAATAATCAGGGTAATCACCCCAGTTCATGAATGCCACTGCACAATGAATATGTCTAGATGCAATTTATAAGTCACTGCCTGGTCCAACTCCATAACATCATATTATGCTGTTACAGACTTTGAACCAATTCTCAGGTTTCTTAGAAACAAGAGCCCCCGCAGATTCATTTTATCTATAATATCCCCAGCTTCAGATTCCTTGCCAGCAAACTCATAAAGATGAACAGCAGCGCTTAAGAAAAATCCATCAGGTTTTACAAACTCATTGACTGTTTCAAAGAATGCTATACCTTTGTCAATAAGCCCATGGTCCATATATGCTCTCATCATGGTTCGACAGCATGCTAAATCAGGACTCATGCCCATTTGTTTCAATTGGCCATACACTCTTTCTGCCTCTGGAATGTTTCCTTCTTTTATGAAGGCAAAGATGAGGTGGTTGAAATGAGCACATGAAGGACTAATTCCCTCCTTTAACATCCTCTGAATAATATTCTCTGTTTTGGAATAGTTATGGTTCTCGGTGTATGCTCTAATCAGCACAAGATATGTAAAGGAATCAGGGAAATGGCCATCTTTTTGCATGTCTTGAAAAATATTTTCTGCTTCATGATGAAGTCCAGAAGTGGCGTAAACATTGATCATGATATTGTAACTAATCTGCAAGGTCATTTATCACACCAGTGTAAGACAATTTTTCACAATAAAGTAATGGCAAGTAACAGATTTTGGCAGTGATTGATTTTAAAATAATAGAAGCTAAGTAAATTATGTGTGCATGTAGAGAGATGAAAGAGAGGAAGAGAGGCGAACAAGGATTTAAATCTTGGTAGCAGACCCATCTTGGTTTGCTCTTGGGATGGTACAGTCCAGACGGACTGAACAATCCTAAGAATAAGAAAAAAACGAAAAAAATAGTGTATCTTGGTCTATCTTGGTCCATCCAAATGTCTTGCATTGTCCTGAGTGTCTTGACACTCAGGAATCGACATGGTCAGGGCATCCCGGTTCAAGAGAGAACCCATGTCCCATACCTATCCCTGGTCCTGCTTTCTTGTCACAATGGTAAGGGATCAATGTTAGCACCTTGTTCCAGCAGGACATTAAACCACAGATGTGATTGTTTCTACCATTTATTAGAAAGCAATGGACACAAGATAACAGATAACTAGTATTGACAAAATGCGGCAAGATCATGCAAATGCATTAATGTTGCCACTATATGATTAGCATACATTACAAAATTTATTTTGGATACTGCCATCTTTTGTAATGTATATATAATGCATACTACACATGTCCATGTCAAAATTTGTTCTAAAGATGATGTAACAATACTGCTTACCCTACAAATACAATGCAGATGTGTCAGTGAAACTTTTCTCATGAGATGTCAGCTCCAGCAACTAGAAGGATTTTTTGTTGAACCAATGTTTGAAAACCTAGTCAGTTCGGTATGTATTGCTCAATACGTACTCTTCTAACCCTAAAATGGTACAAGGGGTCTCTGTTTAAGCAAATCATAATTATTAAACCCAGATAGGACTGGCCAATTCGACCAGAAAACTACTGAGTTGGTTTTATAACTGGACTGGATATGCATTTAACCCCGGTGAAAAATGGTTAAATCGGACAGGTTTAAAAAAAAACAGGGAAGTAGGTGAGTAGAAAACCAAGCAAGTGGGTGGAAAACCAAGTCTATTCTTGGTTCAAAAATATTACATCAAAAGTCTATTGCATTGAAGATTTGAACCACTACACCCACTCAACCACTAGACGCAAGTTGTAGTTAACCATTGTCCTTATATGATATATACTACTAAATATCGTTAATTCAAGCAAGTTATAATATTTTCAATAATTTTCATCAAAAAATTATCAATTATTTTTTCCTCTGGTATATAAAAAGTAAATATATTTCATTTTATTCTTTTGGATATTTTCAAAACTTTACTATATAAAATACCTTTAAAATATACATCCTCCATATTTTCCCATATTATAAATAATCTTTCTTGCAATTCTTTTTTGAAAAAATAGATGATTCATGAATATTCTATATTTATTCTGCAATTACAAAGTAGTGTAGAATGTAGATTGTGTTTTAAATAGTAGCATCTAAAGTTGAAAATTTATCAATAATTATGTACATTTTTCTTAGTTATATCTTATTTTTCTATCACGTGTTGACAATAATAAGGTTACTCTAATGTAGCCTATGTGTCACATGTTCGAAACACGAAAACAGCCACTCTGCACACGGGGTTAAGGCTACCTACATCTAACTCTGCCTAGACCCTACAATAGCGAAAGCCTCGTACACTAAAACATCCTTTTTATATCTTATTTCTCTATAATTTTTTAATATATTTTACTATAAACACAATCTGAACGATTGACCTGGTAATTGGAACAATGAATTGATGACCCGAGCCTTGGCTAGGTCAATCTCTAGTCCAAGTTTAATAACTATGGAGCAAATAGTACCAAACCACACTTGAGTCACTCAAGCCAATATGAATCAAGTGGTTCGGGGCAGATCAAAGCCGGCTTACCCCATACCAAGAACGAATGGATGCTTGAATCAAGTAGTTTCGCTAGATACTACTTAAGTATGGCTTTTAGTGAGGCTGGTTCTCCGAGAACACCTACAAAAGGAGATCCTAGGAGCATCCTATGCCAATCTTGATAAGCTTCAAATTTGAACTTTTGAATCTCAGGGCTAAAAGAACCATTTTTTGTTTAACTTTTAGTTGAAGGAAAGTAAAGAAACAAGATATCAAGTTATAAAGAAAATAAACTTAAGGAAATAAGCTTAAGAAATTTTATTCAAAAGTCAGTAGAAATATGATCTGACAGATGTCCAGCTCAATACAATAGAGAGGTCATGCTAATTCAAGGATTCTCATTGATTATTTGTACACTAAGAAAAGGAGAAACTAAAATTTTTACTATTATTTTACATAATTTTATTTTTTTTTACTATTCCTATTTACTTATATGTTATAAATGTGCACACTATAAATCTTTATCACATATAGGTTAATTATGTACTTCTAATTACAAATTATATGATTTTATGCAATAAATACATATCATCGACTTTAGCGCACATAGAACATGCCTGGGGTACTTAAATTGATATTTCTGCATTATTTCTTGCAAAAGCAATGATTAAGACAACAAAACCAAATTTTGAATGTTAAAAAAAATGTTGTAGAAGGATGTTCAGGACATATCTATGTACACATCAGTGCCTTTTATCAGCATGATCCTCTCTATGGCACATGACGTACCGCCCTAGTGAATACAAGTTTGTTGACATACCACCCTAGTGAATACAAGTTTGTTCCTCCACAATTCAAACCTTGTGTTCAACAAAATAGAACAAACAATCATGCACAATGTGCCTTAGTGGTTTGTGTACTACAAATTACTAGCCAACTCATTGCAAAGGCTTGACGGGAACCATCAAGAAGCATGGAAACTGCCAATAAGGATAATGTCCTTGGAGATAGCAATTTCCCTTACAAACCTACATAACACCCATTGCTTGTGTCTCAAACCATCTCTCCAACTAGTCCAAAATTATATGACAGTACCCTGGTAATCTCTGAAGAATGTGAACAGCATGTTAAGAGCAATAAAAGGACAGAGAGGGAAGGACATTATCAAGGGGAAAAACGAAAAAAATAACTAATGTTGGATAGTCACAGAGAACTCTGTTACTTACTAGTATTCTTCATGATCTTAATTAACACCACTAATTTGTCATGATCATGACCTCAACAATGCTCTCAAAAAAGTTTTAACTAGAATGAAGCAAGGAATATCAATCAAGAAAAGAAATTTATATAATTAACATTTTATAAAAATAGCATTTCAAGGTAAACTAAAAAAAATATGTAGGTCCATCATATCAAGAATTCTGCACAGCATCCAAGTTTTGCCTTAAATCCAAAACCTATCTCCACATGTGAATATGCGTGGGATAACAAATTCGTCAATCCCATTTCTCACTATGTAATCCATAGGTGGTTTAGAAATCTAATCTCTGATAATCCGTGTTACCTGGACACTAGCATCCAACCCCAATAATCTGTATCAGATGCAAATTTGAGTCAGATATGTATCAAATACTTGGATAATAAGAGTGAATATTTATTCTTTTGGAGATTGGTCAAGGATGTAGTATTGAAACAACTTTGCAAAATGCTTTTTTTCTCATTTTTTTTAGGTTAATCAGAATGTTAGAATGAGAAACATGTATATTTAAAGATCTTTACAGATATATCTTTTAGTTATTTAAAAAAAACAATATTTAAAGGCATAAATATATATATATATATAATTTAGTTAAAATTATACCTTATCCTACATATCCCTGTATCTCCCTTTTTCACTCTTGTCAAGTCAGACACTTCGATACGCATCTAAATCCGATTGTCATATCCATGCAACATTGTTAATAACCAGCGAAGCTATCAAATTCGAAGCAGCATCCTAGCAAGGAAGAGGATACTTTTGTTCATATGCTTTTTATTTCTGAAATGTAAGTGCATACCTTTCCAGGTCTTATTCCACCCTCCTTCATTTTACTAAATAGTTGAGAAGCTTCTTGACTCCTACCTGCATGGCCACAAGCCAATTTTAAGCAAAATAAACAAGCATAGACAATATCTTATTATCCCAACTATTTGATGATGGCGTTAAGATATAACTATCATGGTTTAACAAGAGTAAATAGTTCTATGTTAATATGTAGCACGTAAAGCAGTTAAATCAAATTGATATTACATATAACAATGAAAGTTAGCCTAGCCAACAATAAATTCAGCTGCTATTGTTTGGAGGGTGGAGGAAAGGGAAGCCCACCAGCCTTTCCATAATAGCTAA
Source organism: Phoenix dactylifera (assembly GCF_051530095.1). Classification (NCBI taxonomy): domain Eukaryota; kingdom Viridiplantae; phylum Streptophyta; class Magnoliopsida; order Arecales; family Arecaceae; genus Phoenix; species Phoenix dactylifera. The sequence continues at coordinate 18,863,734 of NC_143199.1, read as the reverse complement.
TCATATTGGTATATGCTTTCTCATCTATTGTGAGACCCGAGTCTTGTGCAGTGTTGAATATCTCAATAGCCTTCTCCAACTTTCCTCCTTGACCATATACACTGCATTTTTTAGAGTTGAAAGAAAGGCATCAAATAGAGGCAAGCAACTACTACCCAAGAAGACAGATGCATACAACTGAGAGAAGAGACAGTTCTGCTCCAAAAGCATTCTTCCGAAGTATTAAACAGAGGGGCATAAATGTGCCACCTGATCATAGTGTTGTATGTCTGAAGAGATGGGGGAACACCAGATGAAATCATTCGGTCATATATGCTAACAGCAGAGTGCAGTTTACCTGCATGATTTTCATTAGTGCTTTAATATTAGCCATCAAAATCAAAAGTCCAAACTTTATTAGATAATGTAAAAGCTTGGATGGCTAGCGCCTTGACCTGCATCAAGCATTGCTTTTATATATGTATTGTATGCAACAGTATCAAGCTCCACGCCATCATTAAAACTGCCATTGATAATGTTTTCTGCCTGCTGATATTTTCCTAAATAGTACAAAATCAACAAATGAAGGTCAAATATAATGCTTTAGCATACACAATAAATAGTGAAATCATGACTCCCCAGGACAACTCTGCAGAATTAGAAAGAATGATGAGGAAAACTATAAATTGTCATTTGTTATGAAGCCCTCACACTTTGTACTTTTGACAAGACCTTGAGGAAAAAACTAAACCACAACCTCACCAAGAAGGCCCACTTCAGCAAATGTAAACATCGTATGCCTATACTGCTATTCTTTATGGCAAGTAAGCCTTCTTATTTACCAAAATTAGCAATTTCCCCTCTATCATTTATATCATCTATAGATTCCATACATATGAAAAAGAGCGAGTTGGGATCCTTAAGTCTATCAAATTGCCAAACCCCCCCCCCCGGCGCGGTATCCCATGCCAATCTTGGGATCCACAATAATCCCACTTCTTTCGGACTCTATAAGAAGCAGGATCTATAGTGCCAGTACCAAGCACCATACTGGTTGTCCGGCGGCACAAGTCGGTACGAACCCGCGTCGTGCCGTGCCAGGCCTGTACTGACGCAGGAGACCATGGGACAAAGAAAAAGAGAGAGCGAGCGGAGGAGGGAGGAAGAGGGAGAGGGAGGGAGGCCGGCAGAGGCCTCCACCACCTGCACCAGCGCCGACCTCCACTGGCCCTCCCTCTCCCTCCCTCCCCCTCTCTCCCTTGCTAGCTCTCTCTTTTCTTCTTTTTTCTTCTCCTCCTTCGGCGACGACGTCTCGGTTTCTTTGCCGGAACCGTTTTTGTCCACCGCCGGTACGTCTCGGTTTCTTTGCCGAAACCAGGCGATTCGGGACGATTCTGCCGACCTTGATCAAAAACATCACATAAAACCTCAATTTTACTTCTTTCGGACTCTATTAGAAGCATCACACAAAATCCTAGTTTTCTACAATTCCAAATTATCTGGATTCCGTCATAAACATCCACTCCCTATTTGTTGTTTCAAGTTGGGAGATGCTATCCACAGAAAATTTTCATCCAAACTCAAGGGCTTGGCCCATGCATCTAGCACATCCCAAAAGTGTCTGCATATTAAACTATATTAAGAATTAAATTTATCTTTTCTATCTCCTTTGTATTTAACATGCATCAGATGTGCAAGCATGCCACCAAGAATATAAAAGAAACTTTTGTATTTTAATAATCTCATTACCTCAACTGGTCGCTGGAAAAAGGAGATGAGTATATTGAAAACCCAAATAGATTTTATAAATACCAATTGAACTCATAATAATGACCCATTCTCTTCCACGAAGCAAGCTTTCTTCCAAACATTTCAACAACAAGAGCAAGGCACGGTGCATGGGCCTCCCAATACATAAAATAACTAATAACATAGATTAGCCAATTACTCAATATCAAACCCACTTCATTCTCCTAATGTCACCACCATCCATGCTAATCCACAAGATCAAAAGCCCAAACAAATTTTGTTTTCTAAATAAAAACTATTGCTTTGATAAAAATAAACCCGATCGTCTCCATACACATTAGAAAACATAAATCATCTACAAACCATATGACAAATATAGAGGTGTCATTCCTAGCTACTCAATTTCCTTAATCACCTTGTTCTGCCATACCTAAAGGAAAGGAAAGGATCCCTGACAGACCTAAAGCTTTAGAAAATGGAATTAGTCAATGAAAACTGAAAACTGAAAAATTAGTTCCTACCGGACATGCTAATGCACTTGTAGACACAAACTCCATTTAGTAATCCAACCTGAAGAGCCACCACCCCACCTCCTTTCCCCTCAATGGGATCTACAGTTGGTTCTAAAGTCAATGCAGAAAAATAATATTGACAGACTAATTGGCAGCTAAGACCAATATCTTGCTCACCTTCTTTTTAAGGAATTGGAATTAAAAAGGCTTCAACTCTTCTGATAAATTAATAAGAGCAAAAAAAAAAAAAAAAAAAAAACAAAACAGCTAGTGTAGTTCTTAAATTTGATTCATACCATGCTTAGTTAAAGCATTTACGAGTATACTGATGCTGACAGCATCCGGAGTATAGCCTTGATCAACCATTTTTTTGTAGAGTTGGTTTGCCTCATCGATTTTACCACATTTGCAAAAGGTATCTACCATCGAGTTATAAATAGCTCCTCCAGTGCTTGAAGATTGAACAATCGAATCAAATATTTCTTGGGCTTGTTTTAGTTGCTGGCGCTGGCCATATAAAGAAATCATAGAAGCAGCTGCTGAGTCCAGAGGTCTGAAACCAAGCTCCATTAACTGTCTATATGTGGATTCCGCTTCAGTTATACTTCCTATAGCAAAATGGTAATGGATATTAGTCCCACAAAATTAGACAAATCTGATGTTCATGATTAACACAGATGGAAATGAACAATATTGTCCAAAATCCACTAAAAATAGGCGTAGAGAACTTATTGAAATGAGCTTTCATAAGCTGCTTACCTTCCCTAACAAATTTGCATATCAGCTGGCTTGCTGCAGACAAGCCACCAGTAGTCTCCAACATGGTCTTCAAAATTTCTTTGGATTTACAGGTATCACCATTTTCTATGTACAGGCAAAGCATTACACTGAGTGCTGTAGTGTCCGGTTGCTCTAAGGTCTTTAACAAGTCTTCTGCTTTCTGAAGCCCTCCAGCTTCCCTATACATGGCCATCAATGACGTCTTGGTGGTCTTATCCATGCATGATCCAACATCTACCATCTCCTCTATTAATTGTTCAGCCTCATCTATCATACCCTCTCTGCGATATACTTCCATAACAGTCTTATAAAGATCCTCATTAAAGTGGACTTCATGTTTTTTCATCTGTGAGATTAATGCTTTAGCCTTCTCCAGAAGACCTAATTTAACATAGAGTGTAAGTAAGTCATTGCAGCAGACTGAATCAGGAAATCCATTCCTTGATATATTTTGAAACACATATTCTGCAGAAGCCACATCTTCCTTGGAAATGTAACATCGTAGTAAAACACTATATGCAAAATCTGACAGCTTCACATCATTAGACCTCATAAGCTCAATAACTGCTAAAGCTTTCTCATGGCTTCCAACATTTAGATGAACTTGTGCCATTGCTACATATGTTTTCTCATCACTAAGGAGACCTAATTTTTCAATGTCTTCAAAAGTTCTTTGTGCATCCTCATACAGGCCAAGTTTCCCAAATATCCTAATAAGTATACCATAGATAACTTCATCAGGCATAATTTTATTCCTTTCCATCTCTGAAAAGAGTGAGAGCGCTTTAGAGTAATCAGCATTTTTATAATGCAAAGACAGAAGTGAAGCACAGGTATAGTTACTTGGAATGATACCCAGAGGCTTCATCTCTTCATAAAGTCTTATGGCCTCATCTCCTTTGCCATGCCTTGCGGTTAAGCTGATTAAAAGGCCATATGTTGCCTCCTCAGGGATGAGTTCAGATTTTTTCATTTTTCGATATGCATCCAAAGCTTCCTCCATAAGGTCCTCTTTGGCATATGAATTTATAACAACTGTATAAGTGAAACGATTGGGCACTACTCCGGCATTCAACATCTGCTTCCACAACTGGATTACCTTTCCATGCAGCTTCTGCTTTTGCAAACATGAAATCATGAAATTAAAAACTGCAACAGAGGGTAAGATATCTCGCCTACGCACAGCAGAATAAAATAATAGCATATCTTTGTGTCGTCCCCATCTAGCATATGTGCAAAGCATAGTGCCACAAGCAACTTCATCAGGTTCACAGCCTGCTTCAAGCATCTCCAGAAAGATCTGTTCAGCAAGTTTGATCTTTCCAACTTGGCCATATATTCTAAGAACAATAGTGTAGACAATTACGCTAGGTCTGTAGCATAGCTGCAAAACAACAATAAGAACAATGGTCAGTAATAGTAAGTCAAGTTCAAATACATAAATGTATAATGAAGTATTAAGAGACACAGTAGTGCAGCCATACAACTGGTATACGATAAGCATATTCAGCATTTACCAAACCATAACAAGACATTTCAGGCATCAACTTATAAATTTTTTTTCCAAAAGAATCTATTAGTGATGCTGTCTCACTTAAAATAACAATGCTCTATCTTTCATATCACAACTAATCAGGCTCTTGTACCCGAACCATCATCTTGTTAAACAATATAAAACCCAGTTATTGACACAACAATCTCAGAACCAATCAATCTAGTTCTTCAAAATTCACCCATTTCTGCACTATGAAGAACTTCAAGATTTACTGATCCATTCAATTTTTCCAACAGAACATATAGACCAACCAGTGATGCTAACCAACTTCAACTACCAATTCTGCTACTATAACCCCTCCAAAATCACAACATGACAACCAAACTTGCTCTATTAACAGAAAAGCTTCATCAATTTAAACAAATCAAACTCGGCAAGAGAAAAACATAAAAAAGTGGGGACAGACTCAAAAAAACATCTCCAGTCACATAGCTTCCTCAACTTCACTTCATATGCAAACTTCTCGCTTGTATCATGGCCCACACTCATTTTACATAGAAATATCTTGTCCAACATTCAAAACCATTTTCACAATTTCATCAATTTTATTCTTAGCCTTCCTCTGTTGAAAATATACATATAGAAATAGACTCTCTAGTGTCTGTAATGGTATCAAATCTGTCTCAAGGATGAAAATGGATTAGGATACACACAAAATACTGATTTTAAGAAGAACTTGTAGACTCTTTGGTGGCCTTCAGTGCTCCACTTCCAAGTTACAAGTAACCTCCTATTTTTCTTCAACATGAGCAGGATGAAGAAGAATTAATGCAAAACAACCTAACAGATATGTTAAGCAAGATAAATAAGATTACAAGAACAAACTAGATGAAGAAAGGAAAAAGGTGATAGGTGCAGAAATCTAAAAAGGATAAGGTGATGAGCTATCAATTAAGATTTTTGTCAATTTTCCTGAGTTACAGGCATACTTTCATAGTTCAAAATTGTATTATACATTTTTATTACTTTTAGTAAATATTTATCTTCTTTAATATCTTGGCTGTCAAAAATGCTCAAGGTACAGTGAGTATAATTTATACATTGGTGCAATTTCCTCAAGTTAGGAGAATCTCAAAACACATTAATGAGTGGTCACCTAGGTTTCCTATCTAGGAATGCCTCCTAACTAGGAACTGGATAAATTACGAAAGCAGAAAATTCCTTTTCCTTGAGTTATCATTCAGAAATTCCTTTTCTTTGAGTTATCATTCAGTATAACTATAATCATCTTTCTTTCTACAAGTTCTTGAATCCTTTGATCTCAGTTTTTTATTGGCAACACAACTATGAGGTCTATACATACACTTAAAAGCGGATATGAACCAAACACGATCCGTATATACATACACTTAAAAGCGGTTCAGCAGCCCTAAATTCTTTTCATTGTTCTCCTCCCACTCCGCTGCTCCAAGCCACCCTCTACCCCTTCCCTCATCAAAGCAGAGGCTCAAACTGCCCACTCTCCCTTGCCTTCCTCCTCCTCCAACCCCTCACTAGCATCATCTTCTTCACACCTTATAGGCTCGAGCTCGTTGGTTCGTCCCTCTCTCTCTGTCTCTCTCTTTCCTTCAATATTTGTAAATCTTCACTAGATGGAGAAGAATGGCTGATCTACACCAGCAATGTCTGATCCTTTCTCTCTCGATTACTCCGTTTCTCATCCTCATTTGCTGGCTCACTTTGGCAAATCTGGTGGTCATCAGCGATCTTGCGAGCATGAGCAGCATCAAGCAGGTCAGCTTCCGACCTCAAAATAAGGTCTCCACTCTCTCTCTGCATTAGTAATCTAGACTATTTTTATTTTCTTCATGAATTTTGTCTGACGAATCAGTTGCTTCTGGAATTCCTAACTGCTGATCTTAAGAAAAAAATCCACAAAAAAGGAAATTTTGAGTGGCTAATACCTACAATCTACCCCAAAGAGGATGACTGATAGAATGTTCCATCTTCTTTTCCTAAGATTATCCATAGTTAAAGGCTTACTCTTCATTAGGATCCAAAAGAAAATTTTTTATCTTCTCTAGCATATTTGATTTCCAAAGTGAAGCATCCAGTGGATCAAAATCCCTCTCTGATGAAGGAGGTTATAGGTGGACTTGGAAGAAAAGATGGGTTGTTTGCTCCATCTTCATCTGATCATGTCATTAGAAAGAGAGTTGACACAAAAATCATTCAGCAGATAAGAGATTTTTGAATATTCCAGTACTTGAAGGTTATACTCCAACTCGGTGAACTATTCTTAACTATAATATAGTCGCTTACTTTGGTGTCCTCATCTTCAACAATTTGAAAGGTGGGTGAAAACCAATATAGATGTCTCTCCAAAACAGAGTGCTTTTGCCATTGCCTACCTCCTTGCAGACTCTGTTGCAAAAAAATATTTTCAGAGCAACGGATGCCTCTTCAAATAGGTGACACATGCTGCCAGAAAGATCTGCTACTTCTCCCAGCATGTCTATTCCTGTAGTACTTTAAAGACTGATTAGGATTTTCCATGGGTGATTATCCAAAGTGGAGTTGGATACTCCTGATGGATTCTTCCCATAGATCTTATGTTTCTCAACAATTGACCATCTACCTTCTCGTCACCTAATCAACCCTGGATTCATTTACCTAGGACTCCTTCCTCTCATAAATCAATAAAAGATTATATATTTTAGTCCCTAAATAATAAGTTTTGCCCAATTTTCCTTATGTATGAATTTTTTTACACAAATGCAAGTATTTATGAATGTGTATGGATGTATGTATGAATTTTTTACACAAATGCAAGTATGTATGAATGTGTATGTATGTTAGATAAGTGAGTAAATCAGATTCAGTTTATGAAACTATGAAAGTGCCATTTTGATCTTATTGTCAGTGAAGAAAATCCAACATTACTCTAAGTAATTATCACATACTAATAGTATGTGGAGGATAATTGGCTAAAAAATTCACCCAATTGCCTTTTCACTAGCACAAGTTAGAGGTACCATGAATATAAGACCCTAATGGACACAATGCAACTTAAGAACTTGAGGGATCCTTATGTTATCCATTCCACAAAAGATGCCCAACTTCAGCTTGTTCCACCAAGCCCTTCCCAGTGTGGTATCGTGGATAAGCTTTTATTGTCTGTTATTTTTATTCTATTGTATTTGTATATTACCTTTTTTTCTTTTCATTTTGTTAGGGTTATTCTTATTTCTCTTCTAAGCACCAATTGCATCACGGAGGAAGTAACATCTGTTTCTTCGAGCTTGGTTTTATTAGTAAATATGTACAGTGAATAGTAAATTAGTAATATATATTAATTAATAAAGATGGATATTTAACCTCTTTTTTTCTCTTTAGATGTTAACAATGGAAGATACAAACATTCATACAATTGAAACACCAAGTTCCACAAATCAAACCATAGCCACGGGTGTGGACGGTAGCAAACCTCCCATTAGTGCTACTTCAAAAGGGAAAGCAAAGGCATGTGGTGAGACAGAGAGATCCTAAAAACAAATCAGATGTTTGGTTCATTTTACTAAAGTTGAAAGTGAAGAATGTGATACAGTTAGAGCTACATGTAATTATTGAGGTGCAGATTATGCTTGTCCTAGTGCTTATGATACTAGTACCTTAAGGGCTCATTTAAGAAGATGCAAGAAGTACCCATATAACAATGTAGATAAGAAACAAAAGACCTCAGCTTTTAAAACCAGTAGGACAAGAGGGAGATAGTGCTAGTGGTCTTTGGCAGTGAAATTAGATCAAGAGGATTGCAGAAACGGGCTTGCTAGGATGTTAATCGTTGATGGGTTACCCTTTAAATTTGCTGAACATGAAGGTTTTTGTGAATTCATTACTCTTTCACAACCAAAGCTTCATGTATGACTGTAGCAAGAGATTGTGTTGAAGTTTATATTGCTGAGGAGAAAATGAATACTCTCTTGCATAAGACATCTTAAAGAATGTCTTACTACAGATACATGGATTTCTTTGCAAAAACTTAATTATTTATGTCTTACTGCACATGTCATAGACAATGTTTCGAAATTGCACGACAGAGTTTTAAACTTTTGTCCAATTTCTAGTCATAAAGGTGAGACCATTGGTAAGGTAGTTGAGAATTGCTTGCTTGAGTAGAAAGTGGAGACGATTTTCATTATTACAGTTGACAATGCAAGTTCTAATAATATTGCAACTGGCTACTTAAAGAAAAAAATCAACAATTTGAAAGGAAGTGTGTTAAATGATGATTTTCTTCATATGAGATGTGCACATATTCTCGATGTTATTGCTAGTGATGTGACACAAGACAAAGCCTCTGATACCAAATTGATGTAGGACAAAGGCTCTAATACCGACACAAGACAAAAGGAGAGAGAAAAAGATGAGGAAGGAAAAGAAGGAGGAGGAGAAAGCAGAGGGCAAGGACAACTCAATATTCTTCATTCTCAAATCTCAATATGCAGAATGTGTTCTCAATTAACATAACAATGGATTTATATAGACAACCCAAAATCCTAATAAAAGTCCACATATAAAAATACTGGAGTCTTCATAAAATTATAATTCTAAAGTCCACAAATCTCTAGTCCTAGAAACTCTAGTCATAGAGTTCACATAAAAAAATTTAATTCCCTAATTCCTAAATAAATAAAAAAATCTAATTTTTATATTTGGGCTTAACAGAAGTAAGCCTAGATTTCTTATTAGATGGTCCCCCGTCATGATGTTTTGAAGGATTCGAATGATTCAATTATTGGAATTCGTTATGCCGTGAAATATACGAAGGTTTCTCCTGCAAGGTTATTAACTAAATTCAAAATATGTGTGGAGCAAAAGAAAATCATAGGTAAAAGCATGTTATGCTTAGATGTTGTGACAAGGTAGAATTCAACTTACATGATGTTGGAGGCGGCTGGTGAAATTACAAAAAGCTTTTGAAAGGTTAAAAGATCAAGATTCAGGATATGTGAATGAACTTGATGCGAAAAATGGGACACCTACCAATAGGATTGGGAAAATGCTCGTGTATTGATGAAATGTTCACAAACATTTTATGATGCTATTCTACACTTCTCTATGTCACTTCTAGCACCTTTTTTCTTGAAATTGCTGGAATTCAATGCCTCTTGTTAGAGTGGGCAAAAAGTGATAATCCATACTTAGGCTTTATGCCTTTGAGAATGAAAATTATGTCTTTGAGAATGAAAGCCAAATTTGATAAGTATTAAGGAGATGTTGAGAAAATGAATGTGTTGTTATTTGTTGTACCAGTGCTTGATCCTTGATACAGATTGAAATATGTGAGTTTTTTTAGCCAAGTTTATGAATCGGATGTGGCTTTTGCAATGACTAGAAAAGTGAAGAAAATTTTGCTTTGTTGGTATGAGAATTATAGTATCCTTCATGCGGCTTCAAGTGTACAATTCACTAATAAAGCTCAAAGTTAAAGTGAGATGGATATTGGTCAACAAGAGCAAGCTCTTCATTTGTTGATGAAGTTTCGATTGAAAAAAAAAATGGAGAAGATGAGGACAACAAATCCAAGGTGGGCCAGTATTTAGAGGATGGTTGTGAACAAGGTATGCCATCTATGTACCAAGCCCTGTACCGGTGCCACCCTATTACTATGTTGGTACATCCAGTACGAAAGCCGGTTCGGCATATCAAGTATCAATATGTCCTCCATACCATGTACCAGTTTGATACCAGTACGATGTGGTACGCCCCATACCGTCAGATTCGGTACAGTATGGCGTATCTTGGTTGTAAAAAAGATGATGCAAAGTTTGAAGTTTTGGATTGGTGGAAGGTGAATTGCTCTAAGTATTCAATTCTCTCTCAAGTAGCAAAAGATGTGTTAGTCATTCTTATTATTCTATCGTTGCATCGGAGTCTGCATTTAGTATTAGCGGTCATGTACTTGACTCATTTCAGAGTTTGACTCCTAAATTAGTGGAGGCTCTTTTATGTACACAAGATTGGCTACAAGGTTCATCACTTCCAATTCATGTTGAAAAAAGCACGAATGAGTTTGAACAACTTGAATCGGGTAATACTAATGAATTTATTAAGTTATAGTTTTATTTGCTAGTAGCTTAGTTTGTTTTTTATTCAATTCATGAAAATATAACTTAACTTATTGTTTATTTCAGAATTTTCAATTTTGATGATAGAATCCATGCTTTTAGGAGATAAATGATATATTGTTTATTACAGTAAGTTTCATTTCTTGGTTATTTGACTCTTAATTTCATTTCTACGTCGGTGTAATGAAATTGTTTTGCGCTACATATGCTTATATAGTTAACCCGATTGAGTGACGCTTGATTCTCAAACAACCATATGGGGAATCAAAATATGTAGAAAGCTTCAGCCTAGACAGGTCGCTCACTCTAGATGCCCAGGTGAGCCTTATTAACATCCATGAAAAGTATGAAAAGTGTTTATTATTAAAATTCAGGATACTTTAAGAATCTAATCGGGCTTCCCAGAATTCAAAGGTCCCAATTTGAATGAAACACTGTAAATCTGAACAAAGTAACGAACAGAATCATTTAAGTTTTAAGAAGAGTATATTACAGCAAATGATTTCATACTACTAACAATAAAATTTTAAAGATTCTATTTCCCTCTTTGCTTCCACTAGGAGATTCAAAGTAGCAAAAAGCCCACTATTTTCAGGTCTACTGACCGGACTTTTGTTGAAATAAAAAAGGAAAGAAACAGACTTAAGTTGATTGATCCATTTGGGCCCCCAGATTTTGTAACCTACAGACTTGGTTTTAAGAAATTGGTTCTTTCCAGAAGTATGCTTAGGGATTTGGAATGAAAACCTAATTCTTGGATCAGTAAGTTGGGCAATCTTACCTTGTCATCGGATCATGGCATCATTGGTGCTAGGGTCATCATAGATGGTATGAGATAAGTGTATTCCTTCAAAAGGCATGAAAGAGGTTATGATATTTCATAGCTAACATGATAAACTAAAGGATAAACAGAACATGAAACAACACAAGCATATGAAGTACAAAATACTCAATCAGATCAACTAAAGGTTATGACATGTCATGTTCTTTCAATATTTTATCAATACTAGTTATTTATTTGTTTTTCTCGCTGAATGGTAACATATTCCAAATTTTTGTTGTTAAAATACAGTACCGTTGTGTAGTGTGACATTATCTTTTCAATCCTCTGCAGGTCACCACGTGTTCACCATTCAAGGAGCCCATCTAGGCGGAGATATTAAACTGTCTTAATCTGGCCACCTGAAGTGAGATTTCAGTGTTATCAGATTTAGGATTTGGAGTTCAGTCATCTTTTTGGCCTGTTTGATACTAACAAGGAAAGCTTGATATGTATAACTTTGGATAAGTGACATCTATCACTGCATGCTTCATCCACTGATAATTACTGTTGTTGGCTTGTTGCTCGTTGTTTTTGGATTCTCTTGTGTGTTATGTTCCTTAAACATTGTAAGGATTTTGGGAGCTGTTTCTGTACTAATGGGGCACTCAATTAGAGGTCTGTATCAACTAGTGCCCCTGCTTGATATCTAATGATCTTTGTGGTAATCTAGAAATTCAAAGATGGAGTTTTCAAGATTTTATGAAATGAGATGTCATATAGACCCTTCAATTTTTTTTAGATATAGGTAATATAATATCGACCTAGTTTAAAAAGTGCAGCCTACAACTTACCTTATAGGATCCATTATACTTACCAAAAGCTTGCATACTTACCTTACATTACATGTTTGTATGTGAGAGCGAGGTGATTCCATTTAGCCCAACCCATTTGACAGAAGCCCGTTTAGCCCAGCATAATGAATATCATCCTGGTAAACCAAACCAAACTTCTCGGGTTGGTTTCGAGTGATTTTTGTTGATGGTCGGAGCAATTTCAGTTTCGATTTTAGCAACCTGATTTAAATTGGTTTGGTTTTAATATACATCTAAATCAACCCGACCCGACTCATGCACACTGAAAGAGAAAAGGGGATTCATTGTAACTAGGAAGTAAATCCTGGATGCATGCACACCATAAGGAGCAATTTCTACTCTGAAGTCAATGCTTTGGACAGGCCGCAACCCCATTTATCTTATTTTTCCCTTTTTTTCTTAAAATCATCCTTCAGTCAAAAAAATTGGTATTACGCTACTAGAGTAACTAAAACCTAGCCATCCACTTTGCTTCTATAGTTTTTCTACCACTAATTTTTTTTCTCCATGACTTTTGTATAATTGGTGCAATACCCGAACTTTCTATAATGTACACATCTGTGGGCACATGTGCTTACCAGCTAAGCAACATAGTGTTTATCAAAATGGGGATTCTAATAGAAGAGAGGAATATAATCAAACCAACCTAACAACATAATATTTCAACTAAGTGTTCCTCAAACCAAACATTCAAAACCTAGATAACAATAATCAAACATGTTTCTATCAACATCAATATAGAATTGAGGATTCACAAGCAGAACCCAGTTCATAATTAATGAAAACAACACGGGTAACTGTAAAAAAGCAAGAAATCTAGCGCTTCAACAAAACAAACAGCAACCTAAATGTGGAAAAACGGGTATAAAACATGAAAAAGGAGAGATTTTTGCTGACCTGAAGCTTCATCCAGGCAAAGAAATCCCTGGCCTGGCGCCACCCCCGCTGCTCCTTGAGCACGATGCACATCTCCCGGAAGCTCAGCTTCACGACGAACGACGCCATCACCTCCCTCATATTGTAGGACCCCTCCGGTCGCCCAGAAAGGCTCCGCACGGCTTTGATTGCCGCCACCACGTGCTTCCCGTACAAATGCCCGTCCCTGTCGTCCTCGATGTACCGCACCATCTGCTCCGGCGTCCGGCGGATCCAGCGCGGGGTCTGGACGCCGCTCCCTTGGTTGCGGCGGAGAAGGCTGAGGTACTGGGCCTTAGCGTTGATGATGCGGCGGGCGTCGTCGTCGGAGAGGGGCTTCCGGGGGTGGCGTCGGTAGGGCTTCGTCACGGGCCTGCCGTTGCCGTCGCTGAGGGTCCAGGGGTCAGCGACGTAGCATGCGCGGAGGGAGGCGGGGCGGCGTGCGGTTTGGAGGGTTTTGGGGGGGCGATGTGGGGTTTTGGACGGAGGGAGGAAGGGATTTGGGGGGGGAGGGGAGAAGGGGGAGAGGAAAGGGGTTTTGGTGGACTCCATAGGGTTAGGGCCGTTATGCTTCCTGTTTTTTATTTCTTTCCTTTTTAGGAGGGTTAGAGGGAGGGGAGAATAGTGGAAGGAGGGAGCCGCTGAGACGGTCGGAGAGGAACAGAGATGATAGGCTTGGATAGCAAGCGCCCAGCGCGCGGGATGAATGTTTGGATGTCGACTGGGCAGGGAAAGCTGTCCCCGAAGTTAGACTGAGTGCCATCAGTCACAGATCAGGTCCGGATTTTTAGTAAGATCCAAATGCATACTTGGCCCAGTATCAGGTGAAGTCCAAGTCTCGACCTTATTAAAAATATTTAAAATTACAATTTCACCCTCTCAACTTTAACCAAGATGCATTGCCACTTCCTCCAAATTAATTTTTTTTTTAATTGAATCCTTAAGTTAAAATGCTGATCCAATGTGATCTTGCCTCTTATCTTCATTAATAGAGTAGTGTCGTGTGCCCCATCAAATGATTGCTTAACTCTTTGGAACTAAAATACCTTTAACATCAATTGTTCGGAGCGAAAGTCATAGAAAGAAATTGAGAAGCTTCCGATGGATCTTCAAGCAATTTGACATAAACGGCGATGCTGCCATCATGTTGGAGCCCTACGACAAGGGCCTTGACAACTCTAACTACGACAAGCTTCCTTGCACACCCGTTTTCAGACCGCTTGCAGTCAAGTTCTTTGGCACGTCCGATGGTACATCATTTCATAGCTACGGTGATATGGCCGAGAAAGTAAATGAACACTTGCTCGATGAAGGCGACCAATCTATCTATTGATCTTCTACGAAAGATGGACGTGCAGCTTGAGTCCTATCTAGAAGGGAGTCGATGTAGCCTATTGGAGATGCTTTCCTGCCAAGTGGCTAACGTCCAAAAGACGGAGCGAAACAGGGCAATGCTGGAGTTTGTGATAGAACAAGCTAAGAAACTTGATTCTATTATGAAAAAATCAGGGTTGTTGCCAGCCCTGGTGCATTGTGATGTATACTATGGTGAACTTGGCCGATTATGCCATCAAGGAAACTAAAGTCAGCCTATCACTCTTAGGGCTCGTTTGGTTCGCGGGAAGCATTTTCCCTCCTAGGAATATGATTCCTGGGAAACAAATTCCTAGGAAGAGGATGCCTAGGAAAGTACTTTTGGCATGTTTGGTTGACCATGGGAAAGTGACAAATTTCCAAAGTGCTTATGTTTGGTTGGCCATCCACTTTCCTAGGAAAGTTATGTATAATTCCTATTATGCCCTTAATAAAAATTAGTTTTTTAATGTCTCTTTAATGCTTTTTAATGCTGAAGGGACTTTTTGGGAAAAAGTAAAAATGGAGTAATTCGTGCCTCATGGGAAAGTAACTTTTCCATGTTTCTCATGGGAAAAACTTTTCCATGAAATGTGGGAATCATATTCCCATGGGAATTTAACTTTCCCTTCTCTCTCCTTTGAAAACTCCAACCAAACAAGAGGCATCTCATTACTTTCCCGTTGACCACACTTTTCCCCTTCTTTTCCCGCGAACCAAACGAGCCCTTAGAAACAGTGTGACAGGATTTTCTAGAAGGTTGGCTACTTAGTTTTAACCTATCAAGGAGGTGAGGTCCCCAAAGTTTAGGAAAAGCTTTCCCCGAAGTTAGATGGAGTGCCATCAGTTACAGGTCAGGTCTAGATTTTAGTAAGATCCAAATGCATCCTAGGCCTAGTATCGGGTGAAGTCCAAGTCTCGACCTTGTTAAAAATATTGAAAATTACAATTTCACCCTCTCAACTTTCACCAAGATGCACAGAAAGAAGGGTTGATTTGTTTAGCAGTGTGAAGCCCTCCCCCCTTCCTTTTTTTTTTTTTTTCTCCTTTTTTTTATAGTAAAATCGGCATTTCATACAACTCTCAAATGGATACAGCCGGCCATGTCAAAAAAAAGAAAATAGTACAAGAAAGAAGGTACATCAGCATCTCTAGTCCAGATAAACTCTCCGGAGTGCCGAACAATAAAGAAGGCAACCCAGTCTGCAGCTCTGTTTGCCTCCCGATATACGTATACCGCCTAGAATGACTCTCCCTAACCAATCTGTGCATCCCGCCAATCAATGGGCATCTATCCCCATAACGATCCACTCCCCATATCCAGTCAATCACTGTAGAGAAGTCCTCCTCGAGGTATACCCGATTAGCTCCAAGAGCTCTCCTCGCATAGAAGATATCCTTCCAGGCTGCCCGGAGCTCAATATTTATAGCCGTCATACCGAAAATATGGCGACCCTTCGAGGCTCTCTAGGAGGCTATGTTTGAGAAGGATGGGGGTTGCCTCGGAGGATTCACCTTTCTTCATGCGGATTCACTGTTAGATGGTGCAGTGCGGATGAATCCAGTTTATCTTCAAGGATTTTATCGCCAGCACCCGCCAAACGCCTGATATTTTTGTGCGTCCAGAATCCTTGGGCGGCATTTCTTTTTTTTTTTTTTTATGGTAAAACAGAGGAAGGTTGCAGTCCTGTAATAAAAGATGGGAATCTGCACTCGGAGACGCTGAATCCGAAAAAACAATCTGATAAAATATGTGCAGCACCCAAAAGGCGGCTGGTTGCACCGCAGAAATTGGTCTTGGAGTTCACCTGATTGGGTTGAATAGAATTTTGGGTGGATATGAGAACTAAACTAAACCTGATTGTTAAATTTAGATTCCGAACTTGGTATACAATAATTTGTTTTGGACCCTCATTTTCCAAAACCTGAGACGATTGGGTAATCAGATCTAGCTATAACTGAAACGGTTTTTAAAATTAAAAATCCTTACATATATATCCTTATCAATGACCCCGTAATTTATGTTAGATTTAATTTTGTATAAATATTGAATTATCTGATTTTTTCCATCATAAATGTCATCCATTGATTTAGAAAATGCAATTATGTTAAGATTTGAATGAGAAAGATATGTGGATGTGAACTGGTTTAATAAGCAAAGATGTCTGATTCAATTAGTAAAGATGATCGAAGTCGTTTTCATTTGAGTTCCGGATCTATCATCTTAAAATCTATGATCTCAAAAAATTACTGGGGTGAGAAACCCCCTGATATTCTCTCAGAAAAGAATGAGAAAGATATAATAAGAACTGGATGGGAAAGATGTAGCTCTAAATTTCTACATTCATATGCCTTGTATTAGAAAGATATGATTAGATTTTCCCATAGAACCGGCGATTATAGTAAGAACCGAATAGGAAAGGTTGTTATGCTGGAAATTTAACTGGAAAAATATGGTCATCTAAAGTTTGACAATTTAGAAAAGTGATTATGATAAGAAATAAATTAGAAAGATATAAACTAGATTTTCCCAAAGAAACAGTGATTACGGCAAATGGTAGGGGGATTATACCAATTGCTAGGAATTGAATTGGAAAGATATGTTCTACATTTTTTCCATTGAAATGATGACTACGGTAAGAATTGAATGGAAAAGATATGATACTGAAATTTTCTTTTGATGCCATGCATTAATATAGAAAATGCAATCATGGTAAGAATTGAATGGAAAACATATGGTAGTAGAGTTTCCCACAAAAAAAGTGTTGCTGGAAATTGGACCCGCGGGCGGCCGTCGACTGAGGAGGAGGAGCTCCGACGAACACTAGCGGGTGGCGATCTGTCGGCGAGCGGCGTCCTCCGCGTGGGGGGCCTGCAAAAGAAAACCGGTGGCCGGGGTTTCCGGCGCCGGCTCTCCGATGCTTAAGTCAGAGGGGGGCTTAATTTTGGAGAAGGAGAGAGGAGGAAGATCTATTCTGCTGGCATTTTCTGAGTCCAACCTCCTCCTGAGAAGGAGGGGTCCCTTTTTATAGTGGGGGCGGATTACCTGTGATGTGATGGGGCGAGGTGATCGTACGACTCAGCACGTTGTTTGAGTTGGTGCGCGACCAGGTGAATTAATGCCTTGATGTCGGCGGTGAGGGCAGGATCAGAGAGTTGTCATGACTGACTGAACGCTGCCGAGCTGATTTGCCGTGGAGGGCTAACGATCCGTAGATAACTGGAGCCACGCGCACTGATTGTTGAGTGAGCTGGAAATATGCATTAATTGTTGAGTGGGTAGGGGGTTTTGCAGAGATCGTGCCCATTAAATGCCGGAGGTGGTAGCAGGGTATGGCCCCTGACCGGACTTCAGGAAGGTGCAACCACGGTAGGTGGGCGGCAAGGTCGGACTTTCGAGGTCGGACTTCCGAGGTCGGGCTTCCGAGGTCGGGCATCAAGTTCGGCTGCCCGAGGTCGGCCGTCGTCCGGTTCCGTACCGGCAAGGTTCTCATGTACTCGGGGGGGACTTGCATTCCCTCAACACTACGCCCCGACTTCCGAGTTCGAGTTGTTCGCGAGCTCGGACGTGGGAAGTAGTAGTCTTTATTATGGTGGCAGGGATCGAGGAGAGTTGGGCTATGCTGGCGCCCTCACGCGTCCCGAAGCGTTTATAACGGAAGGGAGGCGGAGGGTTGCGCCTCTTGACCCTTCGTTGTCGTCTCGTATGGTGAGCTCATGATGGGGGGTCCTAGGACTTGGTGGGGTGGCGCCTTGATTCCGTATTCGAGGCGTCCTTCCTGAATAAACATGCTGTCTCGATCTTCGAGGCAGACATGTGGTGTGATCTGAGCGTAGGATATTTATTGAACCAAACGCCTTGAGGTCGGATGTTAGATTAGCCGTTCGGAGCCTACAGCCAAGTCGGTCGTCCGGGGCTGAGAATTAGGCCAGTTGCTTGAAGTCGGACACACTTAGTCTCACATCGGCCGAATGGGGACTTGGGAGGCTGCAATTATGTTGGCGCTCCGCGCGTCCCGGGGCTCCTTTAATGAGGGAAGCGGGGGCGGCACCTGCTCGCCTCTCGAGGCGATCCGGTGTAGCAGGTCCATGATGAGGCCGCGAGATCCGATGGGACGGTGCCTCGGTTCTGTACTCAAGACACCATCCCAGAATGAATGCGATGCTTTGGCTTCCGAGGCCGACACGTGGTGTGATCCGGGCGGGGGGTGGAAATTAGCCCTGCCGATCTGGGCCGTTAGGAAGGTCTATATAAACCCCTCAGTCTGGCCCTAGGAGAAGTCTTGCTTAGTTGACTTCTCTTTTTTGCCGTTTCTATCTTCGTCCTCCTTTTCAGTCGCAACAGAACCTCTCCGGCGGTGCTCGGAGCGATTTCCGGCGACTCCTCCGTAGGTTTCCCCCTTGTAGGGTTCCTCTTTTTCTTCCCTTTTCTCGTCTCCTTCGTCTTTTGGCCATTTTTCTTTCCTCTAAAATGGGTCTTGGTCCGGATGAGGTTGGGTCTAATTTGTCGGCGGAGGAGCTGGAGTCGATTCGTACCCGGTTCTTTTTCCGGCCCGGGTTTCATCTTGAAACTGCGGGGCAGGAGGACAGGGTGACGTGGCCGCCCCCAGGTCGGATTGGGATTCATCTCGAGATGCTCTGGGCCGGCTTGCGGTTCTCCCTTCATGAATTCGTGAACAGCTTGCTGGTGGAGTACCAACTTGTGCCAGCACAGCTCGCTCCGAATTCATGGAGGACCATAGTCAGATTTTTGTCCCTTTGCCTTGCGCACGGGATTCCGACTTCGGTGAGCGTTTTCCGCCGGTGTTTCTTATTAAAGACGAACCCGGCGGATGGAGAGTGGCTATACTTCGCCTTTCGGGGTGGTATGTCACTTTTCCAAGGTGCCCCTTCCTCTATCCATGAGTGGAAGGAGAAATTTTTCTTTCTTGCGTCCGAGGTGCCGTGGGGATTCGACCCGAGGTGGGGGCACCCCCGGCTGAAGGCCCTTAACAGGCTCTCCGAGCCCTCGGCGAGCGATCAGAGGGTCCTTGACGCTCTGCGGGGCCTCGGGAAGGGTTTCAACCTGACCGACCTCCTAAGAGGATGCCTTGGCGAGCGTTGGCCTGAGTTCGGCGTGTCCCGAGGGTAAGAGCAGTCTCATTGTTTTGTCTTTGCCTTATTCGTTTCTTTCTCTCGTTCTTTTGATGTTGATGTAACACTTAGAAGGATTTCTTTGTTTCAGACATTCCTCACATGTCGACCAGCAACACATCCCTCTTTTCTCGGTTGAAGAGGCGAGAAGCCGAGGCCGGCGGGCTATTCCTCAGCCCCGAAAGAGGTCCAAATTGGCCGCCACTTCTACCCCAACCGGGAGGAGAGGCACGGAGGCGGGAACCTCGGCGGCCGTTCGAGGGCGAGCGTCGGCTGCCGGGGGCACGGGCTCGAGCTTCTCGAGGGCATCCGGCTCGGCGGCCCCACCCTGCCCTGCCCCTGTCTCCCAGCGGGAGGGGCGGACGACCATCGAGCCGCAGCGCTTGGGGCCCGAGCCGAGCCGAGGCCCCGAGGCTTCAGGTTCGGGCAGGCCGAGCTCTTCGAGGGGCCCAAGGGGAGAGTCGGCCGAGCCAGGGTCCCCACTCCTCGAGGGGAGCTCGGCCTTTCACGATGCCGACGTCGCGCGTGCAGTGTTTCAGCGCGCTATGCTTCCAGTGGACCGGGCCGAGTTTCAGAACTCGTCGCTGGAAGAAATTGTCGACAGCACTTACTGCAACACTGTTTGGGTAAGCCACTCTTAATTTTCCTTCGGTTGCTAATGCACATATATATTATTTTCTTTATTTTTTTTACTTATGATTGCTCTCTCTTTTTTTTTGCAGCATATTCACGAGGTCGACACCCTGATATTCATCGCCCAGGGGTGTCAGGAAGAGACTCGGCGAATCAGCCAGCAGTTGGAGCCGGCTAAGAAAAGGGTTGCCGAGTTGGAGGCCGCGCTAGCAGAGGCCGAGGCGCGGAGGGAGGCAACAGAGGCCGGACGACTGGCCATTGTCGAGGAACTCGAGGAGGAGAGGGCTGCCCACTCCCTGGCCAAGTCGGCCCTGCGCGCTTCGGAGGCGCGTCTGATGGAGGCCCGATTTGAAGTCGCGGGCCAGAAATATGAAGGCGGGGTCTTGCGCTTGAAGATCAAGCAGCTTGAGGCCCGGGAGAGGAGGGCACTCGAGCGAGCCGAGCATACCGTGGACTTCTTCAAAGATTCGGAAGAATTCCGCGACATGCTGGAGGAGGAGACCGTGGATGGGTTTCTCCGCGGTTTTGATAACTTTCGGAGGCAGATGACTCGGTTCTGCCCCCAGCTCGATCTCTCAACGATCCGTCCGAGGATGAGGTTGGGCGCTGGATCCGACGACGACGTTCCTGCGGCCCTCGCGTCCGAGGAGGAGTTTGTCGAGGCCGAGGCCGAGGCGGACGCGGCCGAGCAGGCGGCGATGGAGGCTCCCTCTAGCGAAATTGCTGAAGACGAGGCGCCCGCCGAGGCCGAGGCCGAGGCCGAGGCGCTCACCGAGGTTCCTACAGCAGACCCCGAGCCTGCATCCGTTGAAGGCTCCCAGGTCATCACCATAGATGACCCCGAGAGTGATGCCGGTGCGACTGCCACCCCTTAGGACTTAGATTCTTTTTCGTTTTTTCCATCCGTTTTCTTTAGTTGTAAGCGAGGTCGGTACTTCAACTTATTGTTCTACCGACCCTCAATTTTGTATCCTAGCCTTTGGGCTTTTTATCAATGAAAACATATTTTTGGCTATGTGTTTTGCTTTTCTTTCTTCCGACTTGTTCAAGTATTCGAGTTTCGGTTACGCTGATTAGGGAGACTCCGAGCTCAGACAATAGGAAGATTCACAAGTTTTGGAGCTCGGATTTGACGCTCGCAGAGGCCGCCGGGCTTGGCTTACGGATTCCTAAGGCACCAGGCTCGGGCCTCGGACCCCCAACAGGGGTAGTGTAAGACCTGCACGGGCTACTACAAGGGTATTTGGCCAAGCTTTTGAGCTCGGCTTTTTCAAGCATAGGTCCATAAAAATGTTAGGGTTGGTCCCTAAAAGGAGATCGTGAGCCAACAATCGAACTGTTGTCGGGGCTTTCACGGTCGTTGGCCTCGGACTCAGCCGAGGTTCTGGCGAGTGGAGTCGGAACTTATAGAGAGTGCCTTGGCACTCTTGAGCCCGATCAGCGCCGCCTATGGTCGAGGTCGTTTCCACAGTTTAACATCAATGTCCCGGTGCACGGGGGTTGAGTCGAGCCCTTATGCAGAAAGAGTTGTATGAATTAACATGGGGCTTGTCAGTAGAGGAAGCGCGCATGAGGTCGGTAAGACCTTAGTCTTGGAGCGACCTAGAAAGGCATCCCGGCCTTGGCCGGGATAAGGTCCCGATTTTGATCGGGATTTTGCTGGCAGTACATAGGCAGATGAACATAACAAAGCGGGTGTCAAGTGGGATGTACCTCTTGCACCTCCGAGATTGAGCGCTTCATGTTGGAGTAGGTCGTTTTGTTTCTTGGCCGGCCTTCGGAGTCGCCCTTAAGCTCGGGATCTGTTTTGGAAATACCGATCGAACCAGGAGGTATTGCCGTTGTCAAGGGTTTTCACGAACGTTGTTCCGTTGTTGCTGTCAAATGTTCTCCAAGGCACTGCCCCCGATTTCATTAGGTGAAGGGAATTTGAGCTTGCTGTCGACTTGTTGATGCTTCCCGAAGTCGAGGGAGTTTGAGACTCTACGGTCGACACACGGGGCATCCCAAGCTCAGTCGGGGTATCGAGCACGAGGTCGAGGGAGCTTGGGCTCGCTGTCGACCTGGTGATGCTTCCCGAAGTCGAGGGAGTTTGAGACTCTACGGTCGACGCACGGGGCATCCGAGCTCAGTCAGGGTATCGAGTACGAGGTCGAGGGAGCTTGGGCTTGTTGTCGATCTGGTAACGCTTTCCGAGGTCGAGGGAGTTTGGGACTCTACGGTCGACACACGGGGCATCCCGAGCTCAGTCGGGGTATCGAGCATGAGGTCGAGGGAGCTTGGGCTTGCTGTCGATCTAGTGACGCTTTCCGAGGTCGAGGGAGTTTGGGACTCTACGGTCGACACACGGGGCATCCCGAGCTCAGTCGGGGTATCGAGCACGAGGTCGAGGGAGCTTGGGCTCGCTGTCGACCTGGTGATGCTTTCCGAGGTTGTGGGAGTTTGGGACTCTACGGTCGACACACGGGGCATCCCGAGCTCAGTCGGGGTATCGAGCACGAGGTCGAGGGAGCTTGGGCTCGCTGGCGACCTGGTAACGCTTTCCGAAGTCGAGGGAGTTTGGGACTCTACGGTCGACGCACGGGACATCCCGAGCTCAGTCGAGGAATCTGGGGATCACAAATGTCCCAATATTAGGAGAGGCATAAGACAATCATTGCGAGGAGGTAAATTATTGTAAGGAGGAGATGGGATTCATGCTCCTGATCACCAGGGACCCCTCAGGGTTTTACTGATGATACATCCGTAGGTTCTCAGAATTCCAGCTCCGTGGAATAGGGGTTCCTCCGAGAGACTCCAGCTTGTACGCTCCGGGTCGTTGTACTCGGGCGATTTAGTACGGTCCTTCCCAGTTAGGGGCGAGCTTTCCTTGCTTGGTGGGCTGAGAAGCTTCGGCTCTCCTGGGGACGAGGTCCCCCATCTTGAAGAGCTTGGGCTTGACTCTGGAGTTGTAGTACCGGGCCGCCTTCTGCTGGTACCTTGCCATGCGGACTCGGGCGACCTCTCATATTTCTTCGACGAGGTCTAAGTTATTTCTGAGCCAAGAAGGGTTGGAGTCGGCGTCGTAGTGCTCCACTCTCGAGGATGGGAGGCCGATTTTCAGCGGGATAACAGCCTCCGTCCTGTATGCCAGGTTGAAGGGGGTCTCGCCAGTGGGTAATCGGAACGTAGTCCGATAAGCCTAGAGGACGTTGTACAGGTTCTCGACCCACTGTCCCTTGGACCGATCAAGCCTGGCCTTGAGCCCCTGCAAAATGGTACGATTTGTTACCTCAGTTTCTCCGTTTGTTTGGGGATGGGCGACCGAGGTGAAGCGGTGGTCAATGCCGAGCTCGGAGCAGAATTCTCTAAAATGGATGTTGTCGAACTGACGACCGTTATCAGATATAAGGATACGGGGGAGTCCGAATCTGCAGATTATGGACTTCCAAACAAAATTCCGCATTTTTTGCTCGGTGATCCGGGCCACAGGTTCGGCTTCGACCCATTTGGTAAAGTAGTCGATGGAGACGACCAGAAATTTTCTTTGCCCGGTGGCTAGGGGAAAAGGTCCCAGGATATCAATCCCCCATTGGGCGAACGGCCAGGGGGCGATAATCGAGGTCAGCGGGGCCGAAGGTCGACGCCGGATATTGGCATTCCGCTGACACCGATCACACCTCCGGACGAAATCCGTTGCATCTTTCTGAAGTGTGGGCCAAAAGTAACCTTGGCGCAGGATCTTATGCGCT
The DNA here is from genome assembly GCF_051530095.1 of Phoenix dactylifera. Lineage (NCBI taxonomy): Eukaryota > Viridiplantae > Streptophyta > Magnoliopsida > Arecales > Arecaceae > Phoenix > Phoenix dactylifera. The sequence continues at coordinate 18,839,688 of NC_143199.1, read as the reverse complement.
AGTGCTCGGGCTCCCAGGTGGTTCCCACAAATCCCTTCATGGACCTCTCGCAGAGCATAGTCTGCATCCAAGAGGCGGAGACATTTAAGGAGAGGAGAAGTAAATGACCGACGATAGAGCTTGTCTTCATATAGTACGTACCGGGGAGCTTGACGCCTGATCCGGTGAGCCTCCAGCTCGTCGTGAGGGAGGGTCCCATCCTGCAGATAGTTGATGAACTCGTCGATCCAGCTCGGCTCGATGTCGATGCACATGGTTGGTTCAGGTTCCTCTGTGCTGGGTGTTCGGAGGTATTCGAGCACCGTTGCCTTGGAGAGCTCACTCATGCGGGAGGTCGCCAGCTTTGACAGTTGGTCAGCTCTGAGGTTCTCCATTCTGGGGATATGCTGGATGCTGAAGGAGCCCAGGGCGGATGTAAGTTCCCGCACCTTTTGGAGATATTTCTGCATTGATGGCTCCTTTGCTTCGAAATCTCCATGGACCTGGCTCACTACTAGTTGGGAGTCGCTGAAGGCCTTTAGGTTTTCTGTCTTCAGCTCCTTTGCCAACTTAAGCCCGGCAATGAGTGCCTCGTACTCTGCCTCGTTGTTTGAGGCTGGGAACTCGAGGCGTAGGGCCTGCTCGGCTACCATCCCATCCGGGCTGGTGAGGATGAGTCCCGCTCCGCTACCCTTCGAGGTCGAGGAGCCGTCCGCATATAGGACCCATGGCGGCGTCGGGGTTTCCTTTGTTGGCGTGAGTGGTAGCTCGGGGTCGTCTAGCAAGTTGCACTCCACGATGAAATCGGCGAGTGTTTGAGCTTTGATGGCTGGCCTGGGCCGGTATCAAGGTCGAACTCCCCGAGTTCAACCGCCCATTTGGCAATCCTTCCGGCACGATCCGACCTTTGCAGTATTTGCTTCATGGGCTGGTCGGTCAATATGGCTATGGTATGCGCTTGAAAATAGGGCCGGAGTCTCCGAGCTGAAATGATCAGGACAAAAATTGTCTTCTCAAGCTTAGAATATCGGGTCTCGGCATCCCAGAGGACTCGGCTAGTATAGTAGACTGGCTTCTGAAACTTGTCGTCTTCCCGGACCAGGACAGAGCTCACCGCGACTGGGGAGACGGCCAGATACAAGTAAAGAACCTCGCCTTGCCGAGGCTTGGTGAGTAGCGGGGGGGAGGCCAGGAGGCACCTGAGCTCTTCAAAGGCCTGCTGGCATTCCTCCGACCACAGGAAGTTCTTTGGCCGCTTTAGGATCTTGAAGAATGGAAGGCAGCGCTCGGCTGACCTGGAGACAAACCTCCCCAGGGCTGCGACCCGCCCAGTGAGCCGCTGCACTTTCTTGACTGTCCTTGGAGGTGTCATCTCTTGCAGTGCTCGGATCTTCTCGGGGTTGGCTTCAACTCCACGCTGGGTCACTATGAAGCCCAGGAATTTGCCCGAGGTGACTCCGAACGCGCACTTCGCCGGGTTGAGCTTCATTTGGTATTTTCTGAGCTTGGAGAATGTTTCGTTGAGGTCAGCTAATGGTGCTCCGCCGCTCGGCTCTTCACCAGCATGTCATCCACGTAGACTTCCATATTTCGGCCGATTTGATCTCCAAAGATTTGGCTGACCAGCCTTTGGTATGTGGCTCCTGCATTCTTCAGCCCGAATGACATTACCTTGTAACAGTAAGTGCCCTTGTCGGTGATGAAGGCCATCTTCTTCTCATCTTCAGGTGCCATTCGGATCTGATTGTATCCCGAGAAGGTGTCCATGAAGGTCAGCAGCTGATGTCCTGAGGTGGAATCGACGAGTTGGTCGATGCTGGGGAGAGGGAAGCTATCCTTCGGGCAGGCCTTGTTCAGGTCGGTGTAGTCCACACACATACGCCATTTTCCGTTGGCCTTCTTTACGAGGACTACGTTGGCAAGCCAATCTGGGTAGGAGACCTCCTGGATGAAGCCGGCCTCAAGGAGCTTATCCACTTCCTCGGCTGCCGCTCGCTGCCGTTCCGGGGCAGAGCCCCGTTTCTTTTGTTTTACAGGCCTGCAGGTCGGCTTCACCTGGAGTCGGTGGATCATGACCTCAGGATCGATTCCCGGCATGTCGGCGGGCGACCAGGCGAAGACGTCAATGTTTGCCCGGAGGAATTCGGTCAGGCGCTTTCTTTCGCAGGGGCTTAGGCCGGAGCCGATCTGCACAGTTAGCTCTGGGCAATTTTCTTGTAAAGGGACTTGAATAAGAAGCTCACCAGGCTCTACTTGCTTTTTCCAGACGTCGTCCCTCGCGTCCAAGGTTTCTATGGGCAGCGTGCGGCCCATTGCCTGAGTTGGCGCCTCGGCTGGTAGTTCTTGCCGACTCGACGCTTCAGTTGGTTGCTTCGCTTTGCAGGTCGCCATGTAGCACTGTTTGGCTATCAGTTGGTTCCCGCGGACTTCGCCTACTCCTTGGTTGGTGGGGAATCGCACGAGTAGTTGGCGAGTTGAGACCACAGCTCGAAGGGCGTTTAGCCCTGGTCGTCCGAGGATAGCGTTGTACGCTGAGGGGAGGCGAACCACAAGGAAGTCCGTCCTCATAGTACTTTCTCGGGGGGCGAGGCCGACCGTAATAAGAAAGCTGACCTCGCCCTCGACCGGGACCGAGTCCCCGGTGAATCCGACCAGCGGGGTATTGATCTTCCGAAGCTGGCTTCCCGTTGACCCCATTTTTTGGTAGGCGTGGTAGTACAAAATGTTAGCTGAGCTTCCATTGTCAACTAAAATATGTTTTACATCAAATTTATTTACAATCATAGAGATGACCACAACGTCATCGTGAGGGGTCTCGACCCCTTCCAAATCCTCGTCCGAGAACGAGATGGCTTCAGAAGTGCGCGGGCGCTTTGGGGGAATCCCTTCTTGGGCTGGTTCTCCAGCCGAGGTTCCTCCGATTACATTGATAGTGCCGGCGATGGGCCTGTTGTCATTCAGATTTTCAGGTGGCACGGCGTTTTTCGCTGGCCTTCTTTCTTCACGTCGGTTCCTTACGAACCGATTGAGTACTCCACGGCGAATAAGCGCCTCAATCTCATCTCGGAGCTGGAAACAATCCTCCGTGTCGTGCCCGTGGTCTCGGTGGAAGCGACAGTACTTTCTGGAGTTGCGCGGGACTCCTGTATCCCGCATAGGAGGCGGAGGTCGGAAGAAGTCCCGACCTTCAATCTCCATCAAAATCTCGGCCCGAGGTGCGTTGATGGGAGTGTAGTTTTCATACCTCCTCGGATACATCCGAGGTCGTAGTGGGGACCTCGGCCGAGGCAGGGATCTCGGTCGAAGCTGCCCTCGCTGTCGAGGCGGGCTTCTCAGCCGGAGAAGGATCTTCTCTCGGCGGGGGCACCGGCTTCTTTGGCGGCCGCGCTCCTCGCGACGTTTCTTCTGCTTCTTTGAGGCTTGCTCGGTTGTCCCCCGCCTGAAAGCGATAGCCTCCTCGGCCTTAGCATACTTCGAGCTCGGGCCAGCATTTCGGTGAAGTCGGCGGGGAAGTTCTTCTCGATAGAGAAGAGGAATCTGTAGGAGCGAGCCCCGGTCTTCAGAGCCGACATGGCTATTGACTGGTCAAGCTCGCGAACTTCCCACGTCGCGGCGGTGAAGCGATCAAGATACTCCTTGAGAGATTCCCCCTCCTTCTGCTTGATGTCTAGGAGGGAGTCCGAGGTCCGCCGCTGGCGCCGACTGGCAGCAAAGTTGGTGGCGAACTGTCTGCCGAGTTGCTCGAAAGAGGATACCGTGGCCGACTTTAATCCGAAAAACCAAAGCCGAGCTGTCCCTCGGAGGGTCGCTGGAAAAGCCTTACAGAGCACGGCCTCCGAGGACCCTTGCAGTGCCATAAGAGCTTGGTAGCTTTCCAAATGGTCGAGGGGGTCGGTGGTTCCGCTGTAGGGCTCCACTTGAGGCATCTTGAACCTTGGGGGGACCGGTTCGTCCTCGATTTGGCGGGAGAAGGGGGACTTGGTGGTGAATTCAAAGTCCCCCTCGTGCCTTGCTCTCCTGCTGTGGAGCGCTTCAATCTGGCGCTCCAAGTTCTCGACTTTTCTGTCGAGCTCCCCAACCCAGGAAATTGTCACCGTAGTTTGCTCCGGCTCACGGCGGTCCGGGGCCGACTGGGCTTCGGAGAGCTGGGGTCTTCTGTCTAGACTTCCCCCCTGCAGCTCTCTCCGGGGAGACACTCGCTCTTCGTTGTTGGCCCTGGAAGAGTCATGAAGGTTCTGGCCTTGGAGAATCGGGCCGTTCGGAGGAAGCACCAGCGGGATCTGGGCTTGCGGGGGGAGCGTAGGTGGGGCTTCCTCACGCCGCAGGCCTTGGACGGCAGCGGCCAAGGCTTGGACTTGCTGCACCAGGGTGTCGAACTGTTCCGGCTGAACTTGAGGAACCGGATCAGCCGGAGAAGGTGAGTTCTGGACGGAGTGTCTAGGACTCGGCAGAGGGCGCCGGGAAGCGTTGGAGGCTCCCTTACTTCTCAACTTCATGACCGCGACTCGGGCCCTTCCTCTAGCGCCAACTGTTGCTGGAAATTGGACCCGGGGGCGGCCGTCGGCTGAGGAGGAGGAGCTCCGACGAACACTGGCGGGCGGCGATCCGTCGGCGAGCGGCGTCCTCCGTGTGGGGGGCCTGCAAAAGAAAACCGGTGGCCGGGGTTTCCGGCACCAGCCCTCCGATGCTTAAGTCAAAGGGAGGCTTAATTTTGGAGAAGGAGAGAGGAGGAAGATCTATTCTGCTGGCCTTTTCTGAGTCCAACCTCCTCCTGAGAAGGAGGGGTCCCTTTTTATAGTAGGGGCGGATTACCTGTGATGTGATGGGGCGAGGTGGTCGTACGACTCAGCACGTTGTTTGAGTTGGTGCGCGACCAGGTGAATTAATACCTTGATGTCGGCGGTGAGGGCAGGATCAGAGAGTTGTCACGACTGACTGAACGCTGCCGAGCTGATTTGCCGTGGAGGGCTAACGATCCGTAGATAACTGGAGCCACGCACACTGATTGTTGAGTGAGCTGGAGATATGCATTAATTGTTGAGTGGGTAGGGAGTTTTGCAGAGATCATGCGCATTAAATGCCGGAGGTGGTAGCAGGGTATGGCCCCTGACCGGACTTCAGGAAGGTGCAACCGCGGTAGGTGGGCGGCGAGGTCGGACTTTTGAGGTCGGACTTCCGAGGTCGGACTTCCGAGGTCGGGCATCAAGTTCGGCCGCCCGAGGTCGGCCGTCGTCCGGTTCCATACCGGCAAGGTTCTCATGTACTCGGGGGGGACTTGCATTCCCTCAACATGACTACGATATGAACAGATATGAAACTTAAGGTTCCGACCATAGACGCCATTGAATTGGAGTAGTTTTTCTTTTGGCAGAATTGAGTTATAGAAGTTGCTTATTCTATGCATTGAATGGTAAAGATGTTACTTGTTTTACCCATAGAAATTGGGATCACAACAAGAACTTATTGTAAAAGATACGGTATTGGATTTACTTCATCGTCCTTGCCACGTATTGATGTTAGCATTAATGATGCTATGTATCTTTTTATCAAAGGTGACGTGGTGAGAATTAAGGGCTTACGTTTGGTTTGCAGAAGAAAGAAGGGAAAAAAAAGTGTGGTCACCTCTTGTTTGATTGGAGTTTTTAAAGAAGAGGGACGAAAAAGTTGTATTTCCGTAGAAATATGATTTCTATGAAAAAATCTTTTCCATGAGAGAGAAAGTTACTTTTTTATGAGCCAGAAATCGAAACCTTTTTATTTTTTTCCAAAAGGCCATTCAGCATTAAATCAAGGATCCTTATTTGATCCAAAGCATTAAAAACCTAATTTTTATTAAGGATATAATAGGAATTATATATAACTTTTCCAAAAAAGTGGATGATCAACCAAACATAAACACTCTGAAAACCGGTCACTTTTTCATGGTCGACCAAACATGCCAAAAGTACTTTTTCAGGCATTCTCTTTTTAGGAATCTGCTTTTCAGAAATCATATTTCTATGAAAAATCGTGAACCAAACGAGCCCTAAATAGAAAAGATATGGTATATATTGGACTCTCCTTACATAGATGCCATGTAGGATGCATCTAGAACCATTTGTTGTCGTAGAATCCCCGAGGATCCAAACTTTCATATAGCCCTCACCTTGCACCATGTAATGTAAAATTTCTTGGAGTATGTAACATGCCCTTTCTCATGATATCCTCCAGCTAGCTTAGTTGTACTACAAATCTTGCACTGAGATCGACTCCCAGGAGTTTCTATAAACTATTGGTCACATAGAAAACCCCACCGAAGAAAACAGCCTGTGATGTGCAGTATTATTTGACAATGGGTCTCCAACAGATCGATTCTTGACCCATTCACCCCTCCTGGTAAGAAAAGATGCCATCCCAATGCTTGAGTCATCGCGGTGGAGATGGTAGTAGTGAGACTGGGCGACGTCCAGCGCTAGAGATCTAATAAATATGACCAAATTATAACCAACAAGGAATATCCTAAAGATACTTAATATAAGATTTAAACTAAGGCTACAAATGGGTCGAGTAGACCCATGACCCGACCCAACCCAATTTGATCCAATCCGACCCATTTTAGAGGATCCGTCACTACAAAAAAATCGGCATTACCAATGTTTTTTATTGCCTATACCGATGTTTATAAGCGTCGTTAGGTTTATTAGCAACATTGTATAAAGTGTTGCAAAAGCGTCGACAATATGAGCATTAAAAAAAAAAATTTGCCGATGCTGTAAGAAAGCATCCCTAACTGTCAACGCTTATTAGCATTGGCATTTAGCGACGCTTATAAGCATCGCCATTGCCGATGCTTTTATGCATCTCCATTGCCGACGCTTTTATGCGTCGGCTAATAGTAACGCTAAATCGCGTCGTCAGTTATATTTTTTATATCAACGCTTAAAGGGCCGTCATATTTTTCTGTGTTTTTAGTTCAGCTCTTAGCTCTATAGAATCTATGACATCATCGCATAATATTTACAAAATTTTGAGTTTCATGGCCATAGGAAGCTCATAATATTCTCTTTCTAAAAGAGCAGTACTAAATTCCTTCCCACCAAGGCCTTTCATGCATGAATCCCATTGTGTAAAGGTACTCCATTAAGAAAATTGGCCAAGTTAATGCATTGAGCAAGGTCTAATATTGATGTCTGTGGATAATGTGGAAAGGAAAAAGAACAAAAATCTTTTAAGCTCCAAAGTCCAAGCCACTAGAAATTTGATTAACAAGTGGTCACTCATAAATAAGGAGACAAAGGAAGTGCATACTCACCTTAAGCATTTTGAGGCTAGCTTGGAGCCCTCGGATGAAAGCATTTGAAGATGTCACCTCAGAGCCTGCATGAGGGAGACATGGATGGAGGCAGAGGCAACATCCAGATCTCCTAGGATGACACAGAGGCCGGACCACGGGCATTGTCACAGGACTCACTGGAAGAGTCGGCATCCTCAGAGAGGTCAGTGTCTAACTTGCTAACCAAAGGGATATCAGCTCCATCCGAGACATCCGATGCATTCTTCCTAGACCTCGTGTTCGGCCGCATCAAATCTCCAATGCCCGAGGAGGCTAACTAGTCCAGTTTTCTCTTCGTGCAGCTCAGCTTCATATTTGATCCCCTGTCATTGACCATGAGGATCTTGCAGACCTACTGATGATCCACATCTTCACTATGCCCATCCTCGTACATGACACCATACGTTCTTCTACCGTCGTCGCAGGATGCAACCTTCCCCATTTGCCTTCAGAATTGAAAGTCCCCTCCTCAGATTTCATACAAGAGGGGAGGGGGGTGGAGGGCTTCAAATCAATGCCGGAGAGGAGGAAAAGGGGGCTAGGGCTGATGGGAGGGCTAGTTGGTTGGGATTGGTTTTTAAAGGAGGACTTGGCCTCCGACAACGCTTATAAGCATCGTTTTAGGTCCTAGGCTTTTGACAACGCTTATAACCATTGTTTTAGGTCTTAGACTTTCGACAATACTTATAAGCGTCATCCTAGGTTAGTGTTTACACACCTTTTAAGTCAAAGTTAGTGTTTAGGATTCCGATGACGCTTTTAAGCGTCGTCTGCTCTCTTTCCTACTCATTAATCCTTGGCATGCAACGATGCTTATAAACATCGTCTAACTATATGCTTTCGACGACGCTAATTAGCGTCGTCTTAGTTTCATCCTTGCCGACGCTACTTAGAAGCGTCGGCAAATTTTGGTGCCGAAGCCAAAATTACCGATACTTCTACCTAGCGTCGGCATATATATGTTGCCATTTTTTCGTTTTTCTGTAGTGCATAGAGTTGGATCGGATTTTAAAATTGGACTCATTTTATTTTTTGGATTGGTCTAGGTTTACTGAATCTCAACCCGACCCTGACCCGACTCGACTCGTTATTTTTTGGGTTAATTTTGGATCATTTATCCAACAACCCGATCCAACCCGACCCAAATCCGAATTATCTATTTGGGCCCGCAGGCCCACAAGATGCAGCCACAAGGGAAATCGCTCACTTCGTCGCTCGATAGTCCAACTCCATGAGGGCTGACGACGAAGGCCCAATTGCTTACTGCTTTAAGCTTTCAGCCGAGGCTTAGCCAGTTAGCTTGGCCATTCGACTTTCTTTGTTTCCATCATTCTCTCTCGATATTTCAATTCTCCCCTGAGGCTGAGGAACATTTGGAGCCTTCATGCAAAACCCTTCCTTCTCAAATCAATCTCCCCCTTCATGCTCGTACAAAACCCTTGAGCATGCAGCGATTCAGCAAGTCTCTTCGGCATCCGGCGACTTACGGCATGCTTCGTCCCAACTTCCAAGGTAACTCTCTCCTCTAAAATCCTAAATCTGCCACTTGCCCTATATTGTTCTCCTCTATCCTCTCTTCTTCGATTCTTTTTGGGCGTATACGTGGTGGTATACATACTAAAGTGTGTCTTACTTTTTTTTAGTTTTATTTTCTTAGTCACACTTTGATGGTTTGGTGATTTTTGAGTCATCCTAGTGTTGGTAGAAGGACTCTTCTTGATTTTATAAGTAACTTTTAAGTTCTAAAATACTTGGGCCTGCTGGTTAAACTCTCATATTACTTGCAAGACTTAGGTGGTGGAACTGGACCTAATTTTTATTGATCCAAGTAGAAGGCTTGCTGGGAAATTGTTACAGATTTACCATAAATGTGTCTTTGTTTTTTTACCTCTAAAAGCAGAGGTGATGATCCCATGGACAAATCCTTATGCCTCCTGTCTAAGTGAATATGCTTATTAATGCTCCGGTGCTGATTTGAATTTGACACCCCGGCGCCTAACATTATCATAAGCTAAAAAAGATGTTCTTTTCCCTTTATTTTAGTTTCCCTGGATTTTACATGAATTTTAATTTAGTAGTTCAAGTATAACAGATTGTCTTTACTGGAAATTGTAAAAAGGGAAATTTAGATATATGCAATGAGTGCCTTTGCTATATCTAAAGGAAGTGAAGAAGTTAAAGATCATTTGAACAAAATCTAGTCCCCCCATCTGGCACCATACTTCTCCCCATTCATATACATGCTTATTGAAGGTCCGGTGCCGATTTGTATGAGACACATTGACACTTAACATTATCATGCGAGACATGTTGGGCCGATGCAGTTGGACGCCTCTGGAAGTTTTCAATTCAAAGATAGATATTCATGTCTTTCATGTTGGTCTAATGTCTTTCTATCTGTTTGTCAAAGAATGAATATGTTACTATGTTAGAGAGTTGTGACTTGTGAGAAAAATACATACTTATACATCGTTATGAAACTGTTATTTATTTTTTTTTAGTTTTCATCTTATTTAGTTGCATTTCATGCTTATATAACTTTATTGAATTATATGCAAAATAGGTTAATGTCTATGATAGGTAGCAATGAAAACACAGCTAAAGTTTCAAGTGCACTTCGTTACAGTAGTTCTCAAACTATAGAACCCTATAATATAGATAGCTCTAAAAGTGAACAAAAACAGAAGGTCAGAGATATGGAATCATTATTAGCGAGGTAGAAAACCAAAAGGACAAGGCTTGATGAGAGCACAAAAGTGCAATCGTCAGACCATTTTAATTAGTATTTTAGCTAATCATTAATAATAAAATTAATTAATTAACGTGGTATTTGTGTTTGAGTGCAGTAATCCAAGAAACCAATTAACATTAGGATTGAGCCCAATGCCCGGCAGCCCGAGCTCAAGTCAAGCCATCTTCTTCAATCATTTTCATACAGTTCTTCATCAACTCCCTGGGTTCTTCTCAGCAAGGTCCCAACCGAAGCACATGTCCCCGCATCACCAGCCCGCGTCCCCGCCATGCAGCGTACCAGCCGGCACGCCTCAGCGTATCCCCGCGTGCCAGCCCAACTGCGATATCAGCTCTTCCCCGAGTATTCCGCCATCAGCAGTCGTCCCCATCTTCCACGCGATCGTCCATCGCGTGCGCTGGCGAAGCCGCGTCCCAGCTGCAAGGCGTCTCCAAATCCTCCGCAATCACCGTGCTTCCCAGCTGCCGTGCCGAGCAAATGTAGTATCTCCAGCTCCTCAACCACGTGCCAGCCCATCTGCGAAGCCAGCAGCCGCATTCCTCATGCGGTTAACGCCCTAGCGCCTTCCGCATCAGGCGTCCAACCGAGTCATCCCCGCCTCGCAGCCGTCCATCTCACCGCATCCCGCACCGCATCCAACTCCATCCGCGTGTGGCAAAGATCTCCCCCAGCGAGGCAGATCTCCAACACGTCTTCAACACGTTTCCAAGACTCCTATAAGAAGAGGCCATCGGGAAGGTGTGGAAAGGGGGGAGGAAACAGAGAGGGAGGAGGGGAGCGCTCGGTTGTGGGCCAAAGAAACAGGGGAAGGGAAGCTCTGTTCCAAAGAAAAAAAAGAGTTTTGAGTTTGTGCTCTGTTTTCAAACAGAGCACGTTGTTCTTCTTTTTCTTTTTACTTTTTTTTGTTTTATTTTAATTAAGAGCAGTATTGTTTTTAATTTTAATTAAGAGTTTTATTTGTAATTCTTTCTGTTGCAATTTTACTGGAGAGTTTTATTTTAAGAGCTTTAGATTTGCAATTTTAATTTATGTTTTTCACATTCTATAATTTTTTCTTTTCATGCAATATATGAAATTCTCTCTCATGCAATCTAGGTTCCAGGCTTTAATCTTCTTAATCACTGTTTTCATCCATACCAACGTTTTCCTTTGAATAGTTAAATATTTCATGAAAATTTATAAATCCTCTTCGATTTCTAAGTACTTGTCTTTTCTTTATTTTAAAAATAATGAAGATTCTCTGGTAGACCAGAAAATCAGTCAACATCCCCAACATAATGTTTTTCTTTTATTATTCAAAAATTGATTTTAAATCCAAGTGAACGTTCTAATTTTTATGCAACTCCAATCGTCTCCCTGTGGATCGACCTCTTACAACTGCTATTCTTCGAGTAGGAAAGGTAAGAGTAGAATTTAAATTTAACTTTTATTCGTCGGTTCTAACAACGATCTGTCTAGCATATTTTTAGGTAGACAGAAATCGGACGAACAGAATTTTGGCGCCGTTGCCGGAGAGGCAAATCGAGAAGCAAGAACGATCACGAAGATCAAATCGGATTTTGGATGCCCGGAGTGAACGCACTCCGGTAGTAAGTTTTTTTTATTTTTATTTTTATTAATTTTTCTTATTTTGATAATTTCTAGTTAATAATTTCGTAGTTATTAAATTCTGAAATTTGAAATTCAAAATTTAAAATTCAAAAAAAAAATTTAAAATTAAAAAAAACAATTCAAAAATTCAAAAAAAAAATTAAATTCAAAATTTGAATTCTGTGATTCGAAATTTGAAATTTAAATTTAAATTTAAAAAAATTTAAAAAATTAATTAAATAAAAAAAATATTATTTTTGCTAGTAATTGATAGGGTGCAATCCTCCGAGGTGATCATACCTCTATTGGGGCTCCTCACGGAGTAATCTCCAGAGCTTATTCAACGGACATTCGGAGATTGACTGACGCATAAGGATTAGTTTTAGTTTACATTCAAGTTATTCCTATATAAAAATTTAAAAAAAAAACAACATAAAATTTAAAAAAAAATAAAAAAAATTGCTTGCTCATTTAATTAGTACAACCTAATGACATTGCATAAACTTTAAAAAATCATTGATTATTTGCTGCATTTAGTATTAAACATTTGCATAAAAGAATTTAAGGGCAAAACCCATTAAAAAGATAAGGTCGGAAAGTAATTACCTGTCCTTAGCCCAAAAATCACCACCTTGCATACTTATCCTAAGCCAAATTAAATTAAAATCAAATTAGACATTGGCCTTAGGATTTTCGAGCTCAATTAGGCTCTTGGAAAGAAGCGGCTGAAAGCCACTCCAGTGAGAATTTAGTAATTGGTGATGTCTAGGAAAGTTTTACAACAGTGAGAACTGTTACGGATATTGTGGTATCGGTGTATCCCTTCTGGCACCACCACACACCCCGGGACTTTCCTGGTCACTGGTTACTGGATTGCTTAACTAGTAAGCTCAAGCTTAATCTGAAAGGGAGATTAGGAGCTGTCTAATCTAGAGAGAATTTTAGGAACTTTTTAACCTGATACATCTCTGTGCAACTAGATTTAAGAAGCTACTAAACCTCACTCAGTTCTAAGACTAATATGGTCAAATTGTTGTGTGGTGTTGGTTGTGGTCATCTGTGTCTAGCCCTTCTCTTCTTTTAGGATTTCGTTCATTGTAGGAGTCAAATCTAATGAAGTATTGATAATGTATGCATGGTAGAAGGTCATTAAGGGATAAGTTAACCCCATTTGATCCTGAGATTGACAGAACTTTTCATCACAACTTGCGAACTGTAAACCAACTGTCAATCTCTACAATGGGTGAACACATTAGAACTTTGAATGAGTTATTCGCACCCGCATCCGCTAGTCCCCCTACTTGCATAGTATTACCAATTAATAATGCAGCCCAATTCGAGAATCGGGCTGCAACAATAAACATGTTACCCAAGTTTCATGGGTTCGAGAGTGAACAACCCTACATCCATCTAAACAAATTTTTGACAATCTGTCAGACGTTTAGAAATCAAAACTTAGATGAAGAGGGTATTAAATTAAGATTGTTTTCCATGACTTTAGAGGATCGTGCCGCTGCATGGCTGTATTCCCATGCTTCAAATTCCATCACGTCATGGGAACAACTATCTACGAAGTTCATGGCTAAGTTCTATCCCATGGTAAAAACTGAAAAAATTAAGGATGCCATAAGAACTTTTAGAGGAAAATCTGAGGAGAAATTTTTCCAACTTTGGGAAAGATTCCATGATCTTTTGGTCAAGTGCCCGCACCATGGACTTGACAAGGCTGATCTAGTACATTTCTTTTACAAAGGACTAACTCCGGCACATAGAAACATGATTGAGTCCATGCACAATGGTAGGTTCATGGACCAAACCCCGGATCAAGCCTATGAATTTCTTGTTGACTTAGCCGAGAATGCCCAAAATTGGAGTAGCTATGGTGAGGAAGTAAATAGAGATGAGTTTGGGTCTAGAAAACCAGGTAATTATGAAATGAAAGCAGACCCAGAACTCAAAAATGTCATGTCCAATCTGGTGACTGGAATGAACAACTTAAGCAAAAAGTTTGATGCTTTCACTGTTTCCACTAGTTCGAGTTCATATAAAGAGTTAAATCCCATCATGAAAGTGGATCACGAGTCACATAGTTTATGTATCTTGTGTAATAGTTCTGAGCATCTAGTGGAGTGTTGTCCTAGTTTACCCAACATTAAGGCTGAGCAGGTAAATGCTCTTAACTCATATAGTGCCTTCAAGAAGCCCACTCCCAATTCATTCAGCCCAGTCTACCACCCTGATAATAGGTTCCACCCAAATTTCTCATACAAGCAAAATGAACCTATTCAGCATCAAGGTGGTCCACCAGGTTTTCAGAAGAATTTTCCTAGGATAGGTCCATCACAAATAAACCAATCATTGGCTCCACCTATTCCTACTTATAGTGCCCCTATCCCTCAGCAAACTACATCATTGGAAGCCATGATGGCTAACATGATGAAGCAGCAACAAGACTTCATCCAACAACAACAACAGACCAACATGGCTCAAACCCAGACTAACCAATTCCATGCGCAAGCGATTGCAAAACATGAGGTTAGTCTGAGCCAAATAGCCAACTCTCTAGGGGATAGGAAGAAAGGTGAATTGCCCAGTCAGCCAGTACCTAACCCTAGTAGACAACAGAATCAAGGACCGAGAGGCCAGTTTCAAATTGATTCTAATGGAAACCCTACCCATGAAGTCCAGGCAATTACCACTTTACGGTCTGGCAAGCAAGTGAACAACAAAGTCCAACTTCCTGTGCAAGAAAAAGAAGAAAAGCATGAACCAAACCCCACCCAGAAAAAGACACAAGAACAGAGAACACAAGGAATAGAGGAGAAACCAATAGAGACGTACACACCCAAGGCTCCCTTTTCTAGTAGACTACAAGACTCAAAGAAAAAAACTCAGTACGATGAAATCATGGAAGTCTTTAAAAATGTCCAAATAAATTTACCCTTCCTAGATGCCATCAGACAGATCTCCTCCTATACAAAATTCTTAAAAGACTTAACCATGGTGAAAAGGAAAACCAGTATTCCTAGGCAAGCTGTGATGGTGGCACAAGCCTCATCTCTTATTCAACAACAGATTGCCCCAAAATACAAGGACCCTGGTTGCCCCACTGTTGAAATTAAAATAGGAGAAACTATCATTCGTAGAGCCCTATTAGACTTACGAGCAAGTGAACTTATTACCTTATTCTGTCTACACCGAACTAGGTTTGGGGGAATTAAAGCCCACAAACATTACTTTGTCATTAGCAGATAGGACTGTGAAGTATCCTAAGGGAATTGTAGAGGATGTAATTGTAAAGGTAAATGAGTTTTATTACCCTGTGGATTTTGTAGTCATCGAAACTGAACCAGTGAAAAACCCAGGTAGTCACATTCCGGTAATCCTTGGTAGACCATTTTGGCCACTTCAAATGCTGTGATCAGTTGCCGAAATGGGATAATGACCCTAGAATTTGGAAACTTGACCGTCCAACTCAATGTCTTTCACAGTAGTAATCAACCATCTGAGATGGATGATTTAGAAGAAATTCACATGATTGAAAACATAATCAGTAAGTCCTTCGAGGAATCAAGTTATTCTGATCCACTAGAAAGATGTTTGGCCCAATTCAGTCAAGATTGTGAGGAAAGAGAGTCGAATCAGGAGGTTAATGCATTGCTAGATTCCATTCCTGTAATGGATACTAGCAGATGGGCTACTAAATTTGAATCATTACCTATACCTGAATCCCAGCTAGTACCTTCAAGTGTCAAACCTCCCCAGCTTGAACTTAAAGATCTGCCTGAAAACCTAAAATATGCATTTCTAGGGGACAACAACACCTTACCTGTTATTATTGCATCAAATTTAACTGAAGAACAGGAAGAGAAGTTGTTAAATATCCTTCAGAAAAATCAAGAGGCGATCGGCTGGTCTATAGCTGATATTAAGGGGATTAGCCCTTCTGTGGTCCAACATAAAATTCATCTAGAAGAGGATGCAAAAACCTCTAGAGAACCACAAAGGCGACTTAACCCAGTCATGAAGGATGTGGTTCTAGCTGAAATCATTAAACTCTTAGATGCAGGGATTATATACCCTATTTCTGATAGCCAGTGGGTGAGCCCAGTTCAAGTCGTACCCAAGAAATCTGGAATTACTGTGATCAAGAATGACCAAAATAAGTTAGTCCCAACTCGAATCCAAACTGGATGGCGAGTGTGCATCGACTACAGAAAGTTGAATGCCATGACTAGGAAAGACCACTTCCCACTACCCTTCATTGACCAAATGTTAGAACGTCTAGCTGGCCACTCTCATTACTGTTTTCTTGATGGTTATTCTGGTATAACCAAGTTCCAATTGCACGTGAGAATCAAGAGAAAACCACATTCACCTGTCCTTATGGCACTTTTGCCTATCGCCGCATGCCTTTTGGGTTATGCAATGCACCAGCTACATTCCAACGATGAGTATTTTCTCCGACATGGTGGAGAAATTTTTAGAAGTTTTCATGGATGATTTTTCTGTATTTGGATCCAATTTTGAGAATGTCTACACCACTTGACACTTGTTGTAGAACGCTGTAAAGAGAAAAACTTAGTTCTTTACTGGGAGAAGTGTCATTTCATGGTAGAATCAGGTATTGTTTTAGGACACATTGTGTCACAAAGGGGAATTGAGGTGGATAAGGCCAAAGTAGAATTAATTGTTAAACTGCCACCTCCTAAGACTATTAGGAAAATTCGATCATTTTTAGGGCATGCGGGTTTTTACCGCCGCTTTATCAAGGATTTTAGTAAAATATCAAAACCCTTATGTGATTTGTTGGCCAAAGATGCTGTTTTCAATTTTTCACCAACTTGTGTAACTGCTTTCGAAAGACTGAAGTCTGATTGACTTCAGCACCCATCATAAGGTGTCCTGATTGGAGTCGTCCTTTTGAAATCATGTGTGATGCATCCGATTATGCCATAGGTGTTGTCTTAGGTCAGCGAGTAGAGAAGCTTCCCCATGTTATTCATTATGCGAGCAAAACTCTGAATGACGCCCAACTCAACTATTCCACCACTGAAAAAGAATTGTTGGCAGTTGTTTTTGCCCTAGATAAATTTCGCCCCTACCTGATAGGATCTAAGGTTCTTGTTTATTCCGATCATGCCGCCCTTAAGGCAAGGCTCATCCGTTGGATCCTATTGCTCTAGAAATTTGATCTTGAAATTCGAGACAAAAAGGGATCTGAAAATGTAGTAGCTGACCACTTGTCCAGACTGATTGTTGAGTCATCTGCAGAATCATTACCTGTATCCAAAACTTTTCCGGATGAACAACTAATGATGATTTCCCATACCAATGTTCCATGGTATGCTGACATAGTCAACTACCTCGTTACTGAACAAATGCCTAGCTCTTGGACCAAACAGGAGCAATTTCGCTTCCTAGCTCGTGTGAAGTGGTATTTTCGTTACTAGGCTCCCTTTTCTAGTAGACTGCAAGACTCAAATAAAAAAAACTCAGTACGATGAAATCATGGAAGTCTTTAAAAATGTCCAAATAAATCTCCCCGGCAACGGCGCCAAAATTCTGTTCGTCCGATTTCTGTCTACCTAAAAATATGCTAGACAGATCGTTGTTAGAACCGACGAACAAAAGTTAAATTTAAATTCTACTCTTACCTTTCCTACTCGAAGAATAGCGATTGTAAGAGGTCGATCTACAGGGAGACGATTGGAGTTGCATAAAAATTAGAACGTTCACTCGAATTCAAAATCGATTTTTGAATAATAAAAGAAAAATATTATGTTAGGGATGTTGACTGATTTTCTGGTCTACCAGAGAATCTTCATTATTTTTAAAATAAAGAAAAGACAAGTACTTAGAAATCGAAGAGGATTTATAAATTTTCATGAAATATTTAACTATTCAAAGGAAAACGTTGGTATGGATGAAAACAGTGATTAAGAAGATTAAAGCCTGGAACCTAGATTGCATGAGAGAGAATTTCATATATTGCATGAAAAGAAAAAATTATAGAATGTGAAAAACATAAATTAAAATTGCAAATCTAAAGCTCTTAAAATAAAACTCTCCAGCACAATTGCAACAGAAAGAATTACAAATAAAACTCTTAATTAAAATTAAAAACAATACTGCTCTTAATTAAAATAAAACAAAAAAAAGTAAAAAGAAAAAGAAGAACAACGTGCTCTGTTTGAAAACAGAGCACAAACTCAAAACTCTTTTTTTCTTTGGAACAGAGCTTCCCTTCCCCTGTTTCTTTGGCCCACAACCGAGCGCTCCCCTCCTCCCTCTCTGTTTCCTCCCCCCTTTCCACACCTTCCCGCTGGCCTCTTCTTATAGGAGTCTTGGAAACGCGTTGAAGACGTGTTGGAGATCTGCCTCGCTGGGGGAGATCTTTGCCACGCGCGGATGGAGTTGGATGCGGTGCGGGATGCGGTGAGATGGACGGTTGCGAGGCGGGGATGACTCGATCGGACGCCTGATGCGGAAGGCGCTAGGGCGTTAACCGCATGAGGAGCGCGGCTGCTGGCTTCGCAGATGGGCTGGCACGTGGTTGAGGAGCTGGAGATACTACATTTGCTCGGCACGGCAGCTGGGAAGCACGGTGATTGCGGAGGATTTGGAGACGCCTTGCAGCTGGGATGCGGCTTCGCCAGCGCACGCGATGGACGATCGCGTGGAAGACGGGGACGACTGCTGATGGCGGAATACTCGGGGAAGAGCTGATATCGCGGTTGGGCTGGCACGCGGGGATACGCTGAGGCGTGTCGGCTGGTACGCTACATGGCGGGGACGCGGGCTGGGGACGCGGGGACATGTGCTTCGGTTGGGACCTTGCTGAGAAGAACCCGGGGAGTTGATGAAGAACTGTATGGAAATGACTGAAGAAGATGGCTTGACTTGAGCTCGGGCTGCCGGGCATTGGGCTCAATCCTAATGTTAATTGGTTTCTTGGATTACTGCACTCAAACACAAATACCACGTTAATTAGTTAATTTTATTATTAATGATTATATAATACACATCATATGTATATATATATATATATATGAAATTTAAATCGGGTTTGATTTGTATTGTATATATTATGTATATTATATATGTTATATTATATATGTTAAGTTAAATATGTTATGTTAAGTTAAATATGTTAACTTAAATATGTTAAGTTCTTCCTCTTCCTGTTCCTTGGAAAGATCGCTGCGGGGATGGAGCGACAGAAGTATTGAGAATCAAGCTTTTGAGACAGTTCTAAAATCGGACTTTTGTGCTCTCATCACACCTCCCAACCAGCTTATTGCTAGTCTCTAGCAATTTAGTGCGACAATGATAAAATGAGAGTGCAAAAGTTTTATTTATTATATATATATAAATATACATGAACTAAGATAAATACTCACTTTCGTAGAGCATTACGATTGCACTTAGCACGTGCAACAAGCCGTTAAACCCCTAGGTTATCCTAGAGGACGAGTGTTGTCTCGTGAGGGTTTGCAGTGAAGTTACCCACAAACTTCAATCCCAAAACAAAATTTGGTTTATGAAATAAAAGTCTAATTTCAAGTAAATAACTGATAAGAATTTCAAAAGCACACAAGGTTTTAATTACTAAGTAGCCCAATTTCTAGGTTAGTATGCAATTTAAGTTGAAGTCATTAAGTTTTCCGTTAGGAAGTTGTAATACTTATTTATACTTGAGTGCTTAGTGAAGTCTAAACCATGCACCAGCTAAGGTTTCGGATCTCCAAAATATCGCTAATATTAGTAGTTTCCAAGAATTGGTCGGACAAGACCTATTTGCTGATTCAAAATCATCTTATATGCAGGATTTCGAGAGCTGTGGATGTTTACTTTAATACCTCATGGGCTTTATCTGTAATATTCCAGTTTACTCGAATTTTTACAACGACGGCTTTCACACTATTGTCTTTCTTAAGGTCAATATACATTTTTTTTTCTTTTTTTTGCATTAAAGAGAAATGATAATGTATATATTGTGCACTTTTACTCCTGTGATGATTCCTCCATGTAGCGAGCAATTAGTCGACAATTCTCACGCCAGTTGGCATGAGGTGTCGGGCATCAAGACTCCCCTACGGACCTATGCTCGGGTTCCTCATCACAAGTCCGCTGACCTTTGACAATAGGTAGCCCTTTTCGATGTACCTGACTAAATCCACCATTTTTTTTTTTTGGATCAGAAAAAGATGGTTCATCAGGATTCGAGGTAGCTGTTGTCCGATTCCTGTTTACTTAAAAATACGCTAAACAGATCGTTGTTAGAACCGACAAACAAAGTTTAAATTAATTTAACTCTTACCTGTTCTACTCGAAGAATAGTGATCGTAAGAGGTCGATCCATAGGGAGGCGATTGGAGTTGCATAAAAATTAAAAAATTCACTTGGATTCGAAATCGATTTTTGAATAACGAAAGAAAAACCTTACGTTGGAGATGTTGAATGATTCTCTGGGCTGCCAGAGAATGTTTTCTAATTGAAATTAACTATAAGACAGGTAGTCAGATTCAAAGAGCATTTATGTATTTAACTAATTAAAGAAAAGCTTTAACATAAATTAAAATGGATGAAAATAGTGTTAGAAAAATTGTAGACCGGAATATAGATTGCATGAAGAGGATTTAATGGATTGCAGAATAGAAATTAAAATTGCAGAATAAATATAACTTTCTACCCAAATAAACTCTCAAAAATTAAAACTCAAAACAAAACCTAAAATAAAACTAAAAATAAGAACAATATGCTTTCAAACTCAAAATATACTTCTCAATAAAAACTTTCAACTAAAGTACAACTAAAACAAAAAAATACATTGCTCTCCTAAATAAAAAACTAAACTCAAACCGAAAAACTGAAAAAAAATTGCAATGCTCGGTTTTCAATGAAGTTGAAAACAGAGCAATGCCTTCTCTCTTTCTCCCTCGTCCGCCTCTTCCCCTGTTTCTTTGGACAAACCGAAGCAGCCGAACTCCTTCTTCTTCCTTGGACCAGCCAACCACCACCCCAACCGAGCACACCCTCCCTGCTTCTCCTCCGTTCTTCTTATAGGCTCTTGGAGACATGTTGAAATTGCTGGGAGGAACGGTGATCGCGGAGCTCGGATGCGGCGTCAGAGGCTGCGGGATCGACGGGAGGAGCTGGCAGCGACGCGGATGGAAGGCACGTGATCTACGGAAGGATTTGGACGCATGTGGAAGGTGAAGACGCGGATCCGGGCGCTGGAAGGAGGCAATCGCACGCGGATGAGGTGGAGGGAGCTGATCTGGATGGTGATCCGTGGCTGGGGCACTGCGGGATCTTTGCTGGGAGGCGAATCGTCCGGGATCGCACGCGGAAGAGGAAGGATGCTGGGGTGCTCTTCCCTTCTTTGGGTGCCGGATTGGAAGCGGGATCGACGGGGAGGAGCTGTTCACGGAAGAGCTGGGATTTGAGGGCGAATCACGAATTAGGGAGAGCCTGGATCTCGGGAGGAAGGAGAAGGCGGTGATGCACTGCGGACGGCTGGAGCGGCTGCTTGGATCACGAAAGATGAATCGCGAGCTAGGAGACACCAAGTTCCGTCCAATTAGTCATATAGATAAAAAAATAGTATGATATGAAAATTTGGCTTGTAAGGTCATCTGTTCTGACTGGAGGTTAATTGCATGTCTTTCAAGTCATGGGTCACCCAGTACCTCATAGTTATGATATGGCCAAATTAGATTTACCCAAAATTCTTTCCCAAAAGCATAGAAAAATTAGACCTGATTTGGACCCGAACCTGACTCGGACCTGACCCGATCTTCAACCGGGTCGGATCTGGGAAGGGATCCTTCTGAAGTCAAATTTGTACTCAATGTGCATTTTATCTCTAATTTATGATAATCTGTGTCAAACCCAAATATAATATTAATCCAGTGAATTTATCATTATCTGTTAACAATAGCACTAATTTTAGTGACATGTAGGTCGCACTTTTGTGCTCTTATCAGTTGCTACCATATTCTCAACACAATGTCGAACCTATACCTTAGAAAATGCAGGCCAGATGTGTTGTGAAATTCAAAGCACTAATTAGCTTACAACTTACTAAAAGGAACTTAATAAAAAGAACTCACTTTGCACTACTTCTGACTAGTCATTGGGCTCTTAGATTTTATATACCTTGTGTGTTGTAATTTAATTTTTTTTTTAAAAAAAATTTAACTAAAAAAACTTTTTTTTTAAATGCTTAAAAATACCCCCAAACCTAAATCTAGCATTGTCCTCAATGTTAAAAAAAATTTAAAGCAGTAAGAGGACAGAGGTGAAGTTACCTGATATGGGTGGGTAAATTAAAAATTGGGGCAAAATCCCCCAATCCTGCATGTTAGTAATTTTTTTTTATTTTTTATTTTATAGAAGATATTTATATGTTGGGTTGCCTCCCCAGAGTGCTAAGTTTTATGTCTTCAGCCAGACAATTCTAATTCATTCATGATAGACAAGGTCAGTCAGAAGTGTCTCCTCAACTTCTGGACTCAGATACTCAAGGTATGGTTTTAAACGATGTCCATTGACTTGAAAGGTCCTACCATCCTTGGTGTTGCATATTACTACTGCACCATGCGGGTGTACTTTCTCTACTGTGTATGGGCCAGTCCAGCGAGATTTAAGTTTTCCAGGGAATAGATGTAATCGAGAGTCATATAAGAGAACTTTTTGTCCTTGGTAAAACTCTTTACGAGTAATCATTTTATCATGCATGACTTTCATGCGATCCTTGTACTTCTTAACACACTCGTAAGCATCGTTCCTAATTTCTTCAAGCTCGTCGACCTGAAGCTTTCTATATTCTTCCGCCTTGTCGAGGTCGAAATTTAGGCGTTTGATTGCCCAATAGGCCTTGTGTTCTAACTCGACAGGTAAATGGCAAGCCTTGCCATAGACAATCCTATATGGGGACATTCCAATTGGTGTTTTGTAGGCCGTACGATATGCCCACAATGCATCTGTTAACCTAAGGGACCAATCCTTTCAAGATGGGTTGACAGTTTTTTCAAGGATGGTCTTGATTTCTCTGTTGGAAATCTCAACTTGTCCACTCATTTGTGGATGATATGGTGTACCGACCTTGTGGGTGATGTTGTACTTCCTAGCAAGGGCTTTAAAAATTCTATTGCAAAAATATTTCCCGCCATCACTAATGATAGCACGAGGGGTGCCAAAGCGAGCGAAGACAGACTCCTTAAGAAACTTGATCACTACTTTGTGATCATTGGTCTTACATGCGATAGCCTCAATCCACTTGGACACATAGTCAACAGCTAGGAGTATGTACTGGTGCCCAAATGACATAGAAAAAGGACCCATAAAATTAATACCTCAAACATCAAAGATTTCTACAATTAAAATCGGGTTCAGGGGCATCGCATTTGTTGCCCAGATAGACAACCCAAGAGGGGGGGGGGGTGAATTGGGTTTTAAAATAATTTAGCTATTTAAAACATTGTGGATGACTAATTAAAACTATTGCAAGTTGTTTAATTAATTGCTATGTGCTGTGAGTGATATGAGAGTAAGAGAAAGAGAGACAATCAATCACAAACACCAAGTTTTATAGTGGTTCGGAGCTAACCCTTGCTCCTACGTCCACTCCCCAAGTCTCACTTGGGAATTCACTATAACCCCTTGGATTACAGCCGGTTGTTTTCCAAGCTCACAACCAAACTTGTTGTTTTACGAGCTCACAATGAACTCGGTCGGTTTTTCCTGGCTCACCGACTAGAACCGCCCCGATTGTTTTTCCGGGATCACAATCGAACCCTTACACACGTTGGTTTTACACTCGGATCACCAACCAACCTCAATACCCTTGATTCAATCCCCCGATTGAACCAAGTAAAGA
This sequence comes from Phoenix dactylifera, assembly GCF_051530095.1. Classification (NCBI taxonomy): domain Eukaryota; kingdom Viridiplantae; phylum Streptophyta; class Magnoliopsida; order Arecales; family Arecaceae; genus Phoenix; species Phoenix dactylifera. Next base: position 18,816,168 of record NC_143199.1, on the reverse strand, counting down.
CCAGGTGAAAATAAAAGGTACAAACAGAAAACACAGCTTCTCAAAAAGCAGATAAATAACAATATAAACAGAAGAAAAGTTAGAAGCCCTCAAACACGTTTGAGTTGGAGTTGAGTGGGGCTTCTCGAACTTCGGGTCTCCTCTTGAATGTGTGGTCGACTTGAATGCAGGAGGAGGCTTCTTTAATTACTGGGAAGAGGAAGTTGGATGGAGTTAATGCCGCTCTTCCCTCTTTTCGTTGAAGAACAGGTTGCAGAGATTGAATGCTTGATTACTTTGAGTGGAATAGTTGTTCTCTACTTTGCTACAGTCCTCTGTGGCTATTTAAACCAACCCCCATGGAAACTAGCCGTTAGAGACCTTTTTCTGCTCGTTCTGCACACTCTGCACAGCCTGACAATATGTCCGTTGGTGGGTTGGAGTCGACTCGCGCGATCAGGAGTCGACTCGGCTGTAGCGGGAGTCGATTCATGCTTTTCTGGAGTCGACTCGGCAACTGTTTCGGATTTGAATTAAAGTAGCCTCTTCGACTGGGAGTCGACTCGCCAACTTCTGGAGCTGACTTGGCATTTTCGGAGTCGGCTCATCCCATGAAGTCCACGGAGCCAATTTTCAACTTGGCCAACTCGAGTCGACTCGACTGTCCTGAGAGTCGACTCGGCGCTCAGAGCCCGAACTCCCGATCTTCTGTCTTTTGGCTCGTCCAGTCTTGGAGTCGACTCGAACTTCCCCGGAGTCGACTCGGCTCTCAGTTTCCGAAACTAAGTCTTCTGCCCTTTTGGTGTACCGCTGCCTTGGAGTCGACTCGAGCTTTCTAGGAGTCGACTCGGCTCTCAGACACAGCAGATTGGTCTTCTGTCTTCTTTGGGGTCGCGGTGTCTAGGAGTCGACTCGCGTATTGCGGGAGTCGACTCGAATCTCAGAGTCCGAAAAACGTTCTCGAATCTCAGATTCCTCTGAGAGTCGACTCTCACTTTCTTTGGAGTCGACTTGCCAACTATCGGAGTCGACTCGCGTTCCACTGGAGTCGACTCGAATCTCAGACCCGAAAACTGCTCTCTGACTTTTCTGCCTGTGACTCCTAGGAGTCGACTCATACTACCCTGGAGTCGACTCGGTGAACATCGGAGTCGACTCGCGCAGTTCAGGAGTCGACTCGCTGACAGGTTTTGAGTTGATGCTTTCTGTTCGTCTGTCTGTTCTCAGTCGGAGTCGACTCGTACTGATCCGGAGTCGACTCGAGCTCGTGCCAGTGAACTTGATACGCTTGGAGTCGACTCGTGATACTCTGGAGTCGACTCGAGTCTCAGACTTTGGTTCAAGCTGACTTCTTAACTTATCCAAAATATTATGAACCAAGTCTAGAGACACTTAGACAAGATTTTCACTGAAACACTTAATTGAATTCATTAGTAAACAAGAGATATACTCAAATGCTTTGAGCTCATCAAAATCAAATAGGGTTTTAATCAATCACTCCACAATCTCCTCCTTTTTGATGATGACAAAATATTGAGTATATGTAAAGTGAATTGCTCTATAAACAAGGAAGTAAAATCCATAAATGAATTCAGATGTCTGGTAATTTAATTTATCCAAGTTTGAAAGGTGTGAACAATAAATTTCGGAGTTAAAGCTCCCCCTTTCATTTGGAATTATATAAGCCTTCATATCATGCAATCAATTGTTTGGCTTATATATCTTTAATGATTTAGCTTGCTTAAAATTCAGATTCTCCCCCTCAACATATGCAATCTACTTTGTTTTGATTCTAAGAATTTTTGACTTTTAAATTTTTGGTTTTTAGAGGAAAAATCTGTCAATTTGTTCTTGAGTAGGATTCAGCTAATCTCTGAATATCCCTTGAATAGATTCTGGAGATTACTCCATTAGGAGCCCCAAAAGAGAGATAATGAGCCTCGAGGTACCAAATCCACTTAGAACAAATTTTTGTGTGTTTTAAAAGTTTTTCTTTTTTTTATTGATTTTCATTGATTTCTTTTACATATTTTATACATATTTCTCCCCCTTTTTGTCATCGTATCAAAAAGGAGGTAAGCACACACAATCAATCATAGATCAAATGGCACAGAATTGAAGAAGATATGGTTACTCATTGTATTGATTACTGTTGCTGGTGGTCCAAACCGAGAACGATTGGCACAGCGGTGTGAACGGGATTCCGTCTGAGTTGCCTTGGTTGGTGTTGATTGTGCTCCACCTTCCACCGGAAAACCTGCAAGCAAGCCTCGCACCACCACTGGGGTAGTGGGGGCCCTCCGACGATCAAGTCAGAGGAGATTGGAGGAGAAGGAGAGATAATTGCAGGTAGTAGGAGAATGCTCTGGAAGTTCTTGCTTACCTCCCCCCTTCTCCCCCCTGCAGCATATATACCAGGCTGGGGGGTCCTTCGGGGGGGTTGGTCATCGTGTGGCACGATGGAGTTGCCACTGACATGGCCGTTACAGGGCGTCGTGGGGCAGCGCTGGGTATGGCCGTGACAGGGCGTAGTGGAGCTCCGCCTTGTACGGCTGTTACAGGAGATCGTGGAGCAGCGCCGGATACGACCGTTGCAGGGACAGAGGGTCGTGGCGTGCTTCAGGGGAACAGCCTGTCGTTGTCGAGAGGTTGCCGACTCGGGATCGGATTGCTGGATCAAGGGGCAGCCGACTCGGGGTCGGGCTGCGAAGCCGAAGATATCCGACTCGGGGTCGGATTGCTGGATCAAGGGGCAGCCGACTCGGGGTCGGGCTGCGAAGCCGAAGATATCCGACTCGGGGTCGGATTGCTGGATCAAGGGGCAGCCGACTCGGGGTCGGGCTGCGAAGCCGAAGATATCCGACTCGGGGTCGGATTGCTGGATCAAGGGGCAGCTGTAGTCTTCTTGGGCGCGCGTGTCGGTCACGTGGGGCATGGTGGCTGAGTTCCCCCGTAACAGTAGCCCCCCACTTCCGAGCCTGGAACCAGAAGGGGAACGGGTGAAGGAAGTGATGCTTCGAGATTGCCGCCATCCCTCGGAGAGGCGCGCGCGCTTCGAGCTCCCCGTCTTCTTTATGGCGTATGGCGGTTGTTGCTGACTGGCAGTCTGAGGATTTCGGCGGACATCCTTCCTTAATGGCGTCGATTCGCCTTTGGGGCGCGAGCGACCCTTCGGCAGCCAGGCGTCCTCTGGCGTCACCGGGGCGTCACCCACCTTTCCGCCTATTTAACCGGGGGTCCTCCTCCGTCCGCCTTTCTCTTTACAGACATCTTCGAGTTTCTCCTTTGCGCTGCCGTCATCGCCGTCGGACTGTTCGCTTGCTCCTCCTTTGACGCTCTCGGAGCTGTTCTTCCTTCTCTTCTGGTGAGTTGCTCCATTCTTTAATTTAGGGCTCTCCATACTCTCCTTTTGTATTAGTGTACTCCAGTCGTTCCGGTCTTTTCCCCCTTTTCGACCCTGTCCTGACCGTAGATTCACTGGCCATTAGGGATGGGCGAAATGAGAGCAGACCGCATTAAGTCGGAGTTGGCCGCCGAAGACCTAGATAGGTTCGTGGCTCGATACCACCTTCCCGAGGCCTGCAATGTTACACTCCCGGGGCCTGAGGAGAGGATGTCCCATCCTCCTCCAGGGAAGGTTGCCATCAATGAGGGCATTCTTCAGGCCGGGTTCCGCTTTCCCCCCTCGGACTTAGTCGTTCAGGTGCTTCGGGGTTTAAGAGTGGCGCCGACGCAGCTGGTGCCGAACTCATGGCGCGCCCTGACAGCCTTTCAGGTTCTCTGCCGCATGCACGAGGTTTCCGCCATCCTGAATGTCTTTTGAGAATGCTACGGCCTGAGTGGCCACCCCCAGGATAAAGGGTGGTGGTGCTTTGCGGCGCGGCGAGGGTGCGGCCTCGTCAAGGAGGCTCCCACCTCCATTCACGGCTGGAAGGAGCGCTTCTTTTTCGTTGACGCAGATCCCTCTTGGGGAATCAGGGCAACCTGGGAGACGCCGATGAAGTCCCCGATTGGCCTATCGAGGTTGTCGAGGGAGGAATCCGACGGCGTCGCCGTCTTGAAGGAGTTGGTTGCCGAGGGTCGGCTCCCCCCGGTGTGTCGCCTTATTTCCGAGGATACCTTGGTGAACGTCGGTCTGAGCTCGGTCCCCACTGATCGTGAGCCCGCCACCATTTCTTTTTTAGCTCTTTTCTCCTCTTTCGTTTCGTTCTTTCCTTCAGTTTCTCAACCTCCGACCACCTCGTCCTTTTTGCAGAGATCGACGACGTCATGCGGTCGGACAAGGCAACGGCTGTTGGTAGGACGTCCCTACTGGAAGCAGTCCGGAGGAAGAAACGAGCTCCTCCGAGCGGGGCTCCACCGGCGAAGAAGTCCCGCCGGCAGGCGACTCCGACGCCGACAGACGGGTCCGGACCCACCGATCAGGGGGACGCCGCGGGCGCGGACCGGGAGTTGACGTTGTATCAGCCCTCCGATGCCGAGACTACCGTTTCTCCGGAGGCATCACCCGGGCGCGCCCAAGATGGACGGGTCGGACGTGATCGGTCCCCAGCCCAGCCTTCGACTCGGTCGGCTCCGGATGATACGAGGAGGGACGCGCCGAGGCCCCGGCCGAGCAGGACCCTGTCAATTCCAGGGGCGGCCCCCGCCCCGAGCGTGGTCAGCATGACTCTTCCCCAAGCGATGGGTAAGGGTAAGGCTGCGGAACCACCGTCCGACTTCGGGGAGAAGTCGGGGTCGGCCTTCACTTTCGCCGGCGCCCGAAACCTCATCGAGACGGTACTGCTGGAGAAGGACCGCAGGCAGGTCCGGGAGATGAGGGTCCCTGACATTGGGGCTGCCAGCTGCGTCTGTCTCATGTCGGTGAGTGTTCTTTCGGTCGCTTTTATCATTTATAGGCTCTGTTGATCCCCGCCTGACGCCCTCGTTTTTCCTATCTCTTAGCTCGCCCAGTACATGATCCGCCTGGAGGAGTGCTACGAGGAACAGGCGAGGCTTCTGGCGAGGGCCGAGAGCCAACTGAAGGCAACAGAAGAGGGAGGTCAGGCTGCGGCGGGGAGGACGACCAGGGACCTCGAGACGAGGCTCCAGGTAGCCGAAGAGCGGGCACTCGGCTTCGCCACCCTCGAGAAGCAACTGTTGGAGGCTCGGGAGCAACTCAAGGTTGCCTCAGGTCTCGAGGGCGAGATCAAGAAGGCGGAGGAGCGGGTCGAGAAGCAGTCCCGGAAGGCTGCCGACTACCGGGAGAGGTGGGAGAAGGCCCAGCGGTCAGCCGACAACGCCCGCAACCGGACCCGGTCTCTTGAAGCCAAGCTGGGCGAATTGGAGTCGGCTTTGGAGAAGTCCCGCGCGAGCGACCAGGAGCTTCATTCGCGCCTGGAGGAGGCTGAGGCTGCTCGCATCGCTGCCGAGGCGAAGCACAAGGAGGCCCAGGCTGATCTGTTGAGGGTCTCCTCCGAGGCGGATGACCGGATTGTGGCGAAGGTCTTGGAGGCAAAAGCTCAGATTATGGAGCGAGCAGAGGCGACGCTGGCCGAGAAGAGTGCGGAGATCGGGCGTCAGGCGGTACAGGCTTATCGTCAGTCCGCCGAGTTCACCCGTGATATGTCGGAGGCGGTACAGGCCTATCGTCAGTCCGACGAGTTCGTCCATGATATGTCGGACGCGGGGTCCGACTCCTTTGTCCTAGGCTTCGAGGAAGGCCTGGCAAGGGTGTCGGCTAAGTACCCCGAAATTGACCTGAGTGGGATCTCCCTTCTCGACTCCCCTCCGGCGCCATTGCCTGCTGCTTCTCCAACCGTCTCCCTACCCCCTACGGACGTGCCCGACGTTCTCGACCCGGGGGTTCCTCCAAGCTGACCTTCTGTATTTTGTTCTTTTCTTTGTGTGTTGGCGTTTTGCCAAGTTGTATGGGTCTCAGCCCTGAAACAATGAAAGTTAATGCAAATAGAGTTTCTTCATTTCGCTTTCATCCTTCTTCTTTTTAACTCTTGGTAGCGTCTCGCTGACTCCCGACTCTTGAAATTCTTCTGGCGCTAGGCCAGGCATCCGAGGGTTAGGCCTCAGGAAATTCTTCCGGCGCTAAGCCAGGCATCCGAGGGTTAGGCCTCAGAAAATTCTTCCGGCGCTAAGCCAGGCATCCGAGGGTTAGGCCTCAGGAAATTCTTCCGGCGCTAAGCCAGGCATCCGAGGGTTAGGCCTCAGGAAATTCTTCCGGCGCTAAGCCAGGCATCCGAGGGTTAGGCCTCAGAAAATTCTTCCGGCGCTAAGCCAGGCATCCGAGGGTGAGGCCTCAGGAAATTCTTCCGGCGCTAAGCCAGGCATCCGAGGGTCAGGCCTCAGGAAATTCTTCCGGCGCTAAGCCAGGCATCCGAGGGTCAGGCCTCAGGAAATTCTTCCGGCGCTAAGCCAGGCATCCGAGGGTCAGGCCTCAGAAAATTCTTCCGGCGCTAAGCCAGGCATCCGAGGGTTAGGCCTCAGGAAATTCCGCTCGTTGGTCGGCCAAGACTGGCGCAAGCCGAGGCGACCGGTCGGGGCTTCAGGCTAGTCTGCTCCCGGGATGATCATCGGGTTAGCCTGGCATCCAAGGGCCGAGCCTCGGAAAATTCCGCTCGTTGGTCGGCCAAGGCTGGCGCAAGCCGAGGCGACCGGTCGGGGCTTCAGGCTAGTCTGCTCCCGGGATGATCATCGGGTTAGCCTGGCATCCAAGGGCCGAGCCTCGGAAAATTCCGCTCGTTGGTCGGCCAAGGCTGGCGCAAGCCGAGGCGACCGGTCGGGGCTTCAGGCTAGTCTGCTCCCGGGATGATCATCGGGTTAGCCTGGCATCCAAGGGCCGAGCCTCGGGAAATTCCGCTCGTTGGTCGGCCAAGGCTGGCGCAAGCCGAGGCGACCGGTCGGGGCTTCAGGCTAGTCTGCTCCCGGGATGATCATCGGGTTAGCCTGGCATCCAAGGGCCGAGCCTCGGAAAATTCCGCTCGTTGGTCGGCCAAGGCTGGCGCAAGCCGAGGCGACCGGTCGGGGCTTCAGGCTAGTCTGCTCCCGGGATGATCATCGGGTTAGCCTGGCATCCAAGGGCCGAGCCTCGGGAAATTCCGCTCGTTGGTCGGCCAAGGCTGGCGCAAGCCGAGGCGACCGGTCGGGGCTTCAGGCTAGTCTGCTCCCGGGATGATCATCGGGTTAGCCTGGCATCCAAGGACCGAGCCTCGGAAAATTCCGCTCGTTGGTCAGCCAAGGCTGGCGCAAGCCGAGGCGACCGGTCGGGGCTTCAGGCTAGTCTGCTCCCGGGATGATCATCGGGTTAGCCTGGCATCCAAGGGCCGAGCCTCGGGAAATTCCGCTCGCTGGTCGTGCGCCTGTCGCTCGCCGCCCGACGGGATTTCTCCATGGCCAGCTGCGATTGTATTTCTCCTCCTCTCCAAGCGTCGCCTGGGGAACACCAGATGGGCATTAAGTGCTAATTAAGGGGTTACCTGGGAAATCGGATCGCCAGTTGCTGCTTGCGAGGAGTGTCAGTTAAGCGGCCGCGATACGCGCGTTCTTCGAGGCGGATGCGGCTTGGGGCGCGAGCGGAGATACGTGGACCTAGTGGTACAGGCCACCCGGAGTGTCCTGCGCAAAAAATGCGATTAAGAAGAATGACGCTTAGGAAATCGCGGAAAGATACGCCTTGAGAGCCGGATCGGCTCCGGATTCAATGCGCCCGCATTTATTGGAGCCACCCGTATCGGAACGACCGGGGGGCCGCAGTTTGGCTATAAATATAGGTGCAGGTGCGATGGAGCCTGCCAAGCCGGAGCTGTTCAGGTTGCCATGGATCGTGGGCCTCCTCTCCGGCGCATGGTTGAGAGACCCCTGCCGAAGGAACGGGTGGCGCGCCCTTCGCGACTTCTGCCAACTAGCCGTTTCATCTGGGATCAACAAGGAGGTTCTCCCCGGCGGAACTCCGCTCTAGGCGTTTCATCCGGGATCACGTCTCCCCTCCTTGAAGTTCGGCCTCCCGATTGAGCTCCGCACCAGGTGCTTGATCCGGGACCGCGCCTCCATATGCTCTTCCCCCTTGTATTCCTTCTCTCCCCTAACACTGGGGAGGACCGGAATATCCCTTGGAGGTAGCGTTCCCCTGGAGGCAGCGGGAGCTTCGTCTGCGGCGGCTCCTCGTCCTCTTCGTGGGGCGTGGATGGCGCCTCCGGTTGGAGGCAGTGTGGACTTCTCCTTCGTCCACTTCTTCTTCATCCGCGCCGGCTCTTCGTCTCTTTCGTGAGACGCCGATGGCGCCTCCGGTTAGAAGCACCCACTTCCGACGGGATTGCAACCGCTTCAGATGGAGGTTTCGGGATCCCAGATCTTCAGCTCCTCGGAGTCTCCACCTCTTCTTTACTTTCTTTACACCCTAATTCCCCTCTGGGAATTCCTTGTAATCACACGAGCACGCCGTTGTAACCAGAAATTATTGAAATGCAAAGTGTTATACATTTTTGAACTGTCTTTCTGGCATCGTCGTTCTACTGGTAATACATCCGCAGGTTAGCGGAATTCCAGCTCCTTAGAATTTCTCGACCATCTAGGGCCTCCAACTGGTAGGAGCCAGGTCGGTTTACCCAGCGAACCTTATACGGGCCTTCCCAATTTGGCGCTAGCTTCCCACCTTCCGCAGGTTGAGATGCTTTAGCTCGCCTTAGCACCAGATCTCCGATTCTGAAAAGCTTCGGTCGGACCTTGGAGTTGTAATATCGGGCCACCCTCCGCTGATACATCGCCATCCGAACCTGCGCCATTTCCCTCGCTTCTTCCAAGAGATCCAGGTTCCCTCGGAGTTGTTCCGAATTGGCCTCGGGTCGGTGCGCGGCCACCCGAGGTGAGGGGAGTCCGAGCTCCACGGGGACAACGGCTTCCGTGCCATAGGTTAGGCTGAAAGGCGTCTCCCCGGTAGGGGTCCGATGCGTGGTCCGATACACCCAAAGGACATTCTCGAGTTCTTCGACCCAAGCTTGCCCCGTCCGACCGATTCGCGCTTTGATTCCTTGGAGGATTGTCCGATTTGTGACCTCGGCCTCGCCGTTGGTTTGGGGATGCGACACAGATGTGAACCGATGCTCGATCCCGAACTCCTCGCAGAAGTCACGGAAATGCTTGTTGTCGAACTGTCGGCCATTATCCGAGATGAGGACTCGAGGTACCCCAAATCGGACAATGATGTTCTTCTTCACGAACTTCCGGACTTGCACCTCCGTGATAGTGGCCAGCGGCTCTGCCTCCACCCACTTGGTGAAGTAGTCGATTGCAACAATCAAAAATTTCCGCTGAGCTGAAGCGACGGGGAATGGTCCGAGGATATCCATTCCCCACTGGGCGAAGGGCCAGGGTGTAGTGATTGGTGCCAAGGAGACAGAAGGGACTCTCTGGACGTTGGCGTGGCGCTGGCAGGCGTCGCATTTCCGTACATGATCCTTTGAGTCCTCCAACAAGGTAGGCCAATAATAGCCTTGCCTCATGATCTTGTGCGCCAAGGACCTAGCCCCCAAGTGGGATCCGCAAACGCCTTCGTGGACTTCGCCGAGGACGTAGGCCGCTTCCGAGGGGCGGAGGCACTTTAAGAGGGGGGCGGTGAACGAGGTCCGATACAGCCTCCCTTCGTTGAGTACGTAGTGGGCGGATTTCATAACAAGTCGCCGAGCTTGATCTTCGTCTTCAGGGAGGATCCCTTCGGCGAGGTAGGCGACAAGCGGGTCCATCCAAGACGGCTCCGGGTCAATCGCCATCACCGCTCCAGCCTCGCCGATGCTCGGGGCATCCAGGGTCTCCAGGTAGATCGCCCTCGACAAGTTGTGTGCGTCTGCGCTCACTAAGCGGGACAGCCTGTCGGCCCTGGCATTTTCACTTCTTGGGACCTGCTGGATGTCGACACTGCCGAGGTCGGGAATGAGTGCTTGCACCTTCCGGACGTAATTCTGCATGGTCGGGTTCCGGGCTTCGAACTCCCCACGGACCTGCCCGACCACCAGCTGGGAGTCGGTGAAGACCTTCAGGCGCCGGATGCCGAGCTCCTTGGTGAGTTTGAGTCCCGTGACTAGGGCCTCATACTCCGCCTCGTTGTTGGTCACTGGAAATCCGAACCTCAAGGCATACTCGGCTATCACTCCATCAGGGCTGGTGAGGACCAGCCCGGCCCCTCCACCTTCGGGGTTCGACGACCCATCGATGTGAAGCGTCCAAATCGGGAGGTCGAGGCTAGGTGTTTCCGGCGACCTAGGTTCCGCCTCCTGCACCGTGCACTCAGCGAGGAAATCCGCGAGCGCCTGGGCCTTGATAGCGGGTCGGGGCTGGTAGCGGATGTCGAACTCACCAAGTTCTACTGCCCACTTCACCAGCCGTCCTGCATTCTCAGGATTGCTGAGGATCTGCCGCAGCGGTTGATCGGTCAAGAGGGTGACAGAATGGGCCTGGAAATAGGGGCGAAGCCTCCTGGTCGCGGTCAGCAGCGCGAAGGCGATCTTTTCAGCCTTCGTATACCGCGTCTCGGCATCCCGTAAGATCCGGCTGATGTAGTACACAGGCTTCTGGAACTTTGCCTCTTCCCGAACCAGTACCGCACTGACTGCGGTTGGGGAGACCGCCAGATAAAGGTAGAGCATCTCCCCTTCTTGCGGCTTGGACAGCAGGGGAGGAGACGCCAAGTATTCCTTGAGCTGGTCGAATGCTGCTTGACATTCGGCCGTCCAGAGGAAGTCTTTCGGGCGTTTCAACACCTTGAAGAAAGGTTGGCAGCGTTCGGCCGACTTTGCCACAAATCGTCCGAGCGCGGCGACCCTCCCAGCGAGCTCCTGAACCTCCTTCACTTTGGTCGGAGGGGACATATCTTGGATGGCCTTGATTTTGTCAGGGTTGGCTTCGATCCCCCGCTGGTTGACAATGAAACCGAGGAACCTCCCGGCCGAAGCGCCAAAGGCGCACTTCGCTGGGTTCAGCTTCATGCGAAACTTCCACAGGGTGGCAAAAGTCTCCTCCAGATCCGCGATGTGCTGGTCTGCATGGCAGCTCTTCACCAGCATATCGTCCACGTACACCTCCATGTTCCGGCCGATTTGCTCTTTGAAGATTTTGTTGACGAGGCGCTGGTAAGTGGCGCCAGCATTCTTCAGACCGAAGGGCATTACCTTGTAACAGTACAGCCCCCGGTCTGTTATAAAGGCAGTTTTCTCCTCGTCCTGTGGAGCCATCATTATCTGGTTGTAGCCGGAGTAGGCATCCATGAAAGACAGCAGCTGATATCCGGAAGTCGCGTCGACCAGTTGGTCTATCCGCGGAAGCGGAAAGCTATCCTTGGGGCATGCCTTGTTCAGGTCGGTGTAGTCGACGCACATCCTCCACTTTCCGCTCGCCTTCCGGACAAGTACGACATTTGCCAGCTATTCGGGGTAGCTGACCTCCCTTATGAATCCTGCCTCCAAGAGCTTGTCTACCTCCTGGTCGACCACTCGGATCCGATCCGGGGCACAGTGTCTCTTCTTCTGCTTTACTGGTCGGTGGGTTGGGTCGACGTTGAGGGCGTGAGAAATGACCTCCGGGTCGATCCCAGGTACATCGGCCGCCGACCAGGCAAATACATCGGCGTTGGCTCGGAGGAATTCCACCAACCGAGCCCGAGCTCCCGGGTCGAGATTGGTGCCGACCCGGACCGTCCGGTCCGGGCGACCTTCCTCGAGGGGAACTTCGACCACACCTTCGGCCGGCTCCCCGTGCCGCAAGGCCACCTCGTCTCTGGCGTCGAGGGACTCGACGCTTAAGGCTTCTACGGGCTTCTTCCCTTTGAGAGTTGCTAGGAAACATTGCCTTGCGGTCGGTTGGTCACCTCGGACCTCTCCAATCCCGGCCGCCGTGGGGAACCGCATGAGCAAGTGGTACGTTGAGACCACCGCGCGAAGGGCGTTCAGTCCGGGTCGTCCGAGGATAGCGTTGTAGGCCGAGGGAACACGGACGACCAAGAACCCGAGCCGCACCGTGGCTTCTGCGGGTGCAACGCCCGCAGTCACAGGCAGCTCAACGACACCTTCGGTCGAGACAGCGTCTCCAGTGAATCCTATGAGGGGGGTGGATGTTTTGTGCAACAATTGTCTGGACAAGCTCATCTTTTGGAAGGCCTCGTAAAACAAAATATCAGCTGAGCTTCCACTATCCACAAGAACACGCCTTACATCATAGTTTGCCATAGTGAGGGAGATCACCATGGCGTCGTCGTGGGGGGTCTGAACCCCCTTTACATCTTCATCACAAAAAGTGATTACATTACCGACCCTCTGCCTCTTTGCGACGGCTGCCCTTGATGCTTCAGTCGAGCCCCCCGCGTTCCTCTCGGGCCGGGGGCAGCCCCCAGTGATAGTATGGATCACGCCCGCGACGGGTCGATTCTGCTCCCGAGGCTCCGGAGGGGCCGGGTCGGCCGGACGCGAGTCTGCGGGGGGACGTCGGTCGTTTACATATCGACCAAGACGCCCTCGGCGGATGAGAGCCTCGATCTCGTCCCGAAGCTGGAAGCAGTCTTCGGTGTCGTGGCCGTGGTCCCGGTGGTACTCACAGTACGCCCGAGAGGGCCTCCTCCCAGGGATCTTCTTCATCTGTCTCGGGACCGGGAGGTCCTCCCGCCCCTTGATTTCCATGAGGATCTGGGCCCGGGAAGTCAGGAGAGGAGTGTACCGGTTGAAACGTCGGGGCGGAGAACGAGGGCGTAGGGCGCCGTGGTTCCTCGCCGGCGACAGGCTTCTGCGCCGACGCTGAGGCATCGGGCTCCTCCCCTGGCGTGCCTCTTTTCGCCTTTTCTTCCCGAGCTTTGGAGGGATCTCGACGGCCTCCTTGCTCCGGTGGGCGGCCGCCTCCTCGGCGTCCGCATACTGGTTCGCCCGGGACAACAGCTCCGGGAAGCTCCGCGGCAGGCGTTTGTCCAGGGAGAAGGTGAGTCTGCCCTTTCGGAAGCCACGCTTCAGGGCTGAAAGAGCCACCTCCTGGCTCAGGTTCCGGACTTCCAACGTAGCCTTGTTGAAGCGGGTAAGATAATCCCGCAAGCTTTCTTCCTCGTTTTGCCGGACATCAAAGAGGGAGTCGGAGACCAGTCGCCGCCGGCTACTGACGGCGAAATGGGTGATGAAGAGGCGGGTAAACTGATCGAAGGTCTGGATCGAGTTAGCCTCCAAGCCGGCGAACCACGCCCTTGCCGGGCCACGAAGGGTCGCCGGGAAAGCCTTGCAGAGGAGAGGACCTGATGCTCCGTGGAGGAGCATAAGGGTCCTGAAACCTCGACGTGATCCCGCGGGTCCGCCGCCCCGTCATAGGGCTCGATCGCCGGCATTTTAAACCCCGGCGGATTCGGGGTCCGCAGGATCCTCGAGGCAAGCGCCGGTTGGGAGCAGATCTCCAAGTCGGCGAAGGAATCTTTAGAGTGGCCCTTCAGGACCTGGAGTTGTCGGTGGAGATCGTCCACCCGCCGGTCCAGGGAGCGCGACCGATGGGTGGGAGACAAGGAGCACCAAGAGGGGGACCGACTGGAGCGCGGGTTCCTTGAGGACTGGGGGGTCTGGGAACGCGCCCGGGCCCGCCTCTCGTACCCCGCGCAGCTCCGATGGGACGGTCCCGGCAGAATGGACCGTGCTCGAGAATCTTCCTCGCGCCGGCGCTCCTCCCCATGGGAGAGGAAGGAGCGCGGGTTAAGGAGGACAGGTGAGCGCTCAGGAAGCAGCGGCTCCTGGGCCCGCTGCGGCGCCCGAGACATCACACCCTGCAGGTTCTGCACCGCCTCCGCGAGGGTGCGAACCTGCTGGGCTAACTGGTCGAACTGAGCGGCTTCGACCATCTGAATGGGGGGTGGAACGGTGGAGTGTTGCTGAGAATGTGTTGGAGACGCAGCGGCCTCCCGGCCGGAGGCGCGAGAGGCCCCGCGACCGGAGGCATTGGAAGCTCCACGACCACCTCGCCATGCCATTACGATCGCCCTAAGATTCGGCCCTCCTTCTAGCGCCAACTGTTGCTGGTGGTCCAAACCGAGAACGATTGGCACAACGGTGTGAACGGGATTCCGTCTGAGTTGCCTTGGTTGGTGTTGATTGTGCTCCACCTTCCACCGGGAAACCTGCAAGCAAGCCTCGCACCACCACTGGGGTAGTGGGGGCCCTCCGACGATCAAGTCAGAGGAGATTGGAGGAGAAGGAGAGATAATTGCAGGTAGTAGGAGAATGCTCTGGAAGTTCTTGCTTACCTCCCCTCTTCTCCCCCCTGCAGCATATATACCAGGCTGGGGGGTCCTTCGGGGGGATTGGTCATCGTGTGGCACGATGGAGTTGCCACTGACATGGCCGTTATAGGGCGTCGTGGGGCAGCGCTGGGTACGGCCGTGACAGGGCGTAGTGGAGCTCCGCCTTGTACGGCTGTTACAGGAGATCGTGGAGCAGCGCCGGATACGACCGTTGCAGGGACAGAGGGTCGTGGCGTGCTTCAGGAGAACAGCCTGTCGTTGTCGAGAGGTTGCCGACTCGGGATCGGATTGCTGGATCAAGGGGCAGCCGACTCGGGGTCGGGCTGCGAAGCCGAAGATATCCGACTCGGGGTCGAATTGCTGGATCAAGGGGCAGCCGACTCGGGGTCGGGCTGCGAAGCCGAAGATATCCGACTCGGGGTCGGGTTACTGGATCAAGGGGCAGCTGTAGTCTTCTTGGGCGCGCGTGTCGGTCACGTGGGGCATGGTGGCTGAGTTCCCCCGTAACAATTTGTATGTAAATACATTTGAGAATACAATAAGTAAAGCAAAAACAATACATGTCAAAACAAAACATAAAAAGCAGCTATGGTCTCCTTGAGGATGTAGCTCCTCCTCTCGAGGATGTGGCTCCTCCTCTCGAGGATGTGGCTCCTCCTCTCAATCTGCTCTGCTCCATGAGGAGGGTGACTGCATCTGTAACATGCCCGAGCTGAGTGATAATGGACGAAGTAGCTCTGCTATGTGTAGTGGAGAGCTCAGTCACCGACGTCTGAAGTGCGTCCAGCTTGTCGATGAGCACATTCGACAAGCGCTCGGCCCCCTCGGTAGTGGTGTGCATGTCACGTCCTATGTCATCCCGCATCTGTCGAGTGGTGCTCGTGACCTCACTCATGCTATGGAACTGGGCCTGGAGCAAAGTCCTCATGTTGTAGATCTCTTCCCGCACATGAGCCGTCATGTCAGTCACGGCCGTCAGGGAAGGGACCAACGCTGAAGATGGAGCGGGAGAGGGAGCAGGCACTGAACCTCGGAGCTCCCGAAGCAGATCATCCCGCAGATCTCGGACTATCTCCTGCCGCAGCTCTCGGAGCTGCTCAGGAGCGATGCGGACCTCCATGGGTGGTGGAGCCGAGGAGGAGGGTCCGGCGGAGGTGGTAGGAGCAGAAGTGGATGGAAAGTCCGGTAAGTCAGGATAGTCAGAATCTGGCTCAGGACTAGGGGAGTGTCTGGTGGTCTGTGTGGTGATGGAGGACTTCCTAACCCATGTCCCCTCTATCTTCCGAAACCCCATCCTGTGTAGGGTCCCCGGACGCATGCGATCAGTCCATCGCAATGCGCGGAAGGGTTCCCCCTCAGGGATAGGAATCTCGTACTCCCTAAACAACAGAGTGAATACCATACCATAGGGTAGGATGAGCCTAGGTCTGTCTAGTGGCTCACACAGGTATCGATAAATGAGTTTGGGGAAGTTGATTGGGGTGTCCTGAAGCATGTAGAACATGAGAGCTAGGTCTCTCTCAGATACAAAATCAAATCTTCCGGTCTTAGGGAAGATGGACCTAGACAATATACTCAGGAGGATCTGCACCTCAATCGGAAGTGAGCTAGCGAATACCTCGTCTAAGGGTGACTGGGGTGGATGCCCTAGAATGGCCGTAAGGGCCTCAACCCTGTCCTCGGGGTGTGTGGGAGCCACCCCTACTTGTGGAAGGTGGAGGATGTGGGCAATAAGATCCTCCGTAATGAACAGAGGGACACCGGCTACCGTGCCCTCGATACCCCCATCTCCCCGATGGACGGTACCGTAAAACTCTCTAACTAATCCAAGGTAAGTTGGGAGATCTAATGTGAGAAAATACTCTAAGCCCTGGACACGCAATCTCTCACCTATGGTGAAACCCTCCCGGGAGAGATAGTCGAAATCGACATATCTCCCGGTGGTGACGGCCTTCCCGGCGCACGGCCTCGCGGGAACCGCCCTCGGCGGGGAATGAGCCGGAGGTTGTTGCCTCGCGGGATCGTGCCGAGCCTTGGAGCGCCTCTCGGGACCGGCCTCGGGTCGGGACCTCTTCTGGACTACGGTTTTACGCGGCATAATGACCTAGATTGGGAGGAAAACCCTAAGGGACGGTGAAAGGTTGACGGAAAAGGCTTGGGGACGACCGGGGACGACCTAGGAGTCGGCTCTAGGGCTTGTGAACAGTGGCGGCGGAGAATAGAAGTGTTTTCGAAACGACAAAGTTAGGGTTAAAAAGTCGGATCCCGACTGCGAGTCGACTCCACTGAGTCGCGAGTCGACTCGACCTCGAGTCGACTCCAGAATATGCGCGAGTCGACTCCCCCTCTGCTGCCATCAATCTCGAGTCGACTCCCGCAAATGCGCGAGTCGACTCCCCCTCAGGAGCCGACTCTGAAACTTACTCGAGTCGTCTCTAACTTTGGCACGCACCTAAAAATCATGTTATGTTCGTGCCGAATGAGGGAAAATCACTAAATTATGATCTGATTTGATGATCATTGAAAAGAAACTCTATTTTAACCACAATCTAATCATCAAAATCAACGAATCTAGTGGAAACTACCACTAGGATGGATCAATCACTCCTAATCCCCTCCTAAGCACACTAAACCTCTCTTCACTTAGGGGTTTTGTAAAAATGTCTGCTAATTGATCATCAGTACAAATAAATTGTAGTGTCACATCACCATTCAGTACATGATCTCTTATGAAGTGATGTCTTATCTCAATGTGTTTAGTTCTTGAATGCTGAATTGGATTTTTAGTTAGATTAATGGCACTTGTATTATCACAGTTAATAGGTATTTTATCTTGTTTAATGCCATAATCTTCTAATTGTTGTTTGATCCACAAGATTTGAGCACAACAACTCCCGGCTGCAACATATTCAGCTTCAGCAGTAGATAATGCAACCGAGTTTTGTTTCTTGCTAAACCATGAGATTAGGTTTTCTCCTAGAAATTGACAAGACCCGCTGGTACTTTTTCTATCAAGCTTACATCCAGCGAAGTCTGAATCTGTGTATCCTATTAGGTTTAGGCAGATTCTTTAGAGTACCATAACCCTATGTTCTTTGTTCCTATTAGGTATTTAAAGATTCTCTTTACTGCAATTAGATGTGATTCCTTAGGATTAGCCTGATATCTAGCACACATGCAAACACTAAACATAATATCAGGTCTACTTGCAGTAAGATACAATAAAGATCCTATCATACCTCTATACAGTTTCTGATCTACAGATTTACCTGATTCATCTCGGTCTAATTTGCATGATGAGCTCATGGGGGTGCTGATTGATTTGTTTCCCTCCATATCAAACTTCTTGAGCATCTCCTTGATGTATTTGGCTTGATTGATGAAGATGCCTCCTTCAGACTGTTTGATTTGAAGCTCGAGGAAGTAGTTCAGCTCTCCCATCATGCTCATCTCAAATTCACTCTGCATCAAATCAGCAAATTCTTCACAGAGGCGATTGTTAGTAGCACCGAAAATGATATCATCAACATAAATCTATACTAGTAGCATATCTTGGTTTTTCTTTTTCAGAAATAGTGTTGTATCTACATTACCCCTAGAGAACTCATGTTCTAGTAGGAATTTGCTAAGCCTCTCATACCATGCTCTAGGTGCTTGTTTCAAACCATAAAGTGCTTTGTTCAATTTATAAACATGATTAGGGTATTGATGATTTTCAAAACCAGGAGGTTGTTCTACATATACCTCCTCATTAATATACCCATTTAAAAATGCACTTTTTACATCCATTTGAAATAACTTGAAGTCCTTAGAGCATGCAAATGCTAATAATAATCTAATAGCCTCAAGTCTAGCTACGGGAGCAAAGGTTTCATCAAAATCTATACCTTCTTCTTGATTATAACCCTTTGCTACTAGTCTAGCCTTATTCCTTATTACAATTCCATTTTCATCTAGTTTATTTTTATAAATCCATTTTGTACCTATAATTGGATATTCAGAAGGTCTCTCAACTAGATTCCATACTTTGTTTCTAGTAAATTGGTTTAATTCTTCTTGCATTGCATTTATCCAATTTATATCATTTTCGGCTTCTTCTATGTGTTTGGGCTCAAAGTGTGAGACAAAAGCTAGATGGTTATTTAAATTTCTAAGGGATGCTCTAGTCCTAACCGGTTGAGATGGATCATCTAGAATTAGTTCCTTAGGATGCCCGTGAGCATACCTCGAAGCTTTAGTTAGCCCATGATCCACAATAGCCTCTTGGCTTGATGATGCATCTTTAATCAATTTTTGATTGTCATCTTGTAATGTCATCTCAT
This sequence comes from Phoenix dactylifera, assembly GCF_051530095.1. Lineage (NCBI taxonomy): Eukaryota > Viridiplantae > Streptophyta > Magnoliopsida > Arecales > Arecaceae > Phoenix > Phoenix dactylifera. The sequence continues at coordinate 18,797,628 of NC_143199.1, read as the reverse complement.
TTATCTTTTCTTCAAGAATTTCAGCATCATCATCAAAATTACCTTTCTTACTAGAGGAAAAATCACTAGAATCATCAAACACAACATGTATGGATTCTTCTATAACTAGGGTTCTTTTATTAAAGACTCTATAGGCTTTACTAGTTGTGGAGTAACCTAAGAATATGCCCTCATCAGATTTAGAGTCAAATTTACCTAGATTATCTTTCCCATTATTATGAACAAAACACCTACATCCAAAAACATGAAAGTAATTAACTTTTGGTTTTCTGTTTTTCCAAAGTTCATAAGGTGTTTTCTTTATAATGGGTCTTAATAAAACTCTATTTAATATATGATAAGAAGTATTAATGGCTTCTCCCCAAAAGTACTTAGGGAGGTTACTTTCACATAACATAGTTCTAGCCATTTCCTCTAGAGTTCTATTTTTCCTTTCCACAACTCCATTTTGTTGTGGTGTCCTAGGTGCAGAAAAATTATGGGTTATCCCCTTTCTACTACAAAACTCATCAAATGACTGATTTTCGAATTCGGTACCATGGTCACTTCTGTGGAGTGATCGATTAAAACCCCGTTTGATTTTGATGAGCTCAAAGCATTTGAGTATATCTTGTGATTACTAATGAATTCAATTGAGTGTTTCAATGAAAATCCTGTCCAAGTGTCTCTAGACTTGGTTCATAACATTTTGGATAAGTTAAGAAGTCTGCATGAACCAATGTCTGAGATACGAGTCGACTCCCGAGTTTCACGAGTCGACTCCAAGCGTATCAAGGTCACTGGCACGAGCTCGAGTCGACTCCTGATCAGTACGAGTCGACTCCGACTGAAAACAGATAGAAGGACAGAAGAGCAGTTTTTCAGGTCTGAGATTCGAGTCGACTCCAGTGGAATGCGAGTCGACTCCCAGCGGTACACACAGAAAAAGTCAGAGAGCGTTTTATGGACTCTGAGATTCGAGTCGACTCCCGCAGTACGCGAGTCGACTCCGAGACTGTGCGACCATCGACAGACAGAAGACCATGTTACTGCCTCTGAGATTCGAGTCGACTCCCAGACAGCTCGAGTCGACTCCAAGACAAGCTTCACGTCAAAAGGCAGAAGACCAACTTTCGGAAACTGAGAGCCGAGTCGACTCCAAGGAAGTTCGAGCCGACTCCAAGACTGGATGAGCCAAAAGACAGAGAATCGGGAGTTCGGGCTCTGAGATTCGAGTCGACTCCCAGGACAGTTGAGTCGACTCGAGTGGACAAAATTCAAATTTGGATCCACGGACTACAGAGGATGAGCCGACTCCAAAACTGCCAGGTCAGCGCCAGAAGTTGGCGAGTCGACTCCGGGTCAAGACGAGTCGACTCCCAGTCAAGACAGCAACTTTAATTCAAACTGGGAACAGTTGCCGAGTCGACTCCGGAAAAGCTCGAGTCGACTCCTGCTACAGCCGAGTCGACTCCTGATCGCGCGAGTCGACTCCAACCCACCAACGGTCACATTGTCAGGCTGCGCAGAGTGTGCAGAACGGCCAGAAAAAGCAGAGTAACGGCTAGTTTCCGTGGGGGTTGACTTAAATAGCCACAGAAGACTGTAGCAAGGTAGAGAACACATATTCCACTCCTAGCATTCAAGTCTTCAAGCTCTCTAAGTGCTCTTCAACGAGAAAAAGGGAAGATCTGCATTTACTGCTCCACCAACATCTTCCCAGCATTCAAAGCTTCCTCCTCCTGCTTTCAAGTCGATCACTCTTTCAAGAGGAGACCGGAGTTCCAGAAGCCACACCTCTTCACCATCTTAAAAGCGTTTGAGGGCTTCTAACTCCTTTACGATTATATTGTTTTAAATCTGCTTTTTGAGAAGCTATTTTCTGTTTTCTTCTATCTCGTGTATTTACTTGATTCAATCGGGGGATTGAATCAAGGGGATTAAGGTTGGTTGGTGAGCCGGTTTAAAACCAACGAGTGTAAGGGTTTGATTGTGAGCCCGGAAAAACAATCGGGGTTGGTTCTAGTCGGTGAGCCTGGAAAAACCGACCGAGTTCGTTGTGAGCTCGTAAAACAACAAGTTCGGTTGTGAGCTTGCAAAACAACCGGCTGTAATCCAAGGGGGTTATAGTGAAATTCCCAAGTGAGACTTGGGGAGTGGACGTAGGAGCAAGGGTTAGCTCCGAACCACTATAAAACTTTGTGTTTGTAGTGCATTGTCTCTCATCTTCTTCCCCACACATTACTCACAGCACTTAGCTTTAATTAAATAACTGGCTATAGTATTTCGTTAATCATCCACAAAGTTTTAATTAGCTAAGTTAATTTAAAAACCCAATTCACCCCCCCCTCTTGGGTTGTCTATCTGGGCAACAAGTGGTATCAGAGCCAAAAACTCTTCCACTCAAGAGTTAAAAGATCAAAATGACAACCCCATTTGGATCTTCTCACATTGAGGGTCAGTCCACCCAAAGACCTCCTTTCTTCAATGGATCCGACTACTCATACTGGAAGGCTAGGATGAGAATATTCATCCAAGCCCAAGACTATGAGATGTGGACCATTGTAGTGAATGGCCCATACATCCCATCCACATATGTAGAGGGTGTTAAGGTACCCAAACTAGAAACGGATTGGGATGAACATGACATGAGGAAGGCACAACTAAACTCTAAAGCAATGAATGTGTTTTATTGTGCCTTAGACCGTAATGAATTCAATAGAGTTTCAACTTGTAATTCTGCAAAAGAAATTTGGGACAGACTTGAAGTGACCCATGAGGGCACGAATCAAGTCAAGGAATCCAAAATAAACATCTTGGTTCATAAATATGAACTATTTAAAATGGATTCAAATGAAACAATCACAAGCATGTTCACTAGGTTTACTGATATTGTCAATGGCCTAAAAAGCCTTGGCAAGAACTATACTAACAGTGAACTTGTCAGGAAAATCCTTCGGTGTCTACCAAGGTTGTGGGAAGCCAAGGTGACGGCGATCCAAGAAGCTAAAGACTTGAACAAGCTTCAACTTGAAGAGCTCCTTGGATCCCTGATGACGCATGAGCTTACCATGAAACAACACAACGAGGAAGAGTCCTCCCATAAGAAAAAGGTAATAGCTTTAAAATCTACTTCTTCTAACAAGGACCTGTCTTGCAGCAGCAGCAGTGAAGAGGAAGAAGATGAGGAAGATGGTGGTGAGGCACTTCTTGTGCGCAAGTTCAAGAAGTTTATCAACCACAAGAAGACGTATCATCAAAGGAGAGGTCCCTCAAATTCCTACCGCAGAGACAAAGGTAAGGAAAGGGAAAATGAGGGGATTGGGTGTTACGAGTGCAAGAAGCCAGGACACATAAGAGCAGAGTGCCCCTTATTGAAGAAGGGGAGTAAGTACAAGAAGAAGAAGGCACTTGTCACCACCCTATCGGACTCCGACGCATCATCTTCATCATCGGATGAAGAACAAGAAGAGAAGGCCAATTTCTGTTTCATGGCCAACGAAAATGAGGTAATTTCCGATACGCATTTTGATTTTATATTTGATGAACTTTATGATGCGTTCAATGAATTAATGATTGAGTATAAGAATATAAATGTTAAAAACAGAGAACTAAAAGTAACTAACCAAAGTAATATTCATAAGCATGATTCATTAATTAAGGATAAAGATAATCTCACCAAAGAAAATCTAGAACTTAAGACAAGCAACCAACTCCTAATTAAGAAGACTAACACCTTAACGAAAGATATTGAGAAACTAACAAAGGAATTTTCAGATCTCAAAAACCATAAACAAGTCTTAAACAAGGATCTAACTAAAGAGCTAAATGATCTAAAAATCGAAAATCAGACATTAACTAAAGAACTAAACAAATACAAACCCTTAGTTGAAAAATTCACATATAGTTCTGAAAAGTTAAACATGATACTTAATAATCAACGAGCCGTATTTAATAAAGCGGGTTTAGGGTATAAACCAAGGAATAAGCAAAAACTTCTTAGTAACTTCTTTGTTAAAGCTGGGGAAACTAAAATTAAGAAAATAACTTGCTTTTGTTGTGGAATAGTAGGATATAAAGCAAATGCATGTAATTTTAGGAAAAGGAAAACTAAAAGAAAAAATAAAAGGGTATGGGTTCCAAAAGGAACCAACTTGACTAACCATGAAGGACCCAAGAAAACTTGGGTACCTAAGATGACATGATTTGCTTGTGTAGGAGTGTCTTGCAGCCAAGGTCAACAAAAACTGCTGGTATTTGGATAGTGGCTGTTCAAGGCACATGATGGGTGATAAAGATCAATTTTTCACCCTTGAAGCTAAGAAGGGAGGTGCTGTGACTTTTGGAGACAACAACCAAGGTCACATCATTGGTATTGGTAAAGTTCAAATCACACCTTCTACCTTTATAGATAATGTTAGATATGTTGATGGTCTTAAGCATAACTTGTTAAGCATTAGTCAATTATGTGATAAAGGATATGATGTTATGTTTAAACCATCACTATGTATTATAACAAATCCTAATGATAATAGTTTAGTTTTTAAAGGGATGAGACGTGGAAATGTATATGTGGTAGATCTAGAAGACCTTACAAAACATAACCAATATTTAGTTGTTAATGAAACTAAAGAAAATGATGCTAGTTGGTTATGGCACCGTAAGTTAGGTCATGCAAGCATGGACACAATAACTAAACTAGTTAAAAGAGACTCCGTGATAGGTTTGCCAAAATTAAAATTTGAAAAGAACAAAATATGTGAAGCATGTCAATTTGGCAAACAATCTAGAAACTCTTTTAAATCCATAAAATGTGTCTCTACTTCTAGGCCTCTAGAATTACTACACATGGACCTATTTGGTCCAACTAGAACAACAAGCCTAGGTGGAAATAAATATGGTCTAGTTATAATAGATGATTACTCTAGGTACACATGGATCATGTTTCTAGCGCATAAGGATCAAGCATTTTCTATGTTTAAGAAGTTCCATAAGGAAGTAACAAATGCTAGAGAGTCCTCAGTTATAGCTATTAGAAGTGACCATGGTACCGAATTCGAAAATCAATTATTTGATGAATTTTGTAGTAAAAAGGGGATAACCCATAATTTCTCAGCACCAAGGACACCACAACAAAATGGAGTTGTGGAAAGGAAAAATAGAACCCTAGAGGAAATGGCTAGAACGATGTTATGTGAAAGTAACCTCCCTAAGTACTTTTGGGGAGAAGCCATTAATACTTCTTGCCATGTATTAAATAGAGTTCTATTAAGACCCATCATAAAGAAAACACCATATGAACTGTGCAAAAACAGAAAACCAAAGGTTAACTATTTTCATGTTTTCGGATGTAGGTGTTTTGTACATAATAATGGGAAAGATAATCTAGGGAAATTTGATCCAAAATCTGATGAAGGAATATTCCTAGGTTATTCTACAACTAGTAAAGCCTATAGAATCTTTAATAAAAGAACCCTAGTTATAGAAGAATCTATACATGTTGTTTTTGATGACTCTAGTGACATCTCATCTAGTAAGAAGGTTAATTTTGATGATGATATTGAAATACTTGAAGAAAAGATAGATGAGATGGGATTACAAGATGATAATCAAAAGTTGATTGAAGGAGAATCATCAAACCAAGAGCCTATAGTGGATCATGGGCTGATTAAAGCTTGGAGGTATGCTCATGGGCATCCTAAGGAACTAATTCTAGATGATCCATCCCAACCCGTTAGGACTAGAGCATCCCTTAGAAATTTGAATAACCATCTAGCTTTTGTTTCACACTTTGAGCCCAAACACATAGAAGAAGCCGAAAATGATGTAAATTGGATAAATGCAATGCAAGAAGAACTAAACCAATTTACTAGAAACAAAGTGTGGGATCTAGTAGAGAGACCTTCTGAATATCCAATTATAGGTACAAAATGGATATATAAAAATAAGCTAGATGAAAATGGAATTGTTATAAGGAATAAGGCTAGACTAGTAGCAAAGGGTTATAATCAAGAAGAAGGTATAGACTTTGATGAAACCTTTGCTCCCGTAGCTAGACTTGAGGCTATTAGACTATTATTAGCATATGCATGCTCTAAGGACTTCAAGCTATATCAAATGGATGTAAAAAGTGCTTTTCTAAATGGGTTTATTAATGAGGAGGTATATGTGGAACAACCTCCTGGTTTTGAAAATCATCAATACCCCAATCATGTGTATAAACTGAACAAAGCACTTTATGGTCTAAAACAAGCACCTAGAGCATGGTATGAGAGACTTAGTAAATTCCTATTAGAACATGAATTCTCTAGGGGAAATGTAGATACAACATTATTTCTGAAAAAGAAAAATAAGGATATGTTATTAGTACAGATTTATGTTGATGATATCATTTTCGGTGCTACTAACAATCGCCTCTGCGAGGAATTTGCTGATTTGATGCAGAGTGAGTTTGAGATGAGCATGATGGGAGAGCTGAACTACTTCCTCGGGCTTCAAATCAAACAATCTGAAGGAGGCATCTTCATCAATCAAGCCAAATATATCAAGGAGATGCTCAAGAAGTTCGATATGGAGGGAAACAAGTCAATCAGCACCCCCATGAGCTCATCATGTAAGTTAGACCAAGATGAATCAGGTAAATCTGTAGATCAAAAACTTTATAGAGGTATGATAGGTTCTTTACTGTATCTTACTGCAAGTAGGCCTGATATTATGTTTAGTGTGTGCATGTGTGCTAGATATCAGGCTAATCCTAAAGAATCACACCTAGCTGCAGTTAAGAGAATCTTTAAATACTTAATAGGAACTAAGAACATAGGGCTGTGGTACTCTAAAGAATCTAGCCTAAACTTAATAGGGTACACAGATTCAGACTTCGCTGGATGTAAGCTTGATAGAAAAAGTACCAGCGGGTCTTGTCAATTTCTAGGAGAAAACCTAATCTCATGGTTTAGCAAGAAACAAAACTCGGTTGCATTATCCACTGCAGAAGCTGAATATGTTGCAGCCGGGAGTTGTTGTGCTCAAATCTTGTGGATTAAACAACAATTAGAAGATTATGGCATTAAACAAGATAAAATCCCCATTAATTGTGATAATACAAGTGCCATAAACCTAACTAAAAATCCAATTCAACACTCAAGAACTAAACACATTGAGATAAGACATCACTTCATAAGAGATCATGTATTGAATGGTGATGTGACTCTCCAATTTGTTTGTACTGATAATCAATTAGCAGATATTTTCACAAAACCCCTAAGTGAAGAGAGGTTCAGTATACTTAGGAGGGGATTAGGAGTGATTGACCCATCCTAGTGGGAGTTTCCACTAGATTAATTGATTTTGATGGTTAAAATGAGGTTAAAATAGAGTTTCTATTCAATGATCATCAAATCAGATCCCAACTAGGTGATTTTCCCTCATTTGGCACGGTTATAGCATGATTTTTAAGTGCGTGCCAAGGTTAGAGACGACTCGAGTAAGTTTCAGAGCCGGCTCCTAAGGGGGAGTCGACTCGCGCATTTGGGGGAGTCGACTCGCAAAGTTGGCAGCTGAGGGGGAGTCGACTCGCACATTGTCGGGAGTCGACTCGAAGTCTACAGGCGCATAAGGAGAGTCGACTCGAGGTCGAGTCGACTCGCGACTCAAGGGAGTCGACTCGCAGTCGGGATCCGACTTTTTAACCCTAGGTTTGTCGTTTCGCAAATACTTTTTCTCAAGCCGCCACTGTTCACAAAGCCCTAGAGCCGACTCCTAGGTCATCCTCGATCGTCTCCAAGCCCTTTTTCCCGTCGATTCTTCGCCGGACATTGAGTTTCCGTCCGTTCCTAGGTCTTTTCAGGTCAGTCCCGAGCTTCCTCTATCGATCCTTCTTCGTTCTCTAGGTTTTCATCTCGTTTAGGTCAAGATGCCTCGCAAGGGAGTTGTTAGAAAGAGGTCCCGTCCCGTGGCCGGTCCCGAGCGGCGCTCCAAGGCGCGGCACGATCCCGCGAGGCAACCTCCTCCGGATCGTTCCCCGCCTAGGGTGGTTCTTGTTAGGCCGTTGGCCAGGAAGGCCGTCACCTCCGGGAGGTATGTCACTTTCGACTATCTCTCCCGGGAAGGATTCACCATAGGGGATAGGCTTAGAGCCCAGGGTCTAGAGTACTTCCTCACCTTGGACCTTCCCACCTATCCTGGCCTAGTTCAAGAGTTCTACAGTACCGTCCATCGGGGAGATGGAGGTATTGAGGGCACGGTATTAGGTGTCCCATTGCGTGTCACAGAGGACCTCATTGCCCATATCCTCCACCTTCCATTAGTAGGGGTGGCTCCTGCACATCCTGAGGATAGATTTGAGGCCCTTACGATCGTCTTAGGGCATCCACCTCAGTCTCCCTTTGATGAGGTATCTGCTAGCTCACTTCCTATTGAAGTGAGAATCCTTTTGAGCATTTTGTCTAGGTCCATCTTCCCTAAGACAGGGAGATTTGATTTTGTGAATGAGAGGGACCTAGCTATTATGTCTTACATTCTTCAGGACACCCCGGTCAACTTCCCCAAGCTCATTTATAGGTATATGTGTGAGCCCCTGGATAGACCTAGGCTCTCCCTCCCATACGGAATGTTATTCACTCTTCTCTTTAGGCAGTACGAAATTTTCATTCCTGAGAAGGAACCATCTCGTGCCTTGCGATGGACTGATCGCTTGGGTACGGGGACCATGCACAGGATGGGATTTCGGAAGAGAGAAGGGATCTGGGTTAGGAAGTCCACTCTCACCGCTCAGACCACCAGACCATCACCCAGTCCTGAGCCAGATTCTGACTACCCAGAGTCCCCAGACCATCCAGACCTTCCATCCACTCCTCCTGCTCCTACCACCTCTGCCGGACCTTCCTCCTCAGCTCCACCATCTATGGAGGTCCGTATTGATCCAGAGCAGCTCCGGGAGCTGCGGCAGGAGATCGTCCGAGATTTGAGGGACGAGCTACTCCGGGAGCTCCGAGGTTCCGTGCCAGCTCCCACTCCTGCACCCACTCCATCCTCAGCACTGGTCCCATCCTTGACAGCCGTGACAGACATGACGACTGAGGTGCGGCAGGAGATCTACAACATTAGGACCCTGGTGCAGGCCCAGTTCCACAGCATGAGCGAGGTCACGAGCACCACGAGGAGGATGCGGGATGACATCCGCCGTGACATGCACACCACCACCGAGGGGGCCGAGCGCTTGTCGAATGTGCTCATCGACAAGCTGGACGCACTTCAGACCTCGGTGACTGGGCTTCAGACGTCGGTGACTGAGCTCTCCACTACACATAGCAGAGCCACCACGTCTATTATCACGCAGCTGGGCCATGTTACAGAGGCAGTCGCCCTCCTCATGGAGCAGAGCCGATTGAGAGGAGGAGTCACATCCTCGAGAGGAGGAGCTACATCCTCCAGAGGAGGAGATGTATCCTCGAGAGGGGGAGCTACATCCTCCAGAGGAGGAGATGTATCCTCAAGAGGGGGAGGCACATCCTCGAGGAGGTCATAGATGATTTTGAGTTGTGTTTTGTCTTCTTTTGTATTGTTCTTGCTTTACCTATTGTATGCTCAAATGTATTCACCTTCATATCAATACAATGAGTAGACATCTTATCTTCATTTCTGTGCCATTTGATGATTGACTGTGCCATTTGTGCCATTGATTGTGTGTGATTACCTCCTTTTTGGTATGATGACAAAAAGGGGGAGAAATGTGTAAAATATGTAAAAGGGGAGAAATATTAAAAAGAAATAAATAAAACGATAAACTCTTAAAAACACACATAAATTTGTTCTAAGTGGATTCGGTACCTCGAGGCTCATTATCTCTCTTTTGGGGCTCCTAATGGAGTAATCTCCAGAATCTATTCAAGGGATATTCGGAGATTAGCTGAATCCTACTCAAGAACAAATTGACAGATTTTCACTCTAAAAAAAACAAAATTTTTAGTTCAAAAATTTCAAAGCATTAAAAGGAAATTCAGAAAATCAAAACATAGTTGAATGCATATGTTGAGGGGGAGAATCTGAATTTTAATCAAGCTAAATCATTAATGTCATATAAGCCAAACAATTGAGTGCAGAATATGAAGGCTTATATAATTCCAAATGAAAGGGGGAACTTTAACTCCGAAATTTAATGTTTCACTCCTTTCAAACTTGGATAAATTAAATTATCAAGACATTTGAATTCATTTATGGAGTTTAATTCATTATTTACTGAGCAACTCATTTTACATATACTCAAAGTTTTGTCATCATCAAAAAGGGGGAGATTGTGGAGTGATCGATTAAAACTCCGTTTGATTTTGATGAGCTCAAAGCATTTGAGTATATCTTGTGATTACTAATGAATTCAATTGAGTGTTTCAGTGAAAATCCTGTCCAAGTGTCTCTAGACTTGGTTCATAACATTTTGGATAAGTTAAGAAGTCTGCATGAACCAATGTCTGAGATACGAGTCGACTCCCGAGTTTCACGAGTCGACTCCAAGCGTATCAAGGTCACTGGCACGAGCTCGAGTCGACTCCTGATCAGTACGAGTCGACTCCGACTGAAAACAGACAGAAGGACAGAAGAGCAGTTTTTCAGGTCTGAGATTCGAGTCGACTCCAGTGGAATGCGAGTCGACTCCCAGCGGTACACATAGAAAAAGTCAGAGAGCATTTTATGGACTCTGAGATTCGAGTCGACTCCCGCAGTACGCGAGTCGACTCCGAGACTGTGCGACCATCGACAGACAGAAGACCATGTTACTGCCTCTGAGATTCGAGTCGACTCCCAGACAGCTCGAGTCGACTCCAAGACAAGCTTCACGTCAAAAGGCAGAAGACCAACTTTCGGAAACTGAGAGCCGAGTCGACTCCAAGACTGGATGAGCCAAAAGACAGAGAATCGGGAGTTCGGGCTCTGAGATTCGAGTCGACTCCCAGGACAGTCGAGTCGACTCGAGTGGACAAAATTCAAATTTGGATCCACGGACTACAGAGGATGAGCCGACTCCAAAATTGCCAGGTCAGCGCCAGAAGTTGGCGAGTCGACTCCGGGTCAAGACGAGTCGACTCCCAGTCAAGACAGCAACTTTAATTCAAATTGGGAACAGTTGCCGAGTCGACTCCGGAAAAGCTCGAGTCGACTCCTGCTACAGCCGAGTCGACTCCTGATCGCGCGAGTCGACTCCAACCCACCAACGGTCACATTGTCAGGCTGCGCAGAGTGTGCAGAACGGCCAGAAAAAGCAGAGTAACGGCTAGTTTCCGTGGGGGTTGACTTAAATAGCCACAGAAGACTATAGCAAGGTAGAGAACACATATTCCACTCCTAGCATTCAAGTCTTCAAGCTCTCTAAGTGCTCTTCAACGAGAAAAAGGGAAGATCTGCATTTACTGCTCCACCAACATCTTCCCAGCATTCAAAGCTTCCTCCTCCTGCTTTCAAGTCGATCACTCTTTCAAGAGGAGACCGGAGTTCCAGAAGCCACACCTCTTCACCATCTTAAAAGCGTTTGAGGGCTTCTAACTCCTTTACGATTATATTGTTTTAAATCTGCTTTTTGAGAAGCTATTTTCTGTTTTCTTCTATCTCGTGTATTTACTTGATTCAATCGGGAGATTGAATCAAGGGGATTAAGGTTGGTTGGTGAGCCGGTTTAAAACCAACGAGTGTAAGGGTTTGATTGTGAGCCCGAGAAAACAATCGGGGTTGGTTCTAGTCGGTGAGCCTGGAAAAACCGACCGAGTTCGTTGTGAGCTCGTAAAACAACAAGTTCGGTTGTGAGCTTGCAAAACAACCGGCTGTAATCCAAGGGGGTTATAGTGAAATTCCCAAGTGAGACTTGGGGAGTGGACGTAGGAGCAAGGGTTAGCTCCGAACCACTATAAAACTTTGTGTTTGTAGTGCATTGTCTCTCATCTTCTTCCCCACACATTACTCACAGCACTTAGCTTTAATTAAATAACTGGCTATAGTATTTCGTTAATCATCCACAAAGTTTTAATTAGCTAAGTTAATTTAAAAACCCAATTCACCCCCCCCCCCCCTCTTGGGTTGTCTATCTGGGCAACAACTTCTAATAGCTATTACTGAGGTATCTCTAGCATTGGTTACTTCTTTATGGAATTTCTTAAAAACAGAAAATGCTTGATCCTTATGTGCTAGGAACATGACCCATGTGTACCTAGAATAATCATCTACAATAACTAGACCATATTTATTTCCACCTAGGCTTGTTGTTCTAGTTGGTCCGAATAGGTCCATGTGTAATAATTCTAGAGGTCTAGAGGTAGAGACACATTTTATGGATTTAAATGAGTTTCTAGATTGTTTGCCAAATTGACATGCTTCACATATTTTATTCTTTTCAAATTTTAATTTTGGCAAACCTATCACGGAATCTCTTTTAACTAGTTTAGTTATTGTGTCCATGCTTGCATGACCTAACTTACGGTGCCATAACCAACTAGCATCATTATCCTTAGTTTCATTAACAACTAAACATTGGTTATATTTGGCAAGATCTTCAAGGTCTACAACATACACATTCCCACGTCTAATTTCTTTAAAAACTAAACTATTGTCATTTGGGTTTGTTATAATGCATAGTGATGGTTTAAACATAACATCATACCCTTTATCACATAATTGACTAATGCTTAATAGGTTATGCTTAAGACCATCAACATATCTAACATTATCAATAAAAGTAGAAGGGGTAATTTGAACTTTACCAATACCAATGATGTGACCTTGGTTGTTGTCTCCAAAAGTCACAGCACCTCCCTTCTTAGCTTCAAGGGTGAAAAATTGATCCTTGTCACCCGTCATGTGTCTTGAGCAGCCACTATCCAAGTACCAGCAATTTTTGTTGACCTTGGCTGCAAGACACTCCTACACAAGCAGATCATATAATCTTAGGTACCCAAGTTTTCTTGGGTCCTTCATGGTTAGTCATATTGGTTCCTTTTGGAACCCATACCCTTTTAATTTTTCTTTTAGTTTTTCCCTTCCTATAGTCACATACATTTGCCTTATGTCCTACAGTTCCACAACAAAAGCAGATTACTTTCTTAGTTTTGCTTTCTCCAGCTTTAACAAAGAAGTTACTAAGAAGTTTTTGTTTATTTTTTGGTTTATACCCTAAACCCGCTCTATTAAATACTGCTCGTTGACTATTTAGTATCATGTTCAATTTTTCAGAACTATATGTAAACTTTTCTACCAAAGGTTTGTACTTTTCAAGTTCTTTAGTTAGAGTTTGTTTTTCGATTTTTAGAATGTTTAAATCTTTTATGAGATTCTCGTTTAAGTTTTGTTTATTGTTTTTAAGTTCTGAAATTTCCTTAGTTAATTTTTCATTATCTTTACTCAAGGTATTAGTCTTTTGAGTTAAGAGTTGATTGCTTGTCTTAAGTTCTAAATTTTCTTTGATAAGAACATCTTTATCCTTAACTAATGAATCATACTTACGGATATAAGTTTGGTTAGTTACTTTTAGTTCTTTGTTTTTAGCATTTATAGCCTTATATTCAATCATTAGTTCATTAAAAGCATCATAAAGCTCATCAAAAGTAAAATCTAAAGGCGATTCGGACGTTACCTCATTTTCATTGGCCATGAAGCAGAAATTGGCCTTTTCCTCTTGTTCCTCATCCGATGAAGAGGATGATGAGTCGGAGTCGGATAGTGTTGTGACAAGAGCCTTCTTCTTCTTGTACTTGCTCCCCTTCTTCAGTAAAGGGCACTCAGCTCTTATGTGACCCGGCTTCTTGCACTCGTAACACCCAATCTCCTCATTTTCCCTTTTCTTACCTTTGTCCTTGCGGTAGGAATTTGAGGGGCCTCTCCTTTGATGATAGGACTTCTTGTGGTTGATGAATTTTCTGAATTTGCGCACAAGAAGAGCCTCACCATCATCTCCCTCAAGCTCTTCTTCTTCACTACTGCTGCTGCAAGACAAGTCTTTATTAGATGATGTAGATTTAAGAGCTATTACCTTTTTCTTATGGGAGGACTCTTCTTCGCTGTGCTGCTTCATTGTGAGCTCGTGAGTCATTAGGGATCCAAGGAGCTCTTCAAGTGGAAGCTTGTTCAAGTCTTTAGCTTCTTGGATTGCCTCACCTTGGCTTCCCATGACCTTGGTAGACAGCGAAGAATTTTCCTGACAAGCTCACTGTTAGTATAGTTCTTGCCAAGGCTTTTTAGGCCATTGACAATGTCAGTAAACCTAGTGAACATGCATGTGATTGTTTCATTAGAATCTATTTTAAATAATTCATACTTATGAACCAATATATTTATTTTGGATTCTTTGACTTGATTCGTGCCCTCATGGGTCACTGCAAGTCTGTCCCAAATCTCTTTCGCAGAATTGCAAGTAGAGACCCTATTGAATTCATTTCTATCTAAGGCACAATAAAGCACATTCATAGCTTTAGAATTTAGTTGTGCCTTTCTCATGTCATGTTCATCCCAATCCTTTTCTAGTTTGGGTACCGCGACACCCTCTACATATATGGATGGGATGTATGGCCCATTTACTACAATGGTCCACATCTCATAGTCTTGGGCTTGGATGAATATTCTCATCCTAGCCTTCCAATATGAGTAGTCGGATCCATTAAAGAATGGGGGTCTTTGGGTGGACTGACCCTCAATGTGGGAAGATCCAAATGGGATTGTCATTTCGATCTTTTACTCTTGGGTGGAAGAGTTTAGGCTCTGATACCACTTGTTGCCCAGATAGACAACCCAAGAGGGGGGGGTGAATTGGGTTTTAAAATAATTTAGCTATTTAAAACGTTGTGGATGACTAATTAAAACTATTGCAAGTTGTTTAATTAATTGCTATGTGCTGTGAGTGATATGAGAGTAAGAGAAAGAGAGACAATCAATCACAAACACCAAGTTTTATAGTGGTTCGGAGCTAACCCTTGCTCCTACGTCCACTCTCCAAGTCTCACTTGGGAATTCACTATAACCCCTTGGATTACAGCCGGTTGTTTTCCAAGCTCACAACCAAACTTGTTGTTTTACGAGCTCACAACGAACTCGGTCGGTTTTTCCTGGCTCACCGACTAGAACCGCCCCGATTGTTTTTCCGGGATCACAATCGAACCCTTACACACGTTGGTTTTACACTCGGATCACCAACCAACCTCAATACCCTTGATTCAATCCCCCGATTGAACCAAGTAAAGACCAGGTGAAAATAAAAGGTACAAACAGAAAACACAGCTTCTCAAAAAGCAGATAAATAACAATATAAACAGAAGAAAAGTTAGAAGCCCTCAAACATGTTTGAGTTGGAGTTGAGTGGGGCTTCTCGAACTTCGGGTCTCCTCTTGAATGTGTGGTCGACTTGAATGCAGGAGGAGGCTTCTTTAATTGCTGGGAAGAGGAAGTTGGATGGAGTTAATGCCGCTCTTCCCTCTTTTCGTTGAAGAACAGGTTGTAGAGATTGAATGCTTGATTACTTTGAGTGGAATAGTTGTTCTCTACTTTGCTACAGTCCTCTGTGGCTATTTAAACCAACCCCCACGGAAACTAGCCGTTAGAGACCTTTTTCTGCCCGTTCTGCACACTCTGCACAGCCTGACAATATGTCCGTTGGTGGGTTGGAGTCGACTCGCGCGATCAGGAGTCGACTCGACTGTAGCGGGAGTCGACTCATGCTTTTCTGGAGTCGACTCGGCAACTGTTTCGGATTTGAATTAAAGTAGCCTCTTCGACTGGGAGTCGACTCGTCTTGACCCGGAGTCGACTCGCCAACTTCTGGAGCTGACTTGGCATTTTCGGAGTCGGCTCATCCCATGAAGTCCACGGAGCCAATTTTCAACTTGGCCAACTCGAGTCGACTCGACTGTCCTGGGAGTCGACTCGACTGTCCTGGGAGTCGACTCGGCGCTCAGAGCCCGAACTCCCGATCTTCTGTCTTTTGGCTCGTCCAGTCTTGGAGTCGACTCGGCTCTCAGTTTCCGAAACTAAGTCTTCTGCCCTTTTGGTGTACCGCTGCCTTGGAGTCGACTCGAGCTTTCTAGGAGTCGACTCGGCTCTCAGACACAGCAGATTGGTCTTCTGTCTTCTTTGGGGTCGCGGTGTCTAGGAGTCGACTCGCGTATTGCGGGAGTCGACTCGAATCTCAGAGTCCGAAAAACGTTCTCTGACTTTTTCCTTGTGTTCCTCTGAGAGTCGACTCTCACTTTCTTTGGAGTCGACTTGCCAACCATCGGAGTCGACTCGCGTTCCACTGGAGTCGACTCGAATCTCAGATCCGAAAACTGCTCTCTGACTTTTCTGCCTGTGACTCCTAGGAGTCGACTCATACTACCCTGGAGTCGACTCGGTGAACATCGGAG
Source organism: Phoenix dactylifera (assembly GCF_051530095.1). Taxonomy (NCBI): domain Eukaryota; kingdom Viridiplantae; phylum Streptophyta; class Magnoliopsida; order Arecales; family Arecaceae; genus Phoenix; species Phoenix dactylifera. The sequence continues at coordinate 18,781,279 of NC_143199.1, read as the reverse complement.
TCGACTCGCGCAGTTCAGGAGTCGACTCGCTGACAGGTTTTGAGTTGATGCTTTCTGTTCGTCTGTCTGTTCTCAGTCGGAGTCGACTTGTACTGATCCGGAGTCGACTCGAGCTCGTGCCAGTGAACTTGATATGCTCGGAGTCGACTCGTGATACTCTGGAGTCGACTCGAGTCTCAGACTTTGGTTCAAGCTGACTTCTTAACTTATCCAAAATATTATGAACCAAGTCTAGAGACACTTAGACAAGATTTTCACTGAAACACTTAATTGAATTCATTAGTAAACAAGAGATATACTTAAATGCTTTGAGCTCATCAAAATCAAATAGGGTTTTAATCAATCACTCCACATCATTTTTTCTTGAAAATTTTTCCAATCTTTGACATCGGTCACATGCTTTACAATACTCATGTGAGTCATAAAATAGTATGGGCCAATAGAATCCGCACTGCAAAACCTTTGCAGCCGTCTTTTTATCACTGAAATGACCACCACAAGCGTGGTCATGACAAAAGGAAAGGACTTTCCTTTGTTCGTATTCAGGAATACACCGTCGGATGATCTGATCAGGGCAATATTTAAATAGATATGGTTTATCCCAAAAATACCACTTCACACGAGCTAGGAAGCGAAATTGCTCCTGTTTGGTCCAAGAGCTAGGCATTTGTTCAGTAACGAGGTAGTTGACTATGTCAGCATACCATGGAACATTGGTATGGAAAATCATCATTAGTTGTTCATCCGAAAAAGTTTCGGATACAGGTAATGATTCTGCAGATGACTCAACAATCAGTCTGAACAAGTGGTCAGCTACTACATTTTCAGATCCCTTTTTGTCTCGAATTTCAAGATCAAATTCCTGGAGCAATAGGATCCAACGAATGAGCCTTGCCTTAGCATCCTTCTTTGTGAGAAGGTACTTAGGGGCGGCATGATCGGAATAAACAAGAACCTTAGATCCTATCAGATAGGGGCGAAATTTATCTAGGGCAAAAACAACTGCCAACAATTCTTTTTCAGTGGTGGAATAGTTGAGTTGGGCGTCATTCAGAGTTTTGCTCGCATAGGGAAGCTTCTCTACTCGCTGACCTAAGACAGCACCTATGGCATAATCGGATGCATCACACATGATTTCAAAATGACGACTCCAATCAGGACACCTTATGATGGGTGCTGAAGTCAATTCAGACTTCAGTCTTTCGAAAGCAGTTACACAAGTTGGTGAAAAATTGAAAACAGCATCTTTGGCCAACAAATCACATAAGGGTTTTGATATTTTACTAAAATCCTTGATAAAGCGGCGGTAAAAACCCGCATGCCCTAAAAATGATCGAATTTTCCTAATAGTCTTAGGAGGTGGCAGTTTAGCAATTAATTCTTCTTTGGCCTTATCCACCTCAATTCCCCTTTGTGACACAATGTGTCCTAAAACAATACCTGATTCTATCATGAAATGACACTTCTCCCAGTAAAGAACTAAGTTTTTCTCTTTACAGTGTTCTACAACAAGTGTCAAGTGGTGTAGACATTCCTCAAAATTGGATCCAAATACAGAGAAATCATCCATGAAAACTTCTAAAAATTTCTCCACCATGTCGGAGAAAATACTCATCATACACTGTTGGAATGTAGCTGGTGCATTGCATAACCCAAAAGGCATGCGGCGATAGGCAAAAGTGCCATAAGGACAGGTGAATGTGGTTTTCTCTTGATCCTCACGTGCAATTGGAACTTGGTTATATCCAGAATAACCATCAAGAAAACAGTAATGAGAGTGGCCAGCTAGACGTTCTAACATTTGGTCAATGAAGGGTAGTGGGAAGTGGTCTTTCCTAGTCATGGCATTCAACTTTCTGTAGTCGATGCACACTCGCCATCCAGTTTGGATTCGAGTTGGGACTAACTTATTTTGGTCATTCTTGATCACAGTAATTCCAGATTTCTTGGGTACGACTTGAACTGGGCTCACCCACTGGCTATCAGAAATAGGGTATATAATCCCTGCATCTAAGAGTTTAATGATTTAAGCTAGAACCACATCCTTCATGACTGGGTTAAGTCGCCTTTGTGGTTCTCTAGAGGTTTTTGCATCCTCTTCTAGATGAATTTTATGTTGGACCACAGAAGGGCTAATCCCCTTAATATCAGCTATAGACCAACCGATCGCCTCTTGATTTTTCTAAAGGATATTTAACAACTTCTCTTCCTGTTCTTCAGTTAAATTTGATGCAATAATAACAGGTAAGGTGTTGTTGTCCCCTAGAAATGCATATTTTAGGTTTTCAGGCAGATCTTTAAGTTCAAGCTAGGGAGGTTTGACACTTGAAGGTACTAGCTGGGATTCAGGTATAGGTAATGATTCAAATTTAGTAGCCCATCTGCTAGTATCCATTACAGGAATGGAATCTAGCAATGCATTAACCTCCTGATTCGACTCTCTTTCCTCACAATCTTGACTGAATTGGGCCAAACATCTTTCTAGTGGATCAGAATAACTTGATTCCTCGAAGGACTTACTGATTATGTTTTCAATCATGTGAATTTCTTCTAAATCATCCATCTCAGATGATTGATTACTACTGTGAAAGACATTGAGTTGGACGGTCAAGTTTCCAAATGCTAAGGTCATTATCCCATTTCGGCAACTGATCACAGCATTTGAAGTGGCCAAAAAAGGTCTACCAAGGATTGCCGGGATGTGACTACCTGGGTTTTTCACTGGTTCAGTTTCGAGGACTACAAAAGCATGAACCAAACCCCATCCAGAAAAAGGCACAAGAACAGGGAACACAAGGAGGTCGGTATGCCATATCATCCACAAATGAGTGGACAAGTTGAGATTTCCAACAGAAAAAATCAAGACCATCCTTGAAAAAACTGTCAACCCATCTCGACAGGATTGGTCCCTTAGGTTAACAGATGCATTGTGGTCATGTCGTACGGCCTACAAAACACCAATTGGGATGTCCCCATATAGGATTGTCTATGGCAAGGCTTGCCATTTACCTGTCGAGTTAGAACACAAGGCCTATTGGGCAATCAAATGCCTAAATTTCGACCTCGACAAGGCGGGAGAACATAGAAAGCTTCAGCTCGACGAGCTTGAAGAAATTAGGAACGATGCTTACGAGTGTGTTAAGAAGTACAAGGATCGCATGAAAGTCATGCATGATAAAATGATTACTCGTAAAGAGTTTTACCAAGGATAAAAAGTTCTCTTATATGACTCTCGATTACATCTATTCCCTGGAAAACTTAAACCTCGCTGGACTGGCCCATACACAGTAGAGAAAGTACACCCGCATGGTGCAGTAGTAATATGCAACACCAAGGATGGTAGGACCTTTCAAGTCAATGGACATCGTTTAAAACCATACCTTGAGTATCTGAGTCCAGAAGTTGAGGAGACACTTCTGACTGACCCTGTCTATCATGAATGAATTAGAATTATCTGGCTGAAGACATAAAACTTAGCGCTCTGGGGAAGCAACCCAACATATAAATATCTTCTATATAAAAAAAAAATTACTAACATGCAGGTTTTGGGGATTTTGCCCCAATTTTCAATTTACCCACCTATATCAAGTAACTTCTCCTCTGTCCTCTTACTGCTTTAAATTTTTTTTAATATTGAGGACAATGTTAGATTTAGGTTTGGGGGTATTTTTAAGCATTTAAAAAAAAAGTTTTTTTTAGTTAAAATTTTTTGAAAAAAAAATAAATTACAACACACAAGGTATATAAAATCTAAGAGCCCAATGACTAGTCGGAAGTAGTGCAAAGTGAGTTCTTTTTATTAAGTTCCTTTTAGTAAGTTGTAAGCTAATTAGTGCTTTGAATTTCACAACACATCTGGCCTGCATTTTCTAAGGTATAGGTTCGACATTGTGTTGAGAATATGGTAGCAACCTCGAATCCTGATGAACCATCTTTTTCTGATCCAAAAAAAAAATGATGGATTTAGTCAGGTACATCGAAAAGGGCTACCTATTGTCAAAGGTCAGCGGGCTTGTGATGAGGAACTCGAGCATAGGTCCGTAGGGGAGTCTTGATGCCTGACACCTCATGCCAACTGGTGTGAGAATTGTCGACTAATTGCTCGCTACATGGAGGAATCATCACAGGAGTAAAAGTGCACAATATATACATTATCATTTCTCTTTAATGCAAAAAAAAAACAAAAAAAAAATGAAAAAAAAATGAAAAAAAAATGTATATTGACCTTAAGAAAGACAATAGTGTGAAAACCGTCGTTGTAAAAATTCGAGTAAACTGAAATATTACAGATAAAACCCATGAGGTATTAAAGTAAATATCCACAGCTCTCGAAATCCTGCAGATAAGATGATTTTGAATCAGCAAATAGGTCTTGTCCGACCAATTCTTGAAAACTACTAATATTAGCGATATTTTGGAGATCCGAAATCTTAGCTGGTGCATGGTCTAGACTTCACTAAGCACTCAAGTATAAATAAGTATTACAACTCCCTAACGGAAAACTTAATGACTTCAACTTAAATTGCATACTAACCTAGAAATTGGGCTACTTAGTAATTAAAACCTTGTGTGCTTTTGAAATTCTTATCAGTTATTTACTTGAAATTAGACTTTCATTTCATAAACCAAATTTTAGTTTGGGATTGAAGTTTGTGGGTAACTTCACTGCAAACCCTCACGAGACAACACTCGTCCACTAGGGTAACCTAGCGGTTTAATGGCTTGTTGCACGTGCTAAGTGCAATCGTAATGCTCTACGAAAGTGAGTATTTATCTTAGTTCATGTATATTTATATATATATAATAAATAAAACTTTTGCACTCTTATTTTATCATTGTCGCACTAAATTGCTAGAGACTAGCAATAAGCTGGTTGGGGGGTGTGATGAGAGCACAAAAGTGCAATCGTCAGACCATTTTAATTAGTATTTTAGCTAATCATTAATAATAAAATTAACTAATTAACGTGGTATTTGTGTTTGAGTGCAGTAATCCAAGAAACCAATTAACATTAGGATTGAGCCCAATGCCCGGCAGCCCGAGCTCAAGTCAAGCCATCTTCTTCAGGCATTTCCATACAGTTCTTCATCAACTCCCCGGGTTCTTCTCAGCAAGGTCCCAACCGAAGCACATGTCCCCGCGTCACCAGCCCGCGTCCCAGCCATGCAGCATACCAGCCGGCACGCCTCAGCGTATCCCCACGTGCCAGCCCAACCGCGATATCAGCTCTTCCCCGAGTATTCCGCCATCAGCAGTCGTCCTCGTCTTCCACGCGATCGTCCATCGCGTGCGTTGGCGAAGCCGTGTCCCAGCTGCAAGGCGTCTCCAAATCCTCCACAATCACCGTGCTTCCCAGCTGCCGTGCCGAGCAAATGTAGTATCTCCAGCTCCTCAACCACATGCCAGCCCATCTGCGAAGCCAGCAGCCGCGTTCCTCATGCGGTTAACGCCCTAGCGCCTTTCGCATCAGGCGTCCGACCGAGTCATCCCCGCCTCGCAGCCGTCCATCTCACCGCATCCCGCACCGCATCCAACTCCATCCGCGTGTGGCAAAGATCTCCCCCAGCGAGGCAGATCTCCAACACGTCTTCAACGCATTTCCAAGACTCCTATAAGAAGAGGCCATCGGGAAGGTGTGGAAAGGGGGGAGGAAACAGAGAGGGAGGAGGGGAGTGCTCGGTTGTGGGCCAAAGAAATAGGGGAAGGGAAGCTCTGTTCCAAAGAAAAAAAAGAGTTTTGAGTTTGTGCTCTGTTTTCAAATAGAGCACGTTGTTCTTCTTTTTCTTTTTACTTTTTTTTGTTTTATTTTAATTAAGAGCAGTATTGTTTTTAATTTTAATTAAGAGTTTTATTTGTAATTCTTTCTGTTGCAATTTTACTGGAGAGTTTTATTTTAAGAGCTTTAGATTTGCAATTTTAATTTATGTTTTTCACATTCTATAATTTTTTCTTTTCATGCAATATATGAAATTCTCTCTCATGCAATCTAGGTTCCAGGCTTTAATCTTCTTAATCACTGTTTTCATCCATACCAACGTTTTCCTTTGAATAGTTAAATATTTCATAAAAATTTATAAATCCTCTTCGATTTCTAAGTACTTGTCTTTTCTTTATTTTAAAAATAATGAAGATTCTCTGGTAGACCAGAAAATCAGTCAACATCTCCAACATAATGTTTTTCTTTTATTATTCAAAAATCGATTTTGAATCCGAGTGAACGTTCTAATTTTTATGCAACTCCAATCGTCTCCCTGTGGAGAGACCTCTTACAACCGCTATTCTTCAAGTAGGAAAGGTAAGAGTAGAATTTAAATTTAACTTTTGTTCGTCGGTTCTAACAACGATCTGTCTAGCATATTTTTAGGTAGACAGAAATCGGACGAACAAGGCTAAATGCAATTGTTGTCATTTTATTTTTTTAGCCGATCCTAAAAATGGAACAAGTTATCTTCACAAATATACAAAGAACTGTAAGACAAAAAAATATCATGATAGGAGATAGAAATAATTAATAGGCTATGTGACTTCAAAACATGGTGTTGCATTGAATGAGTTCACTCCCTATTCATTTGATCAAGAAAGAAGCCGTGAGGACCTCACAGGAATGGTAATTCTACAAAAGTTGCTATTTACAACAATTGAATATCCAGCTTTTCAGATATTTGTTAGAAACCTTAAACCAAAATTGTATATTGTTTCAAAGACAACATTGGCTTCTAATTGCTTTAAAACATAGGAAAAGAAAAAAAAAACGAAGACTTGAAGAATTGTTTAAGACAAATTGTGGAAGAATCAGCTTAACATCTGACATGTGAAATGAGATATTGGGATGCATGTGTCTCACTGCACATTACATCACTAATGATGGAAAAATTAAAATCATATTATCAATTTTAAGATGGTTATATAGCTAGCGGTATTTTATCTTAGAATATTGAGAGAAGGTTGGGTTCAATCACCCTTGATAATTTGTCAACAAATACAGTTGTAGCAATGAAACTTCAAAAATAATTTAGAAGAGATTTACTTTTGGATGGTAAATTCTTTTGTGTGCATTGCTATGCACATATATTCTTAATTTGATTGTGAAGGATTGGTTGAAGGTAAGAGAGGGTGCTATTCATAAGATCCACAAAGTTGTTAAATATATAAAATCATCTCGAGCAAGGTTAGAAATATTTATGGGAATTATGAAATAATTAAAGATGAATGGTAAGAAAAGGATATGCATGGATGTACCTACTCGTTGGAATTCTACGTATCTCATGTTATATGATGCTATACAATTCAAGGATGTATTTATGTGACTTGTGCCCTGGGATCCAAATTTTTAAGATGTGCCAACTGATGAAGATTGGTCTCAAGGCATCATTATTTGTAACTTCTTAAAGATTTTCCATCATATAACTGAATTTTTTTCACAAACGAAAAATCGAACTGCAAATTTATATTTCCATGAAATTGGAGAATACATATGCTTTTGATTCAAGAATTTAGGAGTTCGAATGCAATTGGAATGATAATGACCATAAATATACAAGAAAAATTTGATAAGTATTGGAAGGAATGCTCTCATATTCTTGCTGTTGGGGTTATTCTTGATCCAAGACATAAGATGAAGCTTATTAAGTATCGCTTTCAGAAAATCTATAGTAATGGTGATAGTGTTTCATTTGACATCAACAAAGTACATGATGTTCTTCAAAATTTTTATGATGATTATACAATTTTATATGGCGCAAATGCCTCTAATGTTCAAGTGAAGGAGATAGTGTCTACATCTCAAGGTAGAAGAGATGAGAATCTTTTTATGCATGACTATAAAGAATTTACCCAAGAAGAAGAAGTTACCAACCATCCAAGTCAGAATTAGAGACCTATTTGGAAGAGAAGGTATTTTATGATCTCTAATTTGGATGCCTACATTAAAATATAAGCCAATCATACGAATAAAAATGACTTGCGATGTAATTTTTTTGAGCATGTTCATCCATTAGGGGATCAAAATTGATATTCTAGAGTATTGGAGATTCAATGAATCAAAATATCCTGTATTGTCTTAGATGGTACGTGATATCTTAGCAATTTCCGTTTTTACTATTACATCTGAGTCCGCCTTCAGCACTGCGAACAGGGTTTTGGATGATTTTCATAGTAGCCTATCTTCGAATATAGTTGAGGTATTGATATGCATACAAGATTAGCTTTGAGATATTTTACCTCATATTGCAGGTTCAATTTCTAGAATATCCATAAACGTTATCATTTACTGGTGCTTTAAAACTTTTCAATTTTTAATTTCATATTCTTTTAATTTGTAGATGGCCCACCTTCCCATACAAAATACAAGGTTGAAGATTACAAAACTGCTGTTGTTATTAATACTGATGATTAGCTTATGCTGGTAACAATCATCTTCATTATTATGTTTATATTATTAACAATATTATAATTTTTCTCTATTATCTATTTTCATAGCTACAAGGGTGTTTTTGTTATTTAAAATATCTAAAATGCTTACTAACCGGGGCCATGGAAGATAAAAATTCAGAATGCATCAACCTTTGGTTTTAGTATTTTGAGTTCTTTGTTATCACTGCCAATGATCTTACTTATTAGTTCATTGTTGGTTTAAAGCCTTTGCTTCTATTCACATCAAATGCAGCAATTGACAAAGTTTTGCAACAGTTTTGCTATTTTGGCCCCTTGATTTGTTGATGTGTAAAGGTGAAAACAACTGTTTGCACTTTGTACATACTTTTTTGTTGTTTAAGATTGAGAATGTAGCAGATGATAACACTATTTTCTTATATCATACAAATCATGCGATGCTTCTCTGAATAGGGTTGACAACTTCTATCATATCAAGGGACCTTGTAACTAAATATCATTACAACTCATACATGTTTGGTTTATTTAAAATGCAGTATCTTTTGATTCAACATTCGTATGAACAAATTTGAAGTTATTCTAAAGCTTGCAAAGCCAAACCATTTTAATTATGGTGTATTTATGTAAAAACCTTTAGTGTAGGATTTTATAGAATTATGCAGTTTCTTTGGAGGCCAATTTTCCAGTTACTCTTTGACTATTCATCTCTTACATCTTCTTTGGAAGATAGTTGTTATTGTTGTTATTATTTATTTTCTCCAAGCTCATTAAAGATATTGAAAAGACTATGATCGGGAAATAAGGGGACGAGATGAAATGCAGAGCGGGACATCTCAAAGAGAAAGCAGCTCGAAGCATCAGAAAAGAAGGATCATCTCATGCGGCTCTTGATAAGCTGGTGGATTACCTCTTGTCATTCTAAATTACTATGCTTCATGTAATACCATGCAGTTCGGCTTTGTGACGGGTTCTGAGAAGTCTTTATCACTAAAACTGAAATGGATGTTCTCATGAAAGTAGAATAAAATTAAATATATATATTATACTTTTCCAATAACTTCCACCACTGCAACTGTTGATCTAATATGAATGTGCAAATGGATCGGGCCGCGTCGGATCATGAGTGAAATGACCCGGATTCGAACCTGGACCCAAACTGGACCGGACCCGGACCTAAATTATTTGAGCCGGGTCCGGATTATACATGGACCTGATCCGCCACGAATGACCTGTTAGGTTAAAATTGTAGCCGCGGATTCGATTCGACCCGATTTTCAATTGGATTGGATCTGAGTCCAAAATTAAGACCCGAACGAGAAACCGAGTTAGGTCGGGGTCACTCAAGACCCGATCCGATTCAACCTATTTGCATACCAAATTTATACTAAACTCCTGCAGTGATAAGCCAAACCAGACCCTAATTAGAGTACTGGTAGAGTTTCCAAATCAACGACCTAGCCTCTTATCAAACCCAAATCATATCAAAGGTCTGTTCAATTCCACGCTCTAATTTGTAATATATGTATATATATTTATATGCCAGGTAGTACGTTCTTGGAACGGGAAGAGTGGAAAATAATAGAGGAGTACGGAGCCACAGAAAGGCAATATCTGTCTGACATGTTATTCATTAGTTTTTCGTGTCATTAGAGATCAAGTAGAATGAAGCGTATAGTAAAACAGAACGCCGAGTCAAATTATTTATCCTTGCCAAGGCAAGACAATAATGATGATGTAGCTGAGATGGTTCCACATGATAACATATATTCCATAATCAATAAATGTCTTCACAGTTAAACCATGAAGGCAAGATTCAGATCTCTGAAAAAAAAAAGAAAAAGACAATAGATAGAAAATTTTGCAAACCAAGAACACGTTATGATCTGTTGACAAGCACAATGCATAAAGCCTGTCCATTGTCCATCCTATCACGCAACTTCATGACCAAACCCCTTCGATAAGCGGGGTGAATAAACAAAACATCTTTCATCGCGTGTATCGCCCAAGTGGCCAACTTCTTCCAATCTACCATAGTTTAAGAGATATGAGTAGATCTTCCGTCCTATTCGAAGGAAAACGACATCCATATTTGGATGAAATTCCAATATGCGAATATTTTGTGTTTCAGGGTTTCTATGTTTCTGCAACGTAGCTCTGATATCAATGCAATGCTTCAACACCCATTTGGCACGACAGCAGTCCTCGCGCATCCAGACCTTAATCTTATTCCTGCGTTGCAACATATAATGCAAATAACCCCCCGAGTGCCCAAGATGTTTTATCCCAACAGATTCAGGTAGCTTAATTCTGCGGCGAAACTTTCCCTCTGGATCAACTCTCAAGACTTTGTTCCGACCGGCTGTGACATAGAAAATTCCATTGAAGAAAGTAGCCTCTAGTTCGGGACTCCTTTTGGTACCGGGGACTTTTGTCACCACCCACTTGTTTGTCTTAGACGAGAAGATCATAAACTCAAGAATCTCGCCGACATCACAGCACAAGATATGGTAGTGTCGGGAGATGTGAGGTTCGAAGCCCAAAGCTAGGAACGCGCGTAAATCATTTGTTTTAGGGACAACGACCCACTTTCTAGTGGCGGGATTGCAGACATAGTGGGATGCGGTCCCGCAGGTTTTTGAAACCCACGAGCGGCAGAGGAGCAGCCCATTGCAGGAGCTGATGACCGCTGTATTCCATAGTAAGAAACGGAGAGTGGTGTCAATGGCAAAATCATCATCATTGTTTGAGAGGCTAATATGTTGGATACCCCATCGAAGATCAGGGTATGCTCTACGGACATTGAAGATGAGGCCAGATACAGCACTTGGGAAAATATTTTGATAGCAGGGATCATTGGAGAGGGCGAGCCAGGACTTGGAGATGCATTGGAACCGGAAAAAGGACTTGGTCGGCAGGCGAGAAAGGATCTCCACCATCAGATCGTCCGTCAGTTTGGCAACGCAGCGAACCATCTTCTTCTTGCTGTGGAGAAACGAGACTTCTTCCGTCATCTCTTCCGATGGCATTCAGATTTGGATTCAAGGAAAGAAGGGCGGATTTCTTTAAAAGGATGCAGCTGTGTTGGGGAACGACGGGGGTTATTCCTTTGGTGCGAAGGAAGGACTCACATTCCTTCTCGCCCGCTATTTTTCCGTGGGCCTAGAATCTTTGGGCGGCGGCTCCACTATTTTTTTTTTTTTAATACAACTGAATCAGTCTGTTAAATGTTCCATAACTTAGTGGGAGATGTGAAAATTGAAGTCTATAAAATGATATCCGAATGATTTTGGGCGGATATGAGAACTAAACTAAACTTGATTGGATAATTTTGATTTGGATCTTGGTATATGATGGTTTGTTTTGGGCTCTCAGAAAAGATTGAGAAGGATATGGTAAGAACTGGATAAGAAAGATATAGCACCAAATTTTCACACTGAGATGTCTTGTACCGATATAGAAAACTGATTATGTTAGAATTGAATTAGAAAGATATAATTAGATTTTCCCATAGAACCAGTGAAAGGTAAGAACCGAATGGGAAAGGTGATAATGCCAAAAATTTAATTGGAAAAATATGGTCGTCTAAATTTTTTAATTTATAAGAGTAATTATGGTAAGAATTGAATTAGATAGAAATAAACTAAATTTTTTTCTCAAAGAATCAGTGATTCCGGTGAGAGCCAAATGGTAGAGGTGATTGTGCCCATAATTTAACCGGAATACTCTTTCAACGGCTGACCAGTGACATAGATTTGGATTTTGAGTATATCTATTTCATCTCCTTGCCAAAAGATGGTCTAGAATCAGCAGGCTCAATGGCAGAGATCAAACCAAAGGTAGTGACCAACATTTTATTTGGCTTTGCCGTCTTGTAAAGAAAGAATTACTAAATTTCTCGGGTTTAATTGCACTACGATCATCAAAAGAAGCCATTGATGAAGTTTTGGTTGTTTAATTGGTTCTACAAACATAAGTTTCTAGGAGTTTAGCCTTATATGTTTTAATAGTTAATTACTGGTTTGCAATAGTATTGATAGAGGGGGAAAATAGATCATCCTTCTCAGGATGGGAGGCCACCCCATTCCAACCAAGCAGACCTCGGTCCCGCTGCAAGCCAGTCCGATCTCGGACCTCGCCGAAGGCCCAGCCAACCTCGGTCGGATCTCTCCGCTGCTACGACCTGCAGCAACCTTTTCTAGGGCTTATAAGGACGTCTTCGGCTCCAAGCTCGGGGCACCCTATGCGACGACGCGGCCCGGCCTGAGCTCAAGGCGACCTATGCGAAGATGCGCCCCGGCCCGAGCTCGGGGCGCCCTGCTGAGCAGACTTCAGAGCCGAGGAGGCTAGGCCGACCTCAGAGTGCACCGAGCCGACCTTACCAAACATACATCGCGGCCCCTAGGCCGTCCCGACCTTAGTGCTCACCAAGCTGACTTTGCCGAGTATATGCAACGGCCTCCAAGCGAGCCCGACCTCACCTGCGGCCGTATCCATGCACACACCCACCCATGTGCCTATGCCTGCATACATGGCTATACATTACAACCTCACCGCACCATGCTTTACTTGCTTGCCACTCCACGACATATCGACCAGGGGCCATACCCTGCCGCCTCTGTCAACGCCATGCCGTTCACAAGAACGGCCTACACCGTGTATCTCCAGCAAGCCCTGGCTGCATGCCCCCTGGCTAGATGCCATTTTTTCTCATGATGAGGACGGGCCATACCTCCGCTATCTGGGCACCTCTGTTGATGGAGACATCATAGCTATTCATCTAGACGATTGCGCTATCAGACACTCGCGTTCGCACCGGAGATTGACTTCATTGTGGCTGAGAGATGATCCTGAGCCACCAAATTGGGTCCATTTGAGTCTGAGTTACTTTTATTTTATTTTATTGCATTATATGCTTTTGTCATAGTCAAGTCAATTTGGTCAGTTGTTTTATTATTAATCAAGTCAATTGAGTCAAGTAATTAGATCGAGTGATTAGATCGATTTTGCTATGTAATCAATCGGATGACTTAGTCAACTGATTGAGGGTCCAATTTTGATATATCGTCAATTGATGGATCTAATGTAAGGCCTATATAAAGTCCACTCCTCTCATGTATGAGGCAGTTGAATGATTGAATAAACCCTAGCCTCCTTTATTCTTCTTCTTCCTCCTCTCTTTCTCTTCTTCTCTTCTTCTTTCTCCTCCTCTCTTTCTCTTCTTCTTCCTCTTTCTCTCGTTCTCTTTAGTGGTCTGCCTTCAGCTTGGTATCAGAGCTTCGGCTTTGCCTCTATTGTCAAAGCTCCAGGATCCTGTTTATGGACGGACTACCTTCGATACCTTTTCTATGTCAGCCACACGAGTTTTTCATTGAATCTATTGCACCGCGAACCACGGAACGCATTGAAACACTACTTACAGTGCGCAGTGCAAAGAGGAAGGGAAGCTGGATTTCCCTTCTCTCTTCTCTGTCCCTCGGTGCTCACCAGAAAGAGGGGTCCATTTCTCCCTCTCGGTTTTCATCAGAACAGAAGGGGCAGGCCCCCATCACTAGATCCTTCCCACCCCTGTCACACCCGTAGCCACCCTCACCCTCGCTCGCCGCCAACAGCACCACGCTGCCACCGCCGGCTCGACTGCACTGCCCAATAGCCCACTATGGAGAACCGGAAAAGTCCTGCTCTCCCCACGTCCATGCGAGTCCACATCCAAAGCAGGCCCCACCGGTGATGTGTCACCAAAAGCTGCTGCCCGTCGCCGCCGACCACAGAGCCGCGACCGCGATCTCTGACCCCCCCCCCCCGGCCGATCTGCAACCGCCGCCCTCCCCTCCCCTCCACAGCCACCGTGAGGGTAGGCAAACCCTCCCGAAACTGGCAGGAGGTTGGGATCAAGTTAACGGGTAAGTGCCAAACCCATTAACCCACAACCCCCTAACCCGAATCTAACTAAGTTACCTAAAAAAAACTTGTTATCTTCTTCCTCCGCAGCTGACCACTTCACCGCCTCCGCTCGCCGCGCCGCGCTGCCGTCACCTTCGCCCGAGCCCTACGACCGCCCCTCCCCGCCCCTCCCAGCCGCCGAAGAGCCGCCGCCAAGCCGTCCGCCTCTGCCATCGCCTCCTTCCGCCTCGGCTCCACCGCGCCGCCCAAACCCCAATGTCGTGCCCCTTCCTCCTCCATCCTCAGCCAATCTCCCCCGTTCACCACCCCTTCCGCCACCCATCTCCTCCCCTCTTCATCTCCACAGGGGCGCCAAAACCCTTTGCCATCGGGTTTCCCCCTCCCCCATTTCTCTTCCCAAACCCCCAACTCACTCCCATCGGGCCATCAGGCCCCCCCTTCACTCTCGTCTTCCCCCCTCCCCTCATATGTCATGGGCCTGCCCCATCTTTTCGTAGCAGGCCCACCCCATCCCCCACCTTTTTTTTACTCAGGCCCGCAAATAACAGGCCCATCAACCCCTTCTACTCAATTGGGCCCTGTCATCAGGGCCCTTAAAAAAAAATTTAGGACCAACAAGTTGATGAGATCAGAATCGCCAAGCTGCTATGATTATACCCTATTTGCGCCAATTGACAAGTCTGCTTGCTGCGACCGCGTCCTGATCATCGCCCCAACCCTCGAGCACACCATTCTGATCGACTGCTTCACGACAGGTAACAAGGTTTCTACTTTTTCTAGTTTGTTCATTTAATTATGTTCTAGTTCTCTTGCATGATCATCATATTCTTGAAAACTTACATTTTTGTCAAACTCATAACATTGAACCTTTTACTTCCAAACCCATCCTGTTGCCCAGATAGACAACCCAAGAGAGGGGGGGGGGGGGTGAATTGGGTTTTAAAATAATTTGGCTATTAAAACTTTTGTGGATAACTAATTAATGCTTTTGCGAGATGATTAATTAGTTTCTATGTGCGGTGAATGAAATGCGAGAGATAGAGAGAGACAAACAATCACAAACACAATGTTTTATAGTGGTTCGGAGCTAACCCTTGCTCCTACGTCCACTCCCCAATTCTCACTTGGGAATTCACTATAACCCCTTGGATTACAGCCGGTTATTTTCCAAGCTCACAATCAAACTTGTTGTTTTACGAGCTCACAACGAACTCGGTCGGTTTTTCCAGGCTCACCGACTAGAACCAACCCGATTGTTTTCCCGGAATCACAATCGAACCCTTACACGTTGGTTTTACACTCGGCTCACCAACCAACCTCAATACCCTTGATTCAATCCCCCGATTGAACCAAGCAAAGACAAGATGGAAGTAAAAAGGAGTAACAGAAAAACAGAGCTTCTCAAAAGCAGATAAATAACAATATAAACAAAAGAGAAGTTAGAAGCCCTCAAACACGTTTGAGTTGGAGTAGAGTAGGGCTTCTTGAACTTCGGGTCTCCTCTTGAATGTCTGGTCGACTTGAATGCAGGAGGAGATCTCTTTCAATGTTGGAAAGAAGTAGGTGGATGCAGTTAATGTTGCTCTTCCCTCTTTTTCGTTGAAAAACAGGTTGCAGAGATTGAAAGCTTGATTACTTTGAGTGGAATAGTTGTTCTCTGCCTTGCTACAGTCTTCTGTGGCTATTTAAGCCATCCCCCACGAAAACTAGCCGTTAGAAACCTTTTTCTGCCCGTTCTGCACACTCTGCACAGCCTGACAATATGTCCGTTGGTGGGTTGGAGTCGACTCGCGCGATCAGGAGTCGACTCGGCTGTAGCGGGAGTCGACTCATGCTTTTCTGGAGTCGACTCGGCAACTGTTCCGGATTTGAATTAAAGTCGCCTCTTCGACTGGGAGTCGACTCGACTTGACCCGGAGTCGACTCGCCAACTTCTGGAGCTGACTTGGCATTTTCGGAGTCGGCTCATCCCATGGAGTCCGTGGATCTATTTTTGAACTTGGTCCACTCGAGTCGACTCGACAATCCTGGAAGTCGACTCGGCGCTCAGAGCCCGAACTCTCGATCTACTGTCTTTTGGCTCGTCCAGTCTTGGAGTCGACTCGAACTGTTCCGGAGTCGACTCGGCTCTCAGTTTCCGAAACTTAGTCTTCTGTGTTTTTAGTGAAGCGCTGCCTTGGAGTCGACTCGAGCTGTCTGGGAGTCGACTCGAATCTCAGAGACAGCAAATTGGTCTTCTGTCTTCTTTGGGGTCGCGGTGTCTCGGAGTCGACTCGTACAATGCGGGAGTCGACTCGAATCTCAGAGTCCGAAAAACGCTCTCTGACTTTTGCCTTGTGAACTGCTGAGAGTCGACTCTCACTATCTTTGGAGTCGACCTGCCAACCATCGGAGTCGACTCGCGTTCCACAGGAGTCGACTCGAATCTCAGGGTCGAAAACCGCTCTCTGACTTTTCTGCCTGTAACTCCTTGGAGTCGACTCATACTTCTCCAGAGTCGACTCGGTAAACATCGGAGTCGACTCGCGCACTTCAGGAGTCGACTCGCTGACAGATTTTGAGTTGATGCTTTCTGTTTGTCTGTCTGTTCTCAGTTGGAGTCGACTCGTAATGGTCAGGAGTCGACTCGAGCCCGTGCCAGTGATCCTGATACGCTTGGAGTCGACTCGTAATACTCTAGAGTCGACTCGAGTCTCAGACTTTGGTTCAAACTGACTTCTTAACTTATCCAAAATATTATGAACCAAGTCTTGAGACACTTAGACAAGATTTTCACTGAAACACTCAATTGAATTCATTAGTAAACAACATATATACTCTAATGCTTTGAGCTCATCAAAATCAAATAGGGTTTTAATCAATCACTCCACAATCTCTCCCTTTTTGATGATGACAAAACTTTGAGTATATGTAAAGTGAATTGCTCAATAAACAAGGAAATAAAATCCATAAATGAATTCATATGTCTGGTAATTTAATATATCCAAGCTTGAAAGGTGTGAAACAATAAATTTTGGAGTTAAAGCTCCCCCTTTCATTTAGAATTATATAAGCCTTCATATCATGCAATCAATTGTTTGGCTTATATATATTTAATGATTTGGCTTTCTTAAAAATTCAGATTCTCCCCCTCAACATATGCATTCTACTATGTTTTGATTCTCTGAATTTTCTTTTAGTATATTGAAGTTTTTGAATTTTAAATTTTGGTATTTAGAGGGAAAATCTGTCAATTTGTTCTTGAGTTGGATTCAGCTAATCTCCGAATATCCCTTGAATAGATTCTGGAAATTACTCCATTAGGAGCCCCAAAAGAGAGATAATGAGCCTCGAGGTACCAAATCCACTAAGAACAAATTATGTTTTAATTTTTGATTCTCATTTTGATTTCTTTTATGTTGATTCCATTTACATATCTATTCAATATTTCTCCCCCTTTTTGTCATCGTATCAAAAAAAAAGGAGGTAAGCAAAACACACAATCAATCATAGATCAAATTGCACAGAAATGAAGATAAGATGTCTACTCATTGTATTGATGTGTATGTGAATACATTTGAGAATACAATAAGTAAAGCAAAACAGTACATGTCAAAATAAAACACAAAAGCAGCTACGGTCTCCTCGAGGATGTAGCTCCTCCTCTCGAGGATGTGGCTCCCCCTCTCGAGGATGTATCTCCTCCTCTCGAGGATGTATCTCCTCCTCTCGAGGATGTGGCTCCCCGAGGCATGCGCTCAACCAGTGCTTGGACCGCATTGGTGACGTTCTCGAGCTGTCGGATAACGGCCTGAATGGCCCTGCTCTGTGTCGTATCGAGCTCGAGGACCGACTTCTGCAGTGCGTCCAGCTTGTCGATGAGCACATTCGACAAGCGCTCGGCCCCCTGGGTAGTGGTGCTCATGTCCTTCCGGATGTCATCGCGCATCTTCCGAGTGATGCCCGTGACCTCACTCATACTGGAGAACTGAGCCTGAATCAAACTCCTCACGTTGTAGATCTCTTCCTGTACATGGGCCGTCATGTCAGTCACGGCTGTCAAGGAAGGGACCAACTCAGAAGATGTGGGTGCAGGAGTGGGAGCTGGCACTGAACCTCGGAGCTCCCGAAGTAGCTCATCTCGCAGGTCTCTAACAATCTCCTGCCGCAACTCCAGGAGCTGCTCAGGAGCGATCCGGACCTCCATAGGTGGTGGAGCTGAGGAGGAAGGTCCGGCTGAGGTGGTAGGAGCAGAAGTGGAGGGAAAGTCAGGATAGTCAGAATCTGGCTCAGGGCTAGGAGAGTGTCTGGAGGTATGTGTGGAGGTGGATGACTTCCTAACCCATGTTCCCTCTACCTTCCGAAACCCCATCCTGTGTAGGGTCCCCGGACGCATGCGATCAGTCCATCGCAACGCCTTAGAGGGTTCCCCCTCAGGAATGGGAATCTCGTACTCCCTAAACAATAGAGTGAACATCATACCGTAGGGGAGGGTGAGCCTAGGTCTATCTAGGGGCTCACACAGATATCTATAAATGAGTTTGGGGAAGTTGATTGGGGTGTCCTGAAGAATATAAAACATAAGGGCGAGGTCCCTCTCAGACACAAAATCGAAGCGGCCAGTCTTCGGAAAAATGGACCTAGACAAAATACTCAGGAGGATCCGCACCTCAACAGGAAGTGAGCTAGCGGATACCTCGTCTAAAGGGGACTGAGGAGGATATCCTAGTATGGCCGTAAGGGCCTCAGTCCTGTCCTCGGGGTGTGTGGGAGCCACCCCTACTTGTGGAAGGTGGAGGATGTGGGCAATAAGATCCTCCGTAACGAACAGAGGGACACCGGCTACCGTGCCCTCGATACCCCCATCTCCCCGATGGACGGTACCGTAAAACTCTCTAACTAATCCAGGGTAAGTGGGGAGATCTAATGTAAGGAAATACTCTAAGCCCTGGACACGCAATCTCTCACCTATGGTGAAGCCCTCCCGGGAGAGATAGTCGAAATCGACGTATCTCCCGGTGGAGACCGCCTTCCCGGCGCACGGCCTCGCGGGAACCGCCCTCGGCGGGGAACGAGCCAGAGGTTGTGACCTCGCGGGATCGTGCCGAGCCTTGGAGCGCCTCTCGGGACCGGCCTCGGGTTGGGGCCTCTTCCGGCCGACGGCTTTACGAGGCATAGTGACCTAGAATGGGAGGAAAAGCCCTAATGGACGGTGAAAAGTCGACGGAAAAAGCTTGGGGACGACCGGGGACGACCTCGGAGTCGGCTCTAGGGCTTGTGAACAGTGGCGGCGGAGAATAGAAATGTTTTGAAAACGATGGAGCTAGGGTTAAAAAGTCGGATCCCGACTGCGAGTCGACTCCTCTGAGTCGCGAGTCGACTCGACCTCGAGTCGACTCCAAAGTATGCGCGAGTCGACTCTCCTTATGCGCCTATTGACCCCGACTCTCCTTATGCGCGAGTCGACTCCCGACTGTATGCGAGTCGACTCCACCTCTGCTGCCATCGACCTGGAGTCGACTCCCGACTAAGCGCGAGTCGACTCCCCCTTACGAGCCGACTCTGAAACTTACTCGAGTCGTCTCGAACTTTGGCACGCACCTAAAAATCATGCTATGTTCGTGCCGAATGAGGGAAGATCACTAAATTATGATCTGATTTGATGATCATTGAAAAGAAACTCTATTTTAACCACAATCTAATCATCAAAATCAATGAATCTAGTGGAAACTACCACTAGGATGGATCAATCACTCCTAATCCCCTCCTAAGCACACTAAATCTCTCTTCACTTAGGGGTTTTGTAAAAATGTCAGCTAATTGATCATCAGTACAAACAAATTGGAGTGTCACATCACCATTCAGTACATGATCTCTTATGAAGTAATGTCTTATCTCAATATGTTTAGTTCTTGAATGCTGAATTGGATTTTTAGTTAGATTAATGGCACTTGTATTATCACAATTAATGGGTATTTTATCTTGTTTAATGCCATAATCTTCTAATTGTTGTTTGATCCATAAGATTTGAGCACAACAACTCCCGGCTGCAACATATTCAGCTTCAGCAGTAGATAATGCAACCGAGTTTTGTTTCTTGCTAAACCATGATATTAAGTTTTCTCCTAGGAATTGACATGACCCGCTGGTGCTTTTTCTATCAAGTTTACATCCAGCAAAGTCTGAATCTGTATAACCTATTAAGTTCAGGCTAGATTCTTTAGAATACCATAACCCTATATTCTTTGTTCCTATTAGGTATTTAAAGATTCTCTTTACTGCAATTAGATGTGATTCCTTAGGATTAGCCTGATATCTAGCACACATGCAAACACTAAACATGATATCAGGTCTACTTGCAGTAAGATACAATAAAGATCCTATCATACCTCTATATAGTTTCTGATCTACAGATTTACCTGATTCATCTTGGTCTAATTTGCATGATGAGCTCATGGGGGTGCTGATTGATTTGTTTCCCTCCATATCAAACTTCTTGAGCATCTCCTTGATGTATTTGGCTTGATTGATGAAGATGCCTCCTTCAGATTGTTTGATTTGAAGTCCAAGGAAGTAATTCAGCTCTCCCATCATGCTCATCTCAAATTCACTCTGCATCAAGTTAGCAAATTCTTCGCAGAGACGATTGTTAGTAGCACCGAAAATAATATCATCAACATAAATCTGTACTAACAACATATCTTTGTTTTTCTTCTTTAGAAACAATGTAGTATCTACATTACCCCTAGAGAACTCATGTTCTAATAGGAATTTGCTAAGCCTCTCATACCATGCTCTAGGTGCTTGTTTTAAACCATAAAGTGCTTTGTTCAATTTATAAACATGATTAGGGTATTGATGATTTTCAAAACCAGGAGGTTGTTCTACATATACCTCCTCATTAATATACCCATTTAAAAATGTACTTTTTACATCCATTTGAAATAACTTAAAGTCCTTAGAGCATGCAAAAGCTAGTAAAAGTCTAATTGCTTCAAGTCTAGCTACCGGAGCAAAGGTTTCATCAAAATCTATACCTTCTTCTTGATTATAACCCTTGGCTACTAATCTAGCCTTATTCCTTATTACAGTACCATTTTCATCAAGTTTATTTTTATAAATCCATTTGGTACCTATAATTGAATATTCAGTAGGTCTTTCAACTAGATTCCATACTTTGTTTCTAGTAAATTGGTTTAATTCTTCTTGCATTGCATTTATCCAATTTACATCTTTTTCAGCTTCTTCTATGTGTTTGGGCTCAAAATGAGAAACAAAGGCTAGATGATTATTTAAGTTCCTAAGGGATGCCCTAGTCCTAATAGGTTGAGATGGATCATCTAGAATTAATTCCTTAGGATGCCCGTGAGCATACCTCCAAGCTTTAGTTAGTCCATGATCCACAATAGCCTCTTGGCTTGATGATGCACCTTCAATTAATTTTTGATTATCATCTTGTAATGTCATCTCATCTATCTTTTCTTCAAGAATTTCAGCATCATCATCAAAATTAACTCTCTTGCTAGAAGAGATGTCACTAGAATCATCAAATACAACATGTATAGATTCTTCTATAACTAGGGTTCTTTTATTAAAGACTCTATAGGCTTTGCTAGTTGTAGAGTACCCCAAGAATATAGCCTCATCAGATTTTGAGTCAAATTTTCCTAGATTATCTTTTCCATTATTATGAACAAAACACCTACATCCAAAAATATGAAAGTAGTTTACCTTTGGTTTTCTGTTTTTCCAAAGTTCATAAGGTGTTTTCTTTATAATGGGTCTCAATAAAGCTCTATTTAATATATGACAAGAAGTATTAATGGCTTCTCCCCAAAAGTACTTAGGGAGGTTACTTTCACATAACATAGTTCTAGCCATTTCCTCTAGAGTTCTATTTTTCCTCTCCACAACTCCATTTTGTTGTGGTGTCCTAGGTGCAGAAAAATTGTGAGTTATTCCCTTTTTACTACAAAACTCATCAAATAAATGATTTTCAAATTCGGTACCATGGTCACTTCTAATAACTATTACTGTAGTATCTCTAGCATTGGTTACTTCCTTATGAAACTTTTTAAATACTAAAAAAGCTTGATCTTTATGTGCTAAGAACATAACCCAAGTGTATCTAGAATAATCATCTACAATGACTAGACCATATTTATTTCCACCTAGGCTTGTTGTTCTAGTTGGTCCGAATAGGTCCATGTGTAATAATTCTAGAGGTCTAGAGGTAGAGACACATTTTATGGATTTAAAGGAGTTCCTAGATTGTTTGCCATATTGACAAGCTTCACATATTTTATTCTTTTCAAATCTTAGTTTTGGCAAACCTATCACAGAATCTCTTTTAACTAGTTTAGATATTGTGTCCATGCTTGCATGACCTAACTTACGGTGCCATAACCAACTAGCATCATTGTCCTTAGTTTCATTAACAACTAAGCATGGGTTGTGTTTGGCAAGATCCTCAAGATCTACAACATACACATTCCCAGTCTTATTCCTTTAAAAACTAAACTATTATCATTTGGGTTTGTTATGATGCATAGTGATGGTTTCAACATAACATTATAGCCTCTATCACATAATTGACTAATGCTTAATAAATTATGCTTAAGACCATCAACATATCGAACATTATCAATAGAAGTAGAAGGAGTAATTTGAACTTTACCTATACCAATGATGTGACCTTGGTTATTGTCTCCAAAAGTCACAGCACCTCCCTTCTTAGCTTCAAGGGTGAAGAATTGATCCTTGTCACCCGTCATGTGTCTTGAGCAGCCACTATCCAAGTACCAGCAATTTTTGTTGACCTTGGCTGCAAGACACTCCTACACAAGCAAATCATGTAATCTTAGGTACCCAAGTTTTCTTGGGTCCTTCATGGTTAGTCATGTTGGTTCCTTTTGGAACCCATACCCTTTTAATTTTTCCTTTTCTATAATTACACACATTTGCTTTATGTCCTAATTTTCCACAACAAAAACAGGTTATTTTCTTAGTTTTACTTTCTCCTGCTTTAACAAAGAAGTTACTAAGAAGTTTTTGCTTATTTTTAGGTTTATATCCTAAACCTGCTCTATTGAATACTGCACGTTGACTATTAAGTATCATATTTAATTTTTCAGAACTATAAGTAAATTTCTCAACCAAAGGTTTGTATTTTCCAAGTTCTTTAGTTAGAGTTTGTTTTTCCGTTTTTAGAGTATTCAAGTCTTTTATGAGATTTTCGTTTAAGATTTGTTTATTGTTTTTAAGTTCTGAAATTTCCTTAGTTAGTTTTTCATTATCTTTACTTAAGGTGTTAGTTTTTTTAATTAAGAGTTGGTTGCTTATCTTAAGTTCTAGATTTTCTTTGGTGATACAGTCCTTATCCTTAACTAGTTTATCATATTTATGTATGTAAGTTTGATTAGCTAGTTTTAGCTCTTTATTCTTAATGTTTATAGCCTTATATTCAATCATTAGTTCATTAAATGCATCATAAAGTTCATCAAAAGTAAAATCTAGATGCGTTTCGAATGTTACCTCATTTTCGTTGGCCATGAAGCAGAAATTGGCCTTTTCTTCTTATTCCTCATCCGATGATGAAGATGATGCGTCGGAGTCCGATAAGGTGGTGACAAGGGCTTTCTTCTTCTTGTACTTGCTGTCCTTCTTAAGTAAGGAACACTCAGCTCTGATGTGTCCCGGCTTCTTGCACTCATAGCATCCAATCCCCTCATTTTCCCTTTCCTTACCTTTATCCTTGCGATAGAAATTTGAGGGGCCTCTCCTTTGATGATAGGACTTCTTGTGGTTGATGAATTTTCTGAACTTGCGCACAAGAAGAGCCTCATCATCATCTCCCTCATGATCTTCGTCTTCACTGCTGCTACTGCAGGACAAATCTTTGTTAGATGATGTGGATTTAAGAGCTATTACCTTTTTCTTATGTGAGGACTCTTCTTCGCTGTGTTGCTTCATGGTTAGCTCGTGAGTCATTAGGGATCCAAGGAGCTCTTCAAGTGGAAGCTTGTTCAAGTCCTTAGCTTCTTGGATTGCCGTCACCTTGGCTTCCCATGACCTTGGTAGACATCGAAGAATCTTCCTGACAAGCTCACTGTTAGTATAGTTTTTGCCAAGGCTTTTTAGGCCATTGACAATGTCAGTGAATCTAGTGAACATGCAAGTGATTGTTTCATTAGAATCCATTTTAAATAGTTCATACTTATGAACCAATATATTTATTTTGGATTCTTTGACTTGATTCGTGCCCTCATGGGTCACTTCAAGTCTATCCCAAATCTCTTTTGCAGAATTGCAAGTAGAGACTCTATTAAATTCATTCCTATCTAGTGCACAGTAAAGCACATTCATTGCTTTAGAATTGAGTTGTGCCTTTCTCATGTCGTGTTCATCCCAATCCTTTTCGAGTTTGGGTACAGTGACCCCCTCTACATAAATGGATGGGATGTATGGCCCATTTGCTACAATGGTCCATATCTCATAGTCTTGGGCTTGGATGAATATTCTCATCCTAGCCTTCCAATATGAGTAGTCAGATCCATTAAAGAATAGGGGTCTTTGGGTGGATTGACCCTCAATGTGGGAAGATCCAAATGGGGTTGTCATTTTGATCTTTGACTCTTAAGGTAGAAGAGTTTAGGCTCTGATACCACTTGTTGCCCAGATAGACAACCCAAGAGGGGGGGGTGAATTGGGTTTTAAAATAATTTGGCTATTAAAACTTTTGTGGATAACTAATTAATGCTTTTGCGAGATGATTAATTAGTTTCTATGTGCGGTGAATGAAATGCGAGAGATAGAGAGAGACAAACAATCACAAACACAATGTTTTATAGTGGTTCGGAGCTAATCCTTGCTCCTACGTCCACTCCCCAAGTCTCACTTGGGAATTCACTATAACCCCTTGGATTACAGCCGGTTGTTTTTCAAGCTCACAACCAAACTTGTTGTTTTACGAGCTCACAACGAACTCGGTTGGTTTTCCCAGGTTCACCGACTAGAACCAACCCGATTGTTTTTCCGGGATCACAATCGAACCCTTACACGTTGGTTTTACACTTGGCTCACCAACCAACCTCAATACCCTTGATTCAATCCCCCGATTGAACCAAGCAAAGACAAGATGGAAGTAAAAAGGAGTAACAGAAAAATAGAGCTTCTCAAAAGCAGATAAATAACAATATAAACAAAAGAGAAGTTAGAAGCCCTCAAACACGTTTGAGTTGGAGTAGAATAGGGCTTCTTGAACTTCGGGTCTCCTCTTGAATGTCTGGTCGACTTGAATGCAGGAGGAGATCTCTTTCAATGTTGGGAAGAAGTAGGTGGATGCAGTTAATGTTGCTCTTCCCTCTTTTCCGTTGAAAAACAGGTTGCAGAGATTTAAAGCTTGATTACTTTGAGTGGAATAGTTGTTCTCTGCCTTGCTACAGTCTTCTGTGGCTATTTAAGCCATCCCCCACGGAAACTAGCCGTTAGAGACCTTTTTCTGCCCGTTCTGCACACTCTGCACAGCCTGACAATATGTCCGTTGGTGGGTTGGAGTCGACTCGCGCGATCAGGAGTCGACTCGGCTGTAGCGGGAGTCGACTCATGCTTTTCTGGAGTCGACTCGGCAACTGTTCCGGATTTGAATTAAAGTCGCCTCTTCGACTGGGAGTCGACTCGACTTGACCCGGAGTCGACTCGCCAACTTCTGGAGCTGACTTGGCATTTTCGGAGTCGGCTCATCCCATGGAGTCCGTGGATCTATTTTTGAACTTGGTCCACTCGAGTCGACTCGGCTCTCAGTTTCCGAAACTTAGTCTTCTGTGTTTTTAGTGAAGCGCTGCCTTGGAGTCGACTCGAGCTGTCTGGGAGTCGACTCGAATCTCAGAGACAGCAAATTGGTCTTCTGTCTTCTTTGGGGTCGCGGTGTCTCGGAGTTGACTCGTGCAATGCGGGAGTCGACTCGAATCTCAGAGTCCGAAAAACGCTCTCTGACTTTTGCCTTGTGAACTGCTGAGAGTCGACTCTCACTATCTTTGGAGTCGACCTGCCAACCATCGGAGTCGACTCGCGTTCCACAGGAGTCGACTCGAATCTCAGGGTCGAAAACCGCTCTCTGACCTTTCTGCCTGTAACTCCTTGGAGTCGACTCATACTTCTCCGGAGTCGACTCGGTAAACATCGGAGTCGACTCGCGCACTTCAGGAGTCGACTCGCTGACAGATTTTGAGTTGATGCTTTCTGTTTGTCTGTCTGTTCTCAGTTGGAGTCGACTCGTAATGGTCAGGAGTCGACTCGAGCCCGTGCCAGTGATCCTGATACGCTTGGAGTCGACTCGTAATACTCTGGAGTCGACTCGAGTCTCAGACTTTGGTTCAAACTGACTTCTTAACTTATCCAAAATATTATGAACCAAGTCTTGAGACACTTAGATAAGATTTTCACTGAAACACTCAATTGAATTCATTAGTAAACAACATATATACTCTAATGCTTTGAGCTCATCAAAATCAAATAGGGTTTTAATCAATCACTCCACACATCCTATTACCCATTAAATCTTGATATTAAATTAGCATACCCTAGGAACAAAATGTTTTTCAACATCCTATGATCAGATTACTTTAAGATCAAAATAATCGTAATACTTGATTGCAATCTAATTTCTTAACTTGATTAATCTCATACTTTAACTCTGAAATAACCGAAGTAAAAATTAGCAACATTTAAATTTTAAGTTACTTTGTGAAAGCTTGCTGATTTCTGAATTCATAGTAGGTTGCATTGGTAGGTTGTCCTGCAGTATATTTACTAAGATTTTATTAGTGATATTGCATTTCACGTCATCATCTAGTGTTGTTATTGCATGCTAACCCGTAGTGGTAGGGAGTACTATTTCAATCAACCTAGAACTCCCATAGCTGCCATAGATTTCGACATTTTGAGGTCTCTCATGAAATAATTCGCTGCCATGCAAGTTGCACATAAAGAATTCAAACAAGAGGTCCGTGAGTTTATGTAAAACAATGGAACCCCTGAACCACCGACCCCAATTGCAGCCCAACCTAAATTCGGTTTGGCCGCACCACCTGTAGCCCTTTCCCATCCCCCTAGGAACCAACCACCTCCTGATTACTAGCGTGAACTCGACGAGAGGTTACTACGAACCGTAAGAATAGAGACCCCTACATTTGCTGGTCAACTAGAGCCAAGTGTGTACCTTAATTAGAGAGCAACCATGGATAATTATTTTGAGTGGTACGAGATGACTGGCGATAGAAAAGTACGATTTGCCAAAATAAAGCTTATTGGGAAAGCTGACTAGTACTGACATAATGTTGAACATATGCGTGAGACCCAAAAGGCTTCCTCGTATCACTACACGAGAGGACATGAAGAAAAAATTGAATGAGAAGTATCTGCCATTTTTTTACCGACAACGCCTTATGGATAGGTGGCAGAAACTAACTCAAGAAACATCGACGGTTGCTGATTACATCACACGATTCGAGGAGTTTCATATGAGGTGCGGTGTAATAGAAGAGGAGACTGTTACCCTCTTTAGATTTCAGACAGGACGTCGTGAGGAGATCCAGAAGGGGGCGTTTGGTAACCCCAACAGGATCACCATGGTGATCTAAGATCCTCGGTGATCCGAATATTGGGGTGATTTGATTTCCAGTGATCTAAGATCAATGTGTTTGGTAGGCCGTGGTCCAATGATTAAAAATCTCCGGGTATCCATGAATAAGTTGTTTGGTATGGTATGGAAATCCAAGATCACTGACCACATAATCCACAAATACCCCTGATATATCTTAGATGGATTTTTTATATGTGTTAATTCTCATGAATCAAAAATGTAAGTCAATATGCTAATTCCTATAATAGCGCCATAATTTTGTCACATATTCTACTTTTAGTTGCCCTTATCACAAGAAAATCAGACCATATTCTCGTTCTACCAATAATACTCTTCATGACGTCAAGTTTTAACTAATTGAATTATAGTTAAATTGTTACAACATCCAACATGTTCTTATTATTCTATTAAGACTACAATGACTCGGCCCAATTGCCAAAGAATTTAGTTTTATGGTTTCGGTCCCATTCAAAAAATTTGTAGTCGTTAAGAACCATTCAAGGGGAAGAAATTTAAGATCTTTTCAAGATATAATAGAAGTTATATGCTCATCTAGCTAGTTCAGGTTTCATATGAATAAAATGTCTATGTGAATAAATGTGAAAAATTCGGTATACTAGTTCTATTGGATATTAACCCCCCCCCATGCAATCGGATTCGAATTTTGGGTCGGACTCCAAAAACCCGAACCTGAAACCCGCTTCTTCATCTTCCTGATCGAAAGGGAAGAGAAGGGGCCAAACGGGCTCCCCTTTCTCCCCCTACAGTGGCGGCGGCCGCCGGAATCCCGTGGACGGCGGCCCGCCGCCTTCTCCCCTCCTTGCTGATTGCTAGTTTCCTGACGATCGAGGGGAGAACCGCCGGCAAGCAGCGGTTCTTCTTCACTATCATCAGGAAGAAGAGCTTTCCCCTTTTTTTTGTCATGGTGGCGCAGCTCGTCAAAGATCCATGGCTGTGTCTTGCTAGTGGCCTTTTCGGCCATGGAAGAGGAGGCCATGGCCCCTCGCTGTGGTAAGCCGTCGGTGGCCGTGGCCCTCACTCCCCTCTTTTCCCTCTGCCCGCACCGGCCATGGCGGCCATGGCAAGCCATAGCCGCTGCCAGCTCGCTGGGGCAGCGGGCCGCAGCAGCTACCAGGGAGGTGGTAGCTATGGCGGCCTTAGGTGGCGGCGGCTATGGCTGCCTCCTCAGTTATTTTTTTTTGTGGAGTCTCCCACAACAGCTATGAAGGATAGTTTGGTCAACATATTTTAATCTAAGATCACCGCACTCTGGTGATTTTGGATACCCGTCCTTAAGGACGGGTTTCTGATCACTGGACTAAATGGTGATTTGAAAAGTGAGGATGATCCGATATCACCGCCACGTGGGATTACTAAGATGTAACCAAACACGGTGATTTTATCACCTTCATTCAGATCACCCTCGATCTTGAGGTTATCACCCCAACCAAATGCTTTCGAAAGAGCTAATCCTCCGAGAGATTACCACCCTTAGCCAAGCATACCAGTTGGTTCAAGATGTAGATAGTTTCTTAAGACCACCTGTGGCGAGACGCATCGACCCTCGACCGCTGGTCCTAGGAGCCCGACCTAACCAAAATTATCTTCCACAACCTAGACCACTTTCCAATCCTCCCAATCAACCTGGCCCAACCCAAGCACTGACTAGGGCCTCCCCGATGCCTATCCCGAACCCTTCAAATGATAAGGAAAAAGAAATATTAGGTTCCAACCCTCCTTCTCGAAGCCAAACCCAATGCTTCCAATGCCAAAAGTTCGATCACATCGCATCCCAATGCCCTGCCAAGACTTACTTGATTACTGAACCAGAAGCTGGGACCAACGAGACTGACTATATCGAAGAAGTCTAGGAGCCGAACATCAAAGATTATGTAGAAGACTTTGGAGCTGAATAAGCTGGATTAGAGTTTATCCAGACTGAACCACAAAAGGAGCTCACTGATCCAAATAACCAAAATCCTAGGCTTCATGTGGTTAGATGCACCCTCGCCCAAACAAAGACCGAACAAGATTGGCATAGGACCTCCCTATTCTATACTCTCATTAAGATCAACGACAAAACTTGTAAAATCCTTTTTGATAGTGGGAGTTGCATCAACACCATTACTTCAGGAGTTGTCTTCTGCCTTGGCCTGAAGTCTACCCCTTATCTCCACCCATATAAAGTAGCATGGATAGATAACACATCCATCTCTGTATCAGAAAGATGCCTCGTCCCAATTCAAATCCTCTCATATAAGAATGAAATTTGGTGTGACTGTATTCCTATAGATGTAGGTCAGGTCATCTTAGAAAAACATTGGCTATACGAGTTGGACGTTATACTTCATGGACGTTCGAACTCATGTAGTTTCATTTTTTAGGACTGAAAAATTCGATTGAACCCAATGCCTCCTAGAGAGTTCGCCCCTAAAAAGAAGAGTGTTGTTGTGCGTAAAGACAAACCACTTTACAACATTACTTCGAAAGAGGTAATGAAAGATATTAAGAACCGATCATCCGTATTTGCACTTATGGCTCAAGTTATCAGTGTGGAGTCCAGTGTTGAGCACTCTGCCACCGTAGCTCCCGTTCTGAAAGAGTTTTGCTTCGTCTTCCCTGATGATCTTCTAGATGCACTTTTTCTGATTCGTGATATACAGTACGCAATTGATTTAGTTCTGGAAGCATACTTGCCCAACCTTCCACATCATAGGCTTAACCCAAATGAACATGCCGAACTGAAACATCAAGTGGACGAACTCCTCTCAAGAAGATATGTTCGTGAGAGCGTAAGTCCCTACGCTGTACCTGCACTCCTCACCCTCAAGAAAGATGGTTCTTGGAGGATGTGCATTGATAGCCGTGCCCTCAATAAAATTATGGTTAAATATCATTTTTCCATCCCTAGGCTGGATGACCTCTTAGATTCTATGTTTGGTGCCACAGTCTTTTCCAAGATCGATCTAAAAAGTGGGTACCATCAGATCAGAATTTGCCCTGGGGATGAATGGAAGACTGCCTTCGAAACAAAAGATGGACTTTACTAATGGTAAGTCATGTACAGACGACCTTTCAAGGTATGGTTATGTCTACTTAATGAGACATACTTGAAGCCAAGTCTGACAAATGTTATATAGAGTTTGGGGGTGTCCGGCTTATGTCAAACGTTTGAAAGCAGACAAACTTGAAGCCAAGTCTGACAAATGTTTCTTTGTCGGTTACCCTAAAGAAACTAAAGGATATTATTTCTACTTTGCTGAAGAACAAAAGTTGTTCGTAAGCAATAGAGATATTTTCTTAGAGAAGGAATTCCTTGGAGAAGGAAGTAGAAGCTCTAATGTAGAATTTAGGGAAGTTCAACATGTAGAAGACTCAACACCATCCACTGAACCTATTGAGTCAGATTTGATTAGATTAGATTCCGAACCCATCTTAGATGCACCATTAAGGCGATCAGGTAAAGTACCACATCAGCCGGACAAATACTATGGTTTCTTGGTTCGGGACTGGGATCCTATCGAACTTGATGAAAACGATGAGGATCCAATCACCTATATGGATGCTATGCAGAGGCAAAACTCTGAAGCATGGCTTGGAGCCATGCAATCCGAAATGGAATCCATGAAGGTCAATGATGTATGGACATTAGTTGACCCACCCGAAGGGATTAAACCCATAGGGTGTAAGTGGATTTTCAAAAGAAAACGGGGCGCAGACGGAAAGGTAGAAATTTATAAAGCCCGTCTGGTTGCCAAGGAATATCGTCAGCGTTATGGTATAGACTATGACGAGACGTTTTCTCCTGTGACAATGCTCAAGTCCATTCGAATTATGCTTGCGATAGCAGCACATTTGGATTATGAGATCTGATAGATGGATGTCAAAACCGCTTTTCTAAATGAGGATTTAGAAGAGGAAGTATATATAATACAACCTGAAGGTTTTACATATGCAGATGAGTCTAAAGTGTGCAAGCTTCAAAAATCCATTTATGGATTAAAGCAAGCTTCACGGAGTTGGAACATACAATTTGATAAGGTGATCAAATCGTATGGCTTCATTAAGAATGAAGAAGAACCCTGCATTTATAAGTGGGTCAATGGTTCAGTTATTATATTTTTAGTATTGTATATGGATGACATTCTATTAATTGGGAATGATGTCCCTGCATTACAAGGAATAAAAGTATGGTTATCATCTCAATTTGCCATGAAAGATTTGGATGAAGCATCTTACATCCTGGGAATGAAGATCTATAGAGATAGATTTAAAAGATTGCTTGGATTATCCCAATCTACGTACATTGATACTATGCTGAAGATGTTCAACATGATTAATTCCAAGAAAGAGCGGGGGCGGTGGCAAGGAAGAGCAGGGGCGGCGCGGTGGTGCAAGTAGCAGAGGTGGCAGCGGCGGTGGGGGAAAGAGCGGGGGCGCTGATAGCAGCGGAGGGCAAAGTGGATGGCGTTGGTGGTGGGCGTGGAAAGTGTGGCAGGTATGGAAGGGCCGGCGAGCGTTCGGTGGAGCGGCAGCAGCTGCAGCAGATGGGAGAGACGGGGCGGCGCGGTGGTGCGAAGAAAAAGAAAAAAAATGGTGGTGGCAGCGGTGACGGTGGGCGGAAGCGGTGACGGCTGAGAGGAGATGGTGTGGGGTGGTGGAAGGCGGTGATCGGAGAAATCGAGGAAGAGAGTCGGGAAAAATAAGGAAGGAGGAACAAGAAAACTCCCACACGTGCGTGACTTACGCGTCACATGCGGCAATTTAAATTTTGATTTTTTTTAATAACCCACATAGACTCGGGTTATCAGGTTAACAGACCCAACCCATTAAGACAGTCCGATCTGCAATTTTGAATTTTGAATTTTGATTATTTTTTTTGAATTGGTTCGGGCTAACGGGTGATGGGCTAACGGGTCTAGACTTTACCCGCACTGTAGATCATCTTCCACCTTCGACGATCCTGATGGATCACGCCTGATTTCGCGGTGGTGGTTGCGGGGAGGCGTTGCGCCGGTGGAGGAGAGTGCTGGGGCGGCATCGAGTGGGGCGGCAGCGTCCTTCTCCTGGATCCGGCCACGGACGGTGGTAGTAGGTGCAGCTGAAGCTTCCAGGGAGACGTGGTGGTTTCCGATGGCGAATCGGCGGCGCTGCGAAGTGGAGGCGGTGGTTGGTGCATGCGCAGCGACGGCTGGAGGGGAAAACGACGAAGAGGCCTGCTTATTTGTCTCCCGAGCCACTGTGGGGGTACCCAGCGATGGGGTTTTCCCTTTTTGTGCGAGAACCGAGAGAGAAGGGATAGGGAAGGGAGACGGAGGCGGCGGTGGTGGGGGATGGAGGCGACGACAGCGTATGGCGAGGAGGACCGGTGGAGTGGCGCTGGGTGGGAAGCGACCGACGGGAGGGCTTTGCCCCTTTTCTCTTTGCGGGAGATGAGATGAGGGAGAGGGAAGAAAACAAAGAAAAAAGGGAACGCCCCTTCTTCTTCGGAATGCGTGTCGTGCAGCAATCCTCCGTACCATCCAGCATCCGCGGTGCAATTATTCCAGCAAAATGTAGATGAGGAAAAGGCCGAAAAGGAATCGGCGGTGGTCCATCCATAAACTGGATCCCTTGACTTCAGCAACAGAGGCAAAGTTGGGCCTGCTCTGATACCAAAGCTGATGCAGGACGGAGGTAGGGAAGGAGAGACAGAGAGAAAGAGGAGAAGAAGAGGGGAAGAAGAAGAGAAGAGAGGAGGAAGAAGAAGAAGACTAATTTTCATTCATCGTTCATTAATTCTAAACAAATGCATGCCCCATACATATAGGGCCAGAAAATAACAAATAAAATCTCTACAAAGAAAATAATCCGAAAAAGGTCCTCAAATGACAATATGCAAATAAATCCAACCAGCATAAAATAAAATAACATAAATCAATCCAGCCACAACGAAAGTGGCTAGATCATCCTTCTGCGACGACCGTGATCCCGCAAAACAATCAGTCCAGTACTAATGTCTGCACCAAAAGGATTTCTTAGTGAAGGATTGTTTAAGTTGAATGTAATAGTTCCTTCAATGAATGAAAATTCTTTGATTATGAATATAGAACCTCTTTCTATTTGGCATAGTAGATTAGGTCATGTAAACTATAATTCAATTAAGCAATTTATGAACCTAAATTTAATACCAAAAAGTGATCTTAAGAACAATGAAAAATGTGAAATTTGTGTAGAAGCCAAACTCTTTAGGAAGCATTTCAAATCTGTTAATAGGGATTCAGATCTATTATAGTTGATTCATAGTGATGTTTGTGACTTTAGTAGAACTTCTAGAAGAGGTAACAAATACTTTATGACCTTCATAAATGATCTATCCAAGTTCTGTTACATCTACCTAATTAAAACTAAGGATGAAGTGCTTAGCAAATTGAAGATTTTTAAGATCGAAGCTGAGAACCAATAGGAGAAAAAAAATTAAAATTCTTAGATCAGATCGGAGAGGAGAATATATATCTAATGATATAACTCAATTTTGTGAAGATCATGAAATCATTCATGAAATGACTGCTTCCTATTCTTCTCAATCAAATGGAGTAGTAGAAAGAAAGAATAAGACTTTAATGGATATGGCTAACTCCATGCTCATAAGCTCAGGAGTACCAGAGAATTTGTAGGAGGAAGCTCTAGTTTCAGCTTATTATATCCTCAATAGGATTCTCTCTAAAAATAATGATCTTACCTCATATGAAGTTTGGAAATATAAAAAACCTAATCTTATCCATTTGAAAGTGTGGGGGTGCTTGGCAAAAGTGAAAATACCTGATTTAAAAAAAATGACCTAAAACAGTGGATGTCATATTCATAAGATATGCAGCCAATAGTAATACCAATAGATTTTTGGTAATTAATTCAGAAGAAAATGATATTAGTAACAACACTGTCATAAAAGCCAGAGATACAATATATTTTGAAGACATCTTTCCACTTAGGACTAGAGTAGATAGTGGTATAGCTAATAGCTCTAGTAGAGTAAGGACAAGAGAAATAGAAGTAGAAACTGAATCTAGGAGTAAGAGATCCAGGGTAGAGAACTTTTGGAGATGACTTCTATACCTTTCTTATAGAGGACGCTCTAACTACTTTTGAGGGCGCAATCAAATTCTTGGATTTACCTTTTTGAAGAGAAGCTATGGACAATGAGATGTAGTTAATTATCCAAAATCATACTTGAAAACTGACTGATCTTCTTTCTGGCTGTAAAACTATAGGGTGCAAATAGATCTTTAAGAATAAACTTCGGCCTGATGGCTCTGTAGATAAAGTTAAAGCTAGATTAGTTGCCAAAGGTTTATTCAGAGACCTAGGGTAGATTTTTTTGATGTCTATGCACATGTAGCTAGGATTGCTACCATTAGGGTCCTGATAGCATTAGCCTCCATCCATAGATTAGTGATTCATCAGATGGATGTGAAAACAGCTTTTCAAAATGGAGACTTAAATGAAGAAATTTACATGGACCAGCCAGAGGGATTCATAATCCCAGGCCAAGAAAAGAAAGTTTGCAGACTAGTCAGATCTCTCTATGGTCTTAAGCAAGCACCCAAGCAATGACACTTGAAATTTGATGAAATCATATTGACATTTGGATTTGAAATCAATAGTACAGACGAATGTGTACACCATAAGAGAGTTGGAAATAAATTTGTGATCTTGTGCCTCTATGTAGATGATATACTAATCTTTGGGACAGATCTTTAGATAGTTGATGAAGTAAAGTAATTCTGTCATAAGTTTGATATGAAAGACTTGGGACAAGCTGACTTAATTTTAAATACCAAAATAATTAGAAGTGCAAATAGAATTGAGTTATTCCAAAATCATTATGTTGACAAGATTCTCAATAAATTTAATTATACCGATTATCAGCTTGTCTCTACACTCTTTGATCCCTCTACACACCTTAAGAAGAACTTAGAAATTCCTATCCTTTAAAGCCTATATGTTCAAATCATAGGTTCGCTTCTTAGCAAACTATATCAGGCCAGACATAGCATATACTGTAAATAGATTTAGTAGGTATACTATTAATCCAAATAAAGATAGTCGACAGCATTAGAGAGGATCCTTAGGTATCTTAAAGGTACCAAGTCCTATAGTTTGCACTTTAGTAAGTTTTCTGCTGTTTTAGAAGGCTATAGTGATGCCAACTGGATCAGCGATACCTGATAAGTGCTAAATAATGCATAAATTAATATCTTACCCATAGCACTTATCATTATTTTTATGCACATATTTTAAATTTAAACATAAGAAAATGTGTTCCCCTTCATCATGGCATTATTAAAAATAATTCAAGTTTGCTTGATTTTATTGGTCAAGTTTAATGTGCGCAGGTCGAGTAGAACTAATTGGGATAATGTCTGAACTAATGTGTGCAGGTCGCGTTTGCAGCTGAACCCATGTCCACGTCACCCTTTAAGTGCTTAGAGATCAAGCTTCCACGTCATCCCTTTTCCTCCCCTATTTTAAGCTTCAAAATAGAGTCAACCCCAATCCTCTTTTCATCACGAATCATAGCCACATCCAGCCACGTCCGTTGAGTCCAGCATCCACCACCCCAGCTCTTCCAAATCCCTTGCTTCCCACGTTCATCCCGTGTGCATGCCATTCGGACCCAGGAATAGAGCAGTGTCCATGGAATGCTTCCCAACGAATCCAATAAGTCTCACACATCCTTATCCTCTTCTTCGGATCAATCCAGTGAGCCTTCCCAAATTTCCCTCGCGACAGTGTTTATCTCCCACGTCCACGAGCCAAGCCAACTTCTTCAAACGCCCTTCCAGATCATTTCCCAGCATCCCACGGTCAGCCGTGACCTTCATCCACATCATCCCCTGTTTCTCCACGTTCATCCTCATCCATCCCAAGTTCACATACTCACTCCTCCCAACCGTATCCTTCTTCCCAACCAACCCATCCTCTTCCGTCGGATTGACCCCAGCAAACTTCGTGAGCAACGATTCCCTCCCAGCCGAATCAAGCTATCCATCATCCACGGATTCTCTCATCTCCCCTTCATTCTGTTCGGCATCCCAAAACAGAGATCATCTTCCCTCCCGTCCGCGATTCAAGGATCAGCTCCCAGTTCCCCTGTTCCGAGTTCATCTTTATCTTACGAATCAACCATGAACCAAATCCAAACTCCCTTCATCCATGTGTTCCAGCCGTTCGTGAGATTTCCCCCAACATCAAGATCAGATCTCTTCCCGGCCATGAACGAATCCTAGCATCCCATCAACCTCATCTCCTCCCACGACCGGGTATTCCGCGACTCATCTCTATCCCATAGCCAGCCAGATTCCCACGCTTCCTCTATGCATCGCAGCATGATCCATCCTTATCCACTGCTAACCGAGTCCCAAGCTTGATTCAGTTCGTGATGACCATCCAGGATCCATGACAGCATCCCGAGCTTCATGGGTCACCTTCTATCCAGCTTCTTTCGGATCATTCCGGATCATCCTTCCAGCGGAACAGAGGCCGAGTCTTCCCATCCTTATCCCAGAATAGTCATATCCTTCTTCCAAACCAAATGCAGAGCCTCATCCTTAGCCTCCACTCGAAAAAAGGGAAGAGGTAGAGACTGCAGCCTATAAAAGTCCCACGGTGAACAGAGGAGGCAATCCTTTCTCAGGAGATCCTATCCATTAGTTCTTCGGGAAGTCTCACGGGAAACAGAGAAGAAAAGAGGAGTTTTGAAGAGACGCTAGGAGCGGGCGAACGTGGAAGGGAAGCAGAGGATTTTCCAATGAAGACGGGAGGTCGTCAGGAAGCCATGCGCAGCTAAACCTCGGTTTAGGGGTTTGATGAAGCCATAGAGGAATATTTGTTTCATTTTTATTGACTTGAGTTTGTATTGTAAGATTGTTGCATAATGAAGAATTTATCAATTGATCTTACGATTTATTCAATTTATGTGAATTGTTTATCTTGCAGAAAATATTTTACATAGATTGATCTATTTCATCGAATCCAACACCTGTGGTTTGGAGGAGATATTCATGTGACATCGATTTCATGTTTAATGATTTAATGATCAGATGCATCATGCTAGGTTAGACAGGTCATGCTTATCGTTAGAATAAATGGTTTGTGCTAGACTTAGATGATTCATGCTGGGATTTAGTTATAATTTTTATGATTGCTTTGGCTTGTAGTCGGAAGCAATCAAGTCTTAAATACAATTCAATCACTGAAAGCATCACGGATATAAATCTATCGGTGGATTCTAGCCCTAAACACCTCTCTCCATAGATAACTCATACTATTGCATCCATATTAATTCTTAGTTTTTATCATTCACTCTAGCTTAAGCCCTTTGAAGTAATTATTTAGTTAAGAAAAATAACTTGTCTCCAATCCCTGTGGATCGATATCCGTAATCACTATCCTACCAGATACGTGCTATTGCGTGGTCTTAAAACTGACTATCAATACCTTAGATGTTAAATCTACCACAGGATATGTTTTTCTCCTAGGAGGTGCTACTATGTCTTGGAAATCCACCAAACAAACCTTGATATTTAGGAGTATCATGGAGTCTGAGCTAATTGCTTTAGACACCACTAGCACTGAGTCTGAGTAGCTCGGAGATCTACTTATAGACCTTCCTGCAGATGAGTCACCTTTACCACCTGTCTCGTTACATTGTGACTATAAATCTGCAATAGATAAGTGCTACCAAAAAAATGCCAATGTAAAAATGAACAACCACTTAAAAGTGCGTCATAATCATTAAGATATAAATTGAAAAGTAACGTTATAGCTTTGAATTTTGTAAAATCCGAAAATAATTTGGCTGATCAGCTTACAAAAGGTTTGTCTAGAACAGTAGTTCTAGAGTCGTCGAGGGAGATGGGGCTTAGCCCGTAAAAATAGATCACCACGGTGGAAACCCAACCTTAAAATATTCAATGAGTAGAAACAAACCGGAGTGTGACTAAGAGAAGCACTGTTTTATGTTTTTCTCATCTATATGGCGCTAGTGCTTATAAAAGCAAGCGGTAGGATGAGTTTATTTGTATAACTCTTAATGAGTTCGAGACCTAAGAGGCAGGAGCTTCCTTTCTAGCTTTCTTATTAGGACTCACCTATATGTGCAGTCGTGAGGCCGTGATTATGAAAAATCGGCGATTTTCTAAAAAACACATGAAAGATACCTGCGCATGGCCATATTAGCACAACCCGCTTAGAACTCAGATCGGGCTATATTATGTATACTGTTGATTTAATCTAAGCTATGGACCGAGGTTCAAGGTTAAGACCACCTTGGCACCATAGATGTAATCAATTGTTTCTAAGTGAAGGTTCAAATCGAAAGGTATCTACACCTATTACATAATATAAGATATCCAACATTTTGTTTTTAAAAATTAATTTTTGTAGGAGATTGTTAGAAAAATTAATTTGGCGCGTGGCCCGAGATGCGTGTCTCGGACGCGCGCCTGCACGCGCTGGCGCCCTCCACGGAAGTCACAGACGCATCCACGGATACGCCTCGCTGGTGCCTTTTTGGGCCAACGAGACGTTGGCCCAAGAAGGCTATATATACTCCCTATTTCCTTCTATCTTGGTACAAAAAAAAGAGAGAAAAAATTCTCGCAAAATTCTAGAAAAATTCTGAAAAAAAAAATATATTGCTCTTCCTCCTCTTGACCATTTTCTATTTTTATTTTTGCGCCTTTATTCAGCAAAGTTCTTTTTTTCTTTTTTATTTATTTCTTTGCTGGATCTGCAAATCCGATCGGGTTCGTGTTGGCTTCTTCCGAAATGTACCGAAGAAGAAGTTTAGGGTCGTCGTATCTCTAAGGAGGATTACCGGGAGACCCGTATATAGGGGCAAATATCTCTTTGGGACAGCGTCTACACGCTTCAACCTACCTTCATTCAGGCTATTTCCTCTTACCTTTATTTCAAATTCAATATTAGTAGATCTGTAGCATTTATAATTCATGATTTAAATTTATTACATGTTCTATTGAATGGATTTCTTTTGTGCTAAAATAGAAATCTTTTGATTCTGAATATATATATATATATATATATATATATATATATATATATATATATATATATATATATATATATATATATATATATATATATTATTCTTTTTAAGATTATTCTATTAATTATAATTATAGTTTTATTTGCTTATTTAGGTGATATATTGCTAACACTAAACATCTCATATCGTTGCTACCCTGAGCATAATATCATTGCTCTTTTGGAAGAATGTAACACAGCTAGAGATCAGACTGTCGGTTGAAGGAAATGTTTGCCATAGTCACCTGTATATACCATTCTATGTTACTTTCTTGTATTTCCAGTTTATTCTCTTTTTTCTAGATCAGTTCATAATATATTTGATCATGAATTGAAGATAAATGTACTAGATATCTATGTATTGTTGGTATAGTTGCATTTTGAAGTGAAGGCCTTCTTTTGGCGTCATCTTTTATTCCTCTATGGTCAAAACTTGTACTTGTACTGTCCATAACTAGGAATTCTTGCTTTAATAGAGTAGTGGTTGTCTAAGATTAGTGATTTGCTCAATATTTCTAGTACACTTAATGTTAGACATTAAATCTGAGAAATATAAGTACAAATATATTAGCAGAAGAATGCTGAATAAAACCATATGGCAATAGTTCTTCTTGGGAAGCCAAATGAATGTTCAAAAAGCTTTAAGGTAACTCTCGTCACTAGATATTTATTCTTCAAATTCATGCACTTCGATGCCATGTACTAAGTTTTAGATGATCTTTGAATCTCCCTTGCATCCTCATTTTGCGAAGTGCTTGATGGATTTTCAGCTGATCCTTTCCTGTTGCTATGTGGTTTACATGGAAAAATGATGAGAGGATGTGCTCATGAACCATGACAGGGTTGTGGACAAAATAAGGATCCCAATAGCTTTCATATCTTGGGCAACTATAGAGCCTCGGATATCGAGCTTTATAAGTCCACAGTGTAAGTATTTCTTAGGAACAATTGTAACAAAGGATGAATGGGAAACCTTGGTCATGCCAAGACTTGACTTAAGCAGCTGGTACTCTAATTCGTCCTCCCTATTATCGATATAGGATTTTGACAAGGATTCATGTATGCTGAATCGGTTAATACTTTCATTTGATTTCATAGAATTGTATTTATTGAAATTGGGGGGATTCATAACGAAGGCGGCATTCAAGAAGGTAAGGTTGGTAACTTTAATTGTAAATATCTTTTACCATCAGCAAAATGAAGGATAAGATCCTCTCCAAATTCGGCATGCAACAAATTCGAGCTTCCAAACCCACAATGCTGCGGCTACGTTCTAACTTCTTGCGCTCCCATCATTGATTCAAGACATATCGGAAGAAATCACTGGCTTTGTTCATTTGGTGTACTTCTCAATTTACCTACAACAAATAATGTTTATTGTTTTGAGATCTTCTTCTAAACAACTAAATAAGATCATTGGACCTTCATTTTGCTATTTATGGCAAGAGGCGTTTGATTCCGAAAAAGTCACATCTCCTATTTTGCTCCTATCTATCCATCTATCCAGTAAAATCTTTACTATTTATAGCAAAAGATATTTGATTTTGAAAAATATCTCCTGCTTTGCTCCTATCTATCAATCTATCTATCTGTTGTGGTTCAAATTTGGCCCGAGGGTGACCACGCCGGTGGAGTCGAGGGAGCCGCTAGTTGTTGAAAGAAGAAGATGGGAGCTACCTCCTGCGCCTGCGCAAAGCCTTACCAGTGTTTCCGGTGAGGGCCCTCAGACGATCAACTTAGAGTGGAATAAATTTGGTCTAGCCAAGAGTCCTTTAGAAGTTATCTGACCGGACTATTTATAGTTTCAGTGGAGAGGCCTAGATGGCAGAGGTACTGTCAGCCCTCATTATGAGGGGGCGTGGCTCTGAGCCTAACGGCGCGCAGCTTAGGCTAGTCGGTGGCGTGTGGTGTTGTCCGTTTTTAAGAATGGTAGGGTGTTGTCACAACAGGATATGGTCGGAGTAGTCATGGTGCCGTCTTTTAACTGTGGAGGGTCGGCTATGGAGGCGTGGCACAGTGGTGTTGTAAAGTACGGCCATATAGATGGGCGTAGGCGCGCACATGGGCATGGTTATTGGTGAAGCCGAGCCTGTTGAGAAGTCGCATCATGCGTTTAACGAGGTCGGTTTGATGGGTGCTGGGGGTAGCTCGGCTTTCTAGATTTCGAGGTGTGCTCGATGGAGCGCCCCGAGCTCGAGGGTCGGGGCGTACTACTGAAGCAGGCGCCCCGAGCTTGGTCGGGGCGAGTCGGCGAACATTGGAGGCACCCCAAACTTGATTGGGGGAGTCAGCGAATATCTGAAGCCGAGCTGGTTCCAAGCCGGACTGAGGATTCGACCAAATGGTGTTGGCGTTTATTGGGCCTTTTAGCTGTGGACTAGACGATCCATGTCGCCCTCCATCACTTGCCCCCACTTCCGAGATCGAGCTGCCCTTCAGCTCGGGCAAAGGAAGTAGCTGGGCTTTTGATCGTTCGGCCCTCGGTCAAACAATTATGTAGACATGCCACTGAACTGGGTGTGCATATCAAGGGCCAATTACTTCCGGTCGCACTTTGTGAAGCGAGCTTGGGTAGATTAGATTGCCGCATCAGTTGAAGAGAAAGGGGCTACGAGAGCTCTTTTAATGCATTGCATGCGCGCTTCCTTTCGAAGCGTCGACGGGTGGAACATGAGGGGCCTCATCAATGCCCCACCTTTGAAAGTGCCTGCCATAATGACCGGCCTTTAGTGTGGCAATCTGGGGAGAAGATTTGCTATGACGGCTCCAGGGGTTGCCGCGTAGTGTGATCTGGTCGTCCCGCTGTTTCGGGAAGTCGATTGGGGTCGCTGAAGCAGGCTATATAAAGCCTTGAGAGAGACCTCCAGAATCTCTATTTTTCTTCTTTTCTTTACCTGCCGTCGCCCCTCTTTCGAACCTTTTTGGGAGGTTTGTGGAGCATTCCGGAGTTTTCCGGCGAACCTTTCGGCGGCTTTTCTTTACCTCTTTTCTTCGGTGAGTCCCTTAGGTAAGTGTTCTCACCCCTTTTTGGTCGCTAGGAGGGACTTTCTCTTGTTTTCTCTCTTTCTTTGCTATGAGCAAGGCAATGGGGTTACCCTCGAGAGCCCTTGTGCTTGGGGCGGACCCATCTCAAGCTCGGATTTCTTCGTCGTCGGAGGAAGCCGAGCTCGATGAGAGCCCCGACCCGTATAGGCTCAGCTCATTCGTAGGTGAGGAAGAGCTATCCCAGATTCAGGTACAGTTCTTTATTCCCTTGGAGTTCACCTTGGAACTCCCTGGGCTCGGGGCTCGGGTTGATGATCCTCCTGAGGGTCGGATCGGGGTGTATGTGGATACACTCCGAGCGGGGCTAAGGTTCCTTTTGCACGGGTTCGTGAACAAGCTTCTGGCGACTTACCACTTAGTCCCAGCGCAGCTCACTCCAAACTCATTGAGGATGATAGTGGGCTTCCTCGTCCTATGCCTCGCACATAACTTACCTTCCTCGGCCAATGTCTTCCGGAGGTACTTTATGCGGAAGGCTAATCCGCAGACAAAGGGTGGTGGTATTTTTCTCCTCGGGGAGGCCGTTCACTCTTTCAAGGTGCGCCTTTCTCCATTCACGGGTGGAAGCGCAAATTCTTTTTCATTTTCTCCGAGCAGTCGTGGGGGTTTGAGTCAACCTGCGACACGCCGCAGGTTACTATTAATAACAAGCTGCCCAAGTTGTCGCAGCTCGAGCAGGCAAACTTAGATATGCTGCTCGGTTTGGAAGAGACTCTAGGACTCTCTGACTTACTTACTGAGAAGGTTCTGGTAAATGTCGGCTTGAGCTCGGCTCATCCCGAGAGTAAGGGTGAAATGCTCACCTTGCTTTTTTCTTTTTCTTTTTATGTCGAATTCTGACTAAGTTTCGTTTGCCAGAAATTGCAAGGATGCACATTGACTCAGAGGCTCTGATGGCCAAATACTGCAAGGGGACGGTTGCCTCTAATGAAGTTCGGGCCGAACCAAAGAAAAAAGCCCGAATTGCTTCGGGGCCTGGCACCGAGCGGCGCCGACTTGGGATTGTCATTGC
Organism: Phoenix dactylifera; assembly: GCF_051530095.1. Classification (NCBI taxonomy): domain Eukaryota; kingdom Viridiplantae; phylum Streptophyta; class Magnoliopsida; order Arecales; family Arecaceae; genus Phoenix; species Phoenix dactylifera. The sequence continues at coordinate 18,737,222 of NC_143199.1, read as the reverse complement.
TGAGCCTGCTCGGCCTGTGCCCGAGCAGGTTACCCCAATTGAAGCAAGGCCATCTCCGCAGGTAGCAGGGAAGGGCGCAGGGAAGCGGGTGGTCATATCGCCCGTCGAAGCCCGTAGCACCAAAAGAGTCGTCCGGTCGCCTTCGCCTGATCCCGAGCCGGGGCAGGCCTAAGGCTCAGGCCCCTTCTAGGGTTGCAGCTTCGTCTGTGGTTCGGCCTGCTCCTTCAGAGCCTGAAAGGAGGCCATTTCGTCCCGACTGTCAACTATTCGAGGACGACACAACGCTGCAATCTAGCGAGGTTGCATGTGAGGTCATGCGCTGGGCCTCGCTTCCACGTGATCGGGCCGAGCTGGTAGAACTTGGATTACCCGGGGTCGTTAATGAGGCGTACACTACCATGATCTCAGTAAGTGGTGTCATTTTCGTATAGGCACTTGACCCCGGCTTACTTTTGTATTTTTGTACCAGATGATGCACTTGGTCGATATCCTAGGGATCGCCATGACCAACTCCCAGAAAAAGATTCGGAATTTGAGATCGGATGTGGTCGCCGAGGAGCGGCGGAGAAAAGAAGCCAAGGCCCGAGCTATTGAGGTGGAGCAAAGGTTGGCAGCCGCCGAGCAAGAACGGCAGCAGGCCGAGGCTCGTATCGAGATTGAGCTCGTTCGAGTTCGAGAGATGGAAGCCGAGCTTCTAAGTGCGATCGACCACCGAGGGTCGTATCTCGGAGCTGGAGTCCGCGCTAGCCGACCAGGGGCACAAAGTCGAAGCTCTAGAGCTGAAAGCTGAGGAGCTCGGCTGGCTCGCAAAGGAGCAAGTCTCGGTGGTTGTCCAGAATTTTCGTGAATCCGGAGAATATCTGGATGAACTAGCGGAGGCGGCGGCGGACGCCATGGCCCGAGGTTTCGACAATTATCGGGATCAAGCCCAGAAGTTATGCCCTGGAGTTGACTTCAGCGGCTTATGCCCATGCTTGGATGGTGACGCCCAGGCGGAGATCGGGGCTGGAGCTGAGGTGGGCGAGTCAGCGGAAACACATGGGTCTGCTGTCGGGACGGACCTCGCCGAAGTCGCTTCAGAAGTCAAGGCGACGGCTGCTGCTGAGGCCGAAAATGAAGGCTGCCCCCAAAGTTGAGCTCGAGGCGAAGTAGGCCGGTTAAGCCCTTGGCTTGTTACCTTTTCTTTTCCTTTGTAAAGTCGGCCACCTTGGGGCCCTTTGTATATAGCCCGACCTCGGGGTCGGCTTTCCTTGTACTCGGCTCTAGGCCTTTTGATAGTAATGAAGTAAACTCTTCCTTCTTCAGTACTTCGTGTCTTTTGTCAAGTTTTTTGAGTTCATCTTGCCTTGCCTATAAAAATTTAGTTGCATGTTTGTTCCGTCTCATGCTCGGTTATTAAAAATCGAACCGCGCTGCTCAGGTCCGTGCCTGGCTTACGCAGCAGGAACCGTGTAGAATATCCGTCAAAGTTTTTGTGATCGGCGTTTGCTTTTGATTTTGTAGTTCACTACCCCCGAGCTCGTCCGTTGGCACGCCCTAGGCACCTAGATCGAGTTTTAGCCCTATTTTAGCTTTTGTATCATAGCTTAGGGCATATTCAACATAGGTGGGATTCGTGAGTTTTGATGACTCTCGGTCCTCAAAATTTCTGTAAGTCTTGAAGGGAGTGCTTGGAATTAAGTCAGGCCGCATTTAGACTTTCCACCCCCCGCTTAGATCGGAAGCGACTTATGGACTCCTGCGTAGGGGGGTGCTCGTCCTCGGCTCTCCGTTGATGCCACAGAGCATCCCGAGCCGAGCTCAATGGATGACTTAGTAGATACCTCCCACTCAGATCAGGGCTTACTTGTAGGCTCTAGCAGAGGGGGTGCTCTTCCTCGGCTCCCTGTGATGCCGCAGGGCATCCCGAGCCGAGCTCAAGGGATGACTTTGTAGATACCCCCCACTCAAATTAGGAGCTTACTTGTAGGCTCCTGCGGAGAGGGGTGCTCTTCCTCGGCTCCCCGTTGACACCGTAGGGCATCCCGAGCCGAGTTCAAGTGATGAATTTGTAGATGCCCTCCACTCAAATCAGAGGCTTACTTGTAGGCTCCTGCGGAGGGTGGTGCTCTTCTTCGGCTCCCTATTGATGCCACAGGGCATCCCGAGCCAAGCTCAAGGGATGACTTTGTAGACGCCCCCCACTCAAATCAGGGGCTTATTTGTAGGCTCCTGCGGAGGGGGGTGCTCTTCCTCGGCTCCCCGTTGACGCCGCAGGGCATCCCGAGCCGAGCTTAAGGGATGACTTTGTAGATGCCCCTCACTCAGATCAGGAGCTTACTTGTAGGCTCCTGCGGATGGAGGTGCTCTTCCTCGGCTCCCCGTTGACGTCGCAGGGCATCCCGAGCCGAGCTCAAGGGATGACTTCATAGATGCCCCCCACTCAGATCAGGGACTTACTTGCAGGCTCCTGCGGAGGGGGTGCTCATCCTCGGCTCCCCGTTGACGCCGCAGGGCATTCCGAGCCGAGCTCAAGGGATGACTTTGTAGATGCCCCCCATTCAGATCAGGGGCTTACTTTGACTCTTAGTTGACTCTGTGGAGCGCCCTAGGCTGTCTTTATATTATGATTATGGATTCACCATTAGGATGGCTTCGATATACCGAACTAGTCGGGGCATTCTGGGAATGCTTGGCAGCTTTTAAAAGCCGCCTTTATTGATAATATATTTGGAGGTTTTCAGAATGCCAAGTCCGAGGAATTAAATTGTCGTCTATGGATTCCAGCTTGTAAGCTCCCAGCCACTGGATTCGGATGACTCGGTATGGCCCTTCCCAGTTTGGGGCGAGCTTCCTTTGTTCCAGAGGTCAGGAGGCTTCGGCCTTCCTCAAAACGAGATCACCGACCTTGAATGACTTGGGCTTGACCTTAGAGTTATAGTATTGCACTATTTTTTGCTGGTATCTTGCCATGCGAATCTGAGCAGCTTTCCTTGTTTCCTCAAGTAGGTCTAGGTTGCCTCGAAGTCATGCCGAGTTTGTAGTGGCATCAAAGCTTTCGACTCGGTGGGAGGGCAACCCGTCCTCAAGGGAGATGACTGCCTCCGTACCATAAGACAAGTTAAAGGGGGTCTCTCCAGTGGGGACTCGGAAGGTCATTCGGTATGCCCAGAGGACATTGTAGAGATCCTCCGCCCACTCCCCCTTTGCCCGATCCAACCTGGCTTTAAGCCCTTGTAGGATGGTCCGGTTGGTAACTTCTGCTTCCCCGTTGGCTTGTGGATGGATCACCGATGCATAGCGGTGATTGATGCCAAGCTTGGAGCAAAACTCATCAATTCAAACATTGTCGAATTGGCGGCCGTTGTCAGAGATGATAACCCGGGAAAGTTCGAACCGGCAAATGATCATTTTCCAGACGAAGTTTTGTACATTTGGTTCGGTGATTTGAGTGACGGGTTCCGCCTCGACCCACTTGGTGAAATAATCGATGGCGACAATGAGGAATTTCCGTTGTCCCGTGGCCGGGGGGGGGGAAGGGTCCTAGGATGTTGATTTCCCATTGGGCAAAAGGCCAAGGGGTGCTGATCGGTGTTAATGGCGCCGTAGGTCTACGTTGGATGCTGGCGTAGCGTTGGCATCGGTCACACTTTCGGGTGAATTCCACCGTGTCTTTCCGCATAGTAGGCCAATAATATCCCTGCCGCAGATTCTTGTGTGATAAGGCTCGGCCGCCTTGGTGACTTCTACAAATCCCCTCGTGTACCTCCTGCATTACATAATCCGCCTCCAAAGGTCAGAGACATCTGAGGAGCGGCGATGTGAAAGACTGGTGGTACAGCTTGCCCTCATACATGATATGATGAGCGGCCGAGCGCTCGAGTCGTCGAGCCGCAATCTTGTTCGCGGGAAGGGTTCCATCCCATAGAAAGTTTATTAGGGGATCCATCCAGCTAGGCTCGGTTTCTGCGCACAGCACCGGTTCGGGCTCTTCTGTGCTTGGCGCCTTTAAGCACTCAAAAAAGGTGCTTGTTGGCAGCTCGGTTGAGGTGGATGTCGCCAGCTTCGACAGCAGGTCGGCTTTTGCATTTTTAGACCTGAGAATATGCTGGACGTCAAAGTTGTTTAAGGTTGAAGTGATGCTCGGTACCTTTTGTAGGTATTTCATCATTGACGGCTTCCGAGCTTCAAAATCTTTCAGAACTTGGCTCACCACGAGCTGGGAGTTACTGAAGACCTTTAGGCTGGGGCGTTGAGTTCTTTGGCCAATTTGAGCCCAGTAATCAGAGCTTCATATTCTGCCTCGTTGTTGGAAACGGAGAATTCAAAGCGCAGAGCTTGCTCTACCACTAATCCTTCTAGACTGGTGAGGATGAGGCCTGTGCCGCTGCCCCCCGATGTCGAGGAGCCATCGACATGTAGAATCCAGGGCCGCTCGGGAGCATTTTCTTTTGTCCAGCCAGGCGCAGCTGGGGAGTCATCTGGCAAGATGGACTCCACCAGGAAATCGGCGAGCACTTGGGCTTTGATCGCCGGTCTGGGACGGTACTCTAGATCGAATACTCCGAGCTCAATTGCCCACTTAGCAATTCTTCTGACACGATCAGACCGCTGCAAAATCTGCCTTATTGGTTGATTAGTCAGCACGACTATGGTGTGCGCCTGGAAGTATGGTCGAAGCCTGTGGGCCGAGGTGACGAGCGCGTAGATAGTTTTGTCAAGCTTGAAATATCTAGTCTCCGCATCTCGCAGAAACCGACTAGTATAGAATATGGGCTTCTGGCTTTTGCCTCCTTCTCGGACCAACATTGAGCTCACAGCTGTCGGGGAGACCGCAAGGTATAGAAAGAGAATCTCCCCATACTAGGGCTTTGTAAGAAAAGGGGGAGTGGCGAGGTAGCATCGGAGTTCTTCAAAGGCTCGCTGACACTCCTCGGACCATACGAAGTCCGTGGGCTTCTTGAGTTGAAGAAGGGAAGGCACCGCTCGGCCGATCGAGCGACGAATCTTCCAAGAGCTGTCACCTACCAGCGAGCTACCGCACCTCGTAGACTGTCCTCGGCGGTGTCATTTCTAGCAATGCTCGAATCTTTTCGAGGTTAGCTTCAATTCCTCGTTGCGTCAACACGAAGCGAGAAATTTTCCTAAAGTGACCCCAAAGGCGCACTTCCTAAAGTGACCCCAAAAATCCAGGATCTTTGAATTTCGGAGGAGTGTTGTGTTGGAGAATAGAACTCACTTGCTCAGTTAGGAAGACCTTTCTAGGCACATATGTCCTAGATTTTCGCTTTTGGGTACAAAGGTCTTTGAGAAACTTGGCATAGGAGGAAACTTGTTTGATGGCATCAAGGAGTAGGAGGTTGATTTTAACTTGTTTGAAAACCTCCATCATCTCTTCTAGTGAAGTTCCCTTCTTGCCAAAGGGAGAGGGTGAATTAAGAGCTTCAGAAAATGGGGCCTTTGGGGTATGAGTTTTGGCAGAAGGTGGACTAGCTGAAGAAGAAGAAGAAGGTTTTAGATTTTCATTTGACACATTTTTATCCTCTTCTTCACCTTCCTTATTGTTGTCCTCCCCAATCTTATTGTCTACTACATGTCCACTCCTTAGGGTAGTCAAAGCATTGGCTTGTTCATGATGAATTGCATTTAATTGATTTTCTTGAGCCATGTATTGTCCCCTAGGATTACTTAGTGGTTGGCTTGGAAGCTTTCCTTCCTCTCGCTTGTTCAGTGCATTAGCTAGTTGCCCCATTTGGGATTCTAGCTTGACGATGGATTGCGTGTGAGAGTGCACCAATTGTGTAATGGTTTTCAAACCTTGAAGGGCGTTCAACACTTTCTCCTCAAAGGCTGTGTTTCTTTGGGGTGGAGAAGGAGTGTGTTGAAATTGAGTCGAGGGACGGTAGGGATGAATATTTTGTTGGGTTTGAAAATTCTGAGGATTTTAAAAATTTTGGGAATAGAGTTGGGCTGTGTTCGAAGCTTGCTGCTTCCAAGAAAAGTTTGGATGATTTCGCCATCCTGGGTTATATGTATTGGAAAATGGGTCATTACCCGGTCTAGGCTGTGTTTGAGCAACATTGATGTGTTCTTGCATGAGTTCGGGGAATTGGGGCGCTGAAGGGCACTCATGAATAGGGTGGGATGGGCTAGAATAGATAGTACACACTTGTGCTTGGGAAGAGTTTATGTAATACCCACCTATCATCAGTTGATCAATCTTATGGGACAATGCATCTACCTTGCTAGACAGGTCCATAGAATGACTTATTTCACAAATGGTCCCTTTTCTTTGAGAACTCAGGGGTGCTTGACGAGAACAAAAAGCATGGTGGAGGGAGTTTTCATTTAGATTTTCAAATAATTGCCATGCTTCATGCTCATTTTGAAGCATGAATGTCCCCCTGCATGCGGCATCAATAATCTGACGGTTTCGTTCAGTCAATCCGTCATAGAAACATTGCACTAGCTGCCATTTAGGTATTTGATGATGTGGGCATTTACGGATTAGGTCCCGAAATCTCTCCCAAGTTTCATGAAATTCTTCTCCCTCAGTTTGGGAGAAGCTCGTGATGGCACGTCTAAACTAGTTCGTTCTTCCTATGGAAAAGTATTTTTTAAGGAATTCTTGTTGCATTTGATCCCAGGAATGAATCGAATTGGCTTCTAAAGAATTTAGCCATCGTTTGGCTCTATCTTTAAGGGAGAAGGGGAATAACCTAAGTTTCAGAGCATCATCAGTGAAATTCTGAATCTTGACAGTGGTGCAAATCTCAAGAAATTCATCTAAATATTTGTATGGGTCTTCGTTGGTGAGCCCATAAAAAGAGGGGAGCATTTGGATCACACTAGACTTTATTTCATATTGTACAACTGCTACCTCAGGTAATCGAATGCAAGATGGGGAAGTGTAAATAGTGGGAGTAAAGTACTTCCTCCGGAGTTTGGGTTGTTCTTCAGCCATCTTAAGAGGTGGGGATGATTCTAATGTTCTGATCTTAGCTCGAATATTCTAAGGGTCCGTTCTATTTCAGGGTCAAAAGGTAATAGGTCATGTACTCTAGAACGACTCCCTTGCATACACTAGTACTTGATCAGTCAAGCATGCAATAAAAGATAAACACATCAATCCTTGTATTTGTCCTAAAATCACTAGACAGCTCCTAACTGGTTTGAAGAGGGCACCTAAGCCTCCAATCCGGTCTAGAACCGAGTTGACCAGGTAAGCTCCCAGGTAAGTGGAGGGGTCACGATGCGTTTGCAAAGGTCCCACTTAAAACCCACTTGCCTCGAACAGATGAACTGTCTCCCTTATAGGGACAAAGCTTGCCTAGACATCAACTAAGCCACAGAGCGAAATTGGTGCAACTTTCGGTGATCTTCGTCCTATTGAGCTCGAATGTCCCTAGGGGCCAATGTCTAATTGATTTTAATTAAAGTGACACTATGTGAGATTGAGTTCACCTAAATTGGGCAAGAGTCCGGTGATGAAATCCGGCTCTTATCTTGTTGGGGTGATTGCCCTTACTATGTGCGGATTAATTTGTGTATGTGTATCAAGCATGCATTCACACTTTTGCTGAAATTAAAATCAAACAGTCACCACAAAATTTTAAGCTAATAATTAATTTAAATAAGAAAGGTCTAGAGGTTACCAAAGAAAATTTTTCCAGCAATTTAAAATTTTTTAAGCAAACCTCTAAAGCATTCCCTTTTGATAGCCCAGATCTCCTCTTCGATTCCTGATCAAATAAGACCAAAAGAAAAATTAAAAAAAAAATAGTAGAAGAGAAAAAAGAGATAAAAAAAAGTAACAATAATAGAAAATAATTTTTTTAATTTTATTTTAGATATATATATATATTTGAAAGTTTTTTTTTAATTAATTAAATTTTTTTTTTAATGATAGGAAAAATAACTATGCTAGCAATCTCCGGCAACGGCGCCAAAAATTGATCGGTTATTTTAATTTCAAAAATAAACCACGTAATAGCACGTATCCTGTAGGATAATGATTACGGGTGTCGGTCCACAGGGATTGGAGACAAGTTATTTTTTTCTAATTAAATAATTACTTCAAAGGGTATAAGCTAGAGTAAATGATAAAAACTAAGAATTAATATGGATGTAATAGTATGAATTATCTATGGAGGGAGGTGTTTAGGGCTAGAATCCACCGATAGATTTATATTCGTGACGCTTTCAATGATTGAGTTGTATTTAAGACTTGATTGCTTCCGACTACAAGTCAAAGCAATCATAAAAGAAAATTATAACTAATTTCCAGCATGAATCATCTAAGTCTAGCACAAACCATCTACTCTAACGATAAGCATGACCTGTCTAACCTAGCATGATGCATCTAATCATTAAATCATTAAACATGAAATCGATGTCACATGAATATCTCCCCCAAACCACAGGTGTTGGATTCGATGAAATAGATCAATCTATGTAAAATATTTTATGCAAGATAAATGATTCACATAAATTGGATAAATCATAAAGATCAATTGATAAATTCTTCATCATGCAACACTCTTACAATACAAACTCAAATCAATAAAAATGAAACGAATACTCCTCTATGGCTTCATCAAACCCCTAAACCGAGGTTTAGCTGCTCATGATGCTCGGCGACTTTGATCGACTTGCTAAGATACTCCACGCCATCCGCCTCAAGTCCTTCCTTCTGATCGGTTCTTTCAATTTTGAAAATAAACCACGCAATAGCACGTATCTTGTAGGATAGTGATTACGGGTGTCGGTCCACAGGGATTGGAGATAAGTTATTTTTCTTTTAAAAATAAATCAAAAAGAAGGATTTGCTAACTTGATTTAACTAAATTAATCTATGAGTACGAATTGAAATTTTATCAAAGTAAATAGATCTAGGGTTTGGAATCCACCACATAGCATTGCATCAAGGATTGTGTTCTTAGTTTTTATCTTTTGGAGAGGCATGCAATTTTGGCTACAAGCCTTTTAAAATAAAAGCATAAAGAGTGTTAGGAAGATCCATCTTCGGTGTAGCATGAAGTGTCTACCTAAGTATGCTAATCTAGGATGCAGCACACTTCATCTTCCTAGGCATGGATCATCTTAGACTACTTTAGCAAACATGATTAGTAACTAGCATGCTCAAAGTTTAAATATCATGAAGAAATATTTCATTGGAAATAAGAATTTAAACAGACTCCAAAATAATAAAAAAATAAGAACTACAATTGCCCTGATACATTGCTAGGGCTTCATCCAGCCCTAGACTAGATGTTTAGCCGAGCATGGCTTCCGGACGACCTCCCATCTTCAAATGAAATTGAGCACCTCTCATTCTTCCCAAAATATCACAAATATTCTCTTTCCCTCTCTCTCTCTTCTTTTTTTATTTCTTTCTCTCGGCTGGTGGCTTCTTTTCTTCTTCACCGAAACAGAGTATTCTCTGTTTCTTTTCTCCCCCAAGCTCTCCCCCCCGTCTGAAGAACTCTTCTCCCTTTTTATATCCTTCCTGACCGTGGAGATCGGATTCTTGAAGGAGGATATGCAGGCGATGGATCCGCGGATGAGTAGCTGGATTGGAGGATGCCGATGCTGCTCCAACGCGAAGGACGACGTGGGCGTGGAGAGGATTCTGCGCTGGCTCTCATCTGGACACGCGAGGCAAGGGAGCTTCCATTTGGCTCGGGATTTGGATGGATCACGGAAGACCGCTGGGATTTGGTTCCGAAGCAAGGAAATCTGGAAGAGAAAATCACGAGCATGGTTAAATGTTGGGCGGATTCCGTGGATGATGGAGTTAATCCGAATGGGAGGAAGGTTGCGGATGCTTGCAAGATTTGAGTGCGAACGGGAGGGATCCGGAAGAAAATCTGGGAGAAGATCAAATCTGGAACAAGAAATGAGGGTGATGGTGCTCACGGGATGCTCGGACACAATTGAACGCGAACGGGAGGGGTCCGGAGGCGATCAAAAATTGGATGTGGTTGAGCTGGGAGGTATGCTCTGTTTTGAATCAGGGGGAAAACGTGCGGATTTGAGCCGTGAGCTGGGATGCTGGGATACGATCGAGATGCGGGTTATTTGTGGAAGGAGATTTGAGAGGATAAGCTTGCTTCGGTTTGCTGGGAAGGAAAGGGATGATCTGCCGATTTGAATCGCGGAAGCGGGGGAGGGGAGGACGTGGTACAGGGGATTCTTATCCGTGGGAGATGAAAATGTTTAGATTCAGAATCAGATGGAAATAAATCTTTGGGAAGACGATGTTTGGCTTGCGGATGCTGGGAGGATTGCAATGCGGGAGGAGATCACGTTTGGAGCAAAGAATCTGGGAGGACGGGGTTGAATGGGAATGGGAGTGATCATGCGGCTTGTTCTGAAACAGGGAAGGAGAAGAGAATAAATAATGATGCGGGAGATAAGCGCGTGAGGGGTGATATGAGAATTATTTTATCTCTTTTTTTAGAAAGGTAGTTGGGGTCCACTCGTGTAGGTTGGGAGGGCTCTGTTCTGAATAAAGAAAGTTTGGATACGTGGAGAAAATGGGAGAGGCCTCTGTTTTGTTAAGTTGGGAAGCTTGGTGCACACGAAAAAGATGACGTGGACAAAGGGATGGGTAACTTCATGCAAATGGGGAAGAAAGCAATCCACACATGGAACTGATTGGGACTAATTCGTGAATGGGGTGACTCGACCTGCACACACATTAGACTAAATCAATATAGAAAATTAAACCAAACTTGAATTACCTCTAATAATTTATTAAAATGAAATGAGAGGGGAAACACATTTTCTTCTGTTAATATTTAAAATATGTGCATAACAATAATAATAAGTGCTATGTAAAATAGATAAATTTGTACATTATTTAGCACTTATCACACCCCCAAACCTACATTTTGCTAGTCCTCGAGCAAAATAAAATTAGAAAAGAAGGAACTCTAACTCACTTTCGCAGGCATCGCGATTGCATTTACCATATGCAACAAGGCTTTAAACCCCTAGGTTACCCTAGTGGACGAGTTATAGTCTCGTGAGGGTTTCCAGAGAAGATACCCACAAACTTCAATATTAAAATAAATCATTTATTGTTATGATTATATTTTTTTATTATTATTTTTATTCTCTTTTTTTTATTTTTTTTTGATCTATTAAGTGAAAATCAAATTCCAAATGCATACTAGTAAAGAATTTCAAAAACTCTTTTTTTTTAAAAAAAAATCTAATTTAAGATACATAAATGATAAGAATTTCAAAACACACACGGTTTTATTTACTAAGTCAGCCCAAATTCTAGGTCAAGATGCAATTCAAGTTGAAGTCATTAAGTTTCCGTTAGGGAGTTGTAAGACTTATTTATACTGGAGTGCTCGGTGAAATCTGGACCGTACACAAGCTAAGGGTTCGGATCAATAAAATATTGCAAAGACTAGTAGTTTCCAAGGATTGGTCGAAAGGACCTGTTCACTGATTCAAAATCATCTTATCTGCAGGATTTCGAGAGTTGTGGATGTTTACTTTAGTACCTCACGAGCTTTATCTGTAATATTCCAGTTTACTCGAATTTTTACAACGACGGCTTTCACACTATTGTCTTTTCGATCAATACAGCATTTCTTCCTCTCTTTTTTTCTTTTCTTTTCTCTTTCTTTTTTTTTTAAGAAAGATATATAAATTGTGCACTTTTACTCTTGTGGTGATTTCTCCGTGTAACGAGCAATCAGTCGACAACTCTCACACCAGTTGGCATAAGGTGTCGGGCATCAAGACTCCCCTACGGACTTATGCTCGGAGTCCTCATCACAAGCCCACTTGACCTTTGACAATAGGTAGCCCTTTTCGATGTTCCTGACTAAATCCATTTTTATTGATTTTTTTTTTTATTGGATTAGATAAGTATGATTCATCAGGGTCCAAGGTTGCTACTATACTATCAACATAATGTCGAGCCTAGACCTTAGAAGGGTCGGCCAGTGTGTAGTGAAATTCCAAAGTATTAATTAGCTTACAACTCCCTAAGAGAGACTTAATAAAAAGAACTTAAATTTGTATTACTTCCCACTAGTCATTGGGCTTTTAGATTTTATATACCTTGTGTGTTTATCATTCTCGCATAAATGTATATAAATTAGGTTGTTTTTTTTTAACAAAACTTTTTTTTAAATAATTTTTTTTATTATTATTTTATAAACACATTTTTTTTAAAAAAAATATTTTTTATTTTTTATTTTTTTTAAAAAAAAGATGATTTTTTTATTATTTTTTTTTTTAACTTTTTTTTTGATGAAAATATGAATACCCCCAAACCTAAACCTAACATTGTCCTCAATGTTAAGAAATAATCTAAGAGAATTGGGTTGCCTCCCAACAAGCGCTAAGTTTATTGTCTTCAGCCAGACACAGTGGGTCCTTAATTATTTTGATAAACAGGGTTCGTTAAATTAAGGGATTCGATCAATTGCCCGTCGGCAACACATTCTACATAAGGTTTTAACCTTTGACCATTGACTTTTAAAACATGTCCACCATTGAGGTGTTGGATCTCTACTGCACCATAAGGAGAAACCTTTTTCACTACGAATGGTCCATCCCACCTAGAGCGAAGTTTACCCAGGAAGAGTCGCAACTTGAAATTGAACAGCCAAACCTTTTGACCAGGTTCGAAGGACTTACGGTTAATATTTTTATCATGAAAAGCCTTAGTCCTTGCTTTATAAATTTTAGCATTTTCATAAGCCTCATTGCGCAATTCTTCAAGTTCACTTAGTTGGAGTTTTCGGTGAGGACCAGCTACTGCCATGTCTAAGTTAAATTTTTTTATAGCCCAGAAAGCTCTATGTTCAAGTTCTACCGGTA